>NC_133819.1:118974859-119277889 GCF_047830755.1 Zonotrichia albicollis | reverse complement strand
TTTATATCAAAATGTTGCCATGCAAGGTCTCTTCTAAGGAACATGGTTTTTACCCTGCAAATCTCAATAGATATGTGTTCAGCCATTTCTGCCAGAGTGAAAAATGAAAATGTATTTGCAGCTACAATTTGATATTGATAGTAGATTCCTTTAGAATAAAAGATAGCATGCTATATCTATCTTTTAATTAAAATGATACTTGAAAGAGCTGTGTTTCTGATGCAAGTCTTAATAAGAATCTGAATAAGTATAGGTTATAAACATTGGTGACTGGGCATGTATATTTTAATTATGCAAATCCACAGTAATAAATGCCCTTATATAATGGAAGGATTTAACAGGGTCAAAAACTGGTTGTGTGAAAAGGTTGGTAAATAAATCATACGGATCTGAATGTCGAGTTTATGTTTATCTACTCATTTACACCACTTTTTCCCATAATGTGGAATTGTTTCTGAGGGAGCCAGCATCACTCTGTGGCCTAATATTTTAAATCGTGAATAGATTCTTGCTTACACAACTGAATCAGCACAGCTGTGCAAATGTGTGTATTTAACACTGATTAAATGCTTCCACTTATACATTAAAAAAACCAAACCAAAGTGCCTTACTACCACAAAGTGTAGGTTTTTGCAGAATAGCTGTGAAGGTGCATTTCATCACCTGCCATACCCCTCCTAACGTGTTTTACTTTTGTTTTTTAATAAGATCGTGAGCAGCCAGGCAGCCACAGAGAAAAATGGAACTTCTTCTAAAACAAAGATAATGAAATATGCTTGAGGAACATGAAAGGATAGTCTGAAGACTGCCTATGTAAGGAAATTCAGGGTTAATGCTGCGTTACTTAATTTTGAAGTCAACCCCATTGCATCTGTTTATTGCAGGGGTCTTCAAATGGAGCAACTGCACAGGGATGTGTTGGAGGATGCTGCAGCAGCCGGTGGGCTCAGCCCAGTGCCAGACTTTCAGATAGTTAAATATAAAACTTCCAAATATTTTTTGGAGGCAGAGATGTAGGGGAGAGGAAGAGTAGGATGTTGGTCCTTGCCAGCATCACTGGTGGTGGCTGTGTTGTGGGGTTCAAAGCAGCACAAAAGAGACAGGCACCCCTGCACCCAGGGCTGTGCCTCATTTTGCCTAGATATCAAGATTCCTAGAGAAATTTTGTTTTTACTTAATCCTCGAAATACCCACTGGTAAACCAAAATCCCCCATCCTTTGCAGAGCCAACAGTTTGCTACTTAAATGGGTTTAGACTTCATTTTAATGGAAGTGAAACATAGTCGACGGAGGCAAATTAAAACCATATAATTTTGTAATCTTAGTTTAGCTATAATTGCGGCAATAAAACAGTGGAAAGAATAATTGGGGAACATATGTTTGTGAGTGACATTATCTAGGTGACTTCCCTTTTACGGCGCTGCGCTGCTGTCCTATTTGTCTCCCCCTCCCTATGCATTGGAATGACAAACCTGCGAGCCTGGAGTTAATGCTGATTGCGGCAGCTGCTTACACACCGAGTCGCCATGGCAACCGGGGACGTTGCCACGCAACCGTATTCTTTTAGGGACAGGGAAAATGCCCAAAGGCTTACTAAAAATACATGGAAGAGGGGGGGAAAAAAAAAATCTTAAATTTTCTTACTACTGTTAATGGGTATAAGGCACCGTGCTTCTGCTTGAAAGCAGAGGTCGGACAAATAAAAACCCAGCCCTGACCTTTCCAAAATTGCTTGCCGTTGCTTGAAATCTCCAGCTTTATTGACAAAGATGACTTTTGATCGATTGTAAAATTGGTAGCTAACACGCAGCAGCCCTCGCAGCCTGCAAGATGCAGCGCCTGCCCATTGCTATTCCGGAGGGGTTGAAGGTCAGCCGAGAGCCATCAATGCCGTATTGATCAGCCGAGCTGAAAAATGCCCGTGTTTCCAGCTCCTGGCGCAGTGGGGCTGCGCTCCCAGCCTCCAGCACGCTCTGCCGCCTCGGCATGCTGCCGAGCGAGCCGTCCTCCCAGCAAAAGTGACATCACTCAGCTCAGCTGTTTCTGCACTTTTCTATAAATAGCTAGATAAAAAATTGAAGGCTGCTTTTGGAGAATTTAAGCAGCCAATCTTCTCCTCGTCAGCAGATGAGACAGGCTGGTTTTTTTTTTTTTACCCTGCTAATATTGCGCTGCAAATTCTTCCTCCTAATATTTGGAGCTTGACATCGAATAGCCAAAAATTTTGAATGGTATGCATGTCTGCATTCAGTATTGTGCTGGAATGGGTGCTTAATTCATCATTCATCACCTCTCTAGCTGTTAAAACATGACCAGGTAGGAATGAGGGATGGAGTGAGGAGGAAGGGTCGGTGCTGCCACACGAGGTGCGCAGGCCTGGCGTGTTGCTGATGTGGCACATTTGCTGAGCTCAGTATCACCCCTGCCTACAGAATTCCCCATGTGCCAGGCTCCTGATTGCCCCCCCGAATGAAACACACCATGAACTGGAGTCAGAATTACACCAGGGCTCTTGTTGGCTGTAATAGGCGAGACAAAGTACTTGAAGGAAGCAATTAGAAATGCAAACAAAAGTGCTGTTAATAAGCACACTTCCTATTTTTCCTTGATTCCCATTTTGCAGCTCTATTTCTTAATTAACCTTCTACGATAGCTGATAAAAGGAAAACATCATCCGCCTGGTCTGTAAATAACCTCTTACTTGGTAGTATTTTTTCAGGAACAGGAGCTTTTAAAAGCTGCAAAACACAAAACAAAGTATTGAAACCGTCTGGATAAAAATGTGCACTTGGCAAGTTTTATGAAATTTTGCAGATTATGTAATTTCTTTTGGGAAAAGTAAAGGAAAATACACTTGTAAACATAAATAATAACCACTTGAAGAAAAACATGTCTTTCTCAGATTCAATTTATAGGTAGCCATTATGGCTTTGCTTACCACACTTTTGCTGTCCCTGGGTTGCATTCCCAGTAGGAAACAAGCAGGGAAGGGGAGTCTCACAGAGCCTGTGAGCCTCTCTCAGACCTTCAGCACTCCTGAGCACGAGTCTCAGCTCAGCACCACACAGGGCTGAACCTCAACTGTCCCCACCCTTGTTGATGTGAACAGGGAGCTGAAACTGCTTGACAACAAAAAAGATGAAAATACTTGTTTTTCAGAAAAGTTAATGGCACTAGAAATAGAAACCTGACAGTTCTTTGAAGGTGGGGAAGAAGGGACCTGCAGTTTTTCTCTCCCTACTGCAGTGCAAACTGCAGTGTGGAGAGTATTGCAAAGTGAAATGCTATGGCCTGTATGAGGGATTAAGCAGAGAAATATAATAACTCTTGCTGACCTCAATATATGTAAATGTCCCTTAGCAGTGGAAGTGCAAATGAACTGCAAAATGTACGTGCAATTATTGATGTATGGGACTTCAAAATGTGTTTTCTTTCTCTGCGGAAACTGATCTATAAACGATTCTGAATGTAAAATTCACAGTTTGCTCTAGGGATGGAGATCAGTGAGGCTTGTATTCTTAAATATCTTTTGAGTATCTGGGTGCACGTGATCCACAACCAAGATGCAACTGTTTATTAAAATATTTTTGATAACTGAAACACAAGAAGTTTGACCTCAGCATGAGGATGAACTTCCTTAAGTGGAGAGGGGCAGAACACTGGAACAGGCTGCCTAGGCAGACCATGAAGTCTCCCTCTCTGGAGACATCCAAATTCCACCTGGGTATGTTCCTGAGTAACCTACCTGAGATGACCCTGCCTTGGCAGGGGAATGGACTAAATAATCTCCAGAGATGCCTTCCAGCCCTAACAATTCTGTGATTCTGTAATGTTTGGTCTTTTGGAATAGTCAATGCTGATGTTTCAAATGGAACAATGAGATAAATCCAGTTTACCTTCTCTGCAAAGTGAGGAAAGAATTGTTTGACCCACTGGTTGAGTGGAATGAAAATAAAACAGACTAGAAGATTTTGCTGCATATCATTCATTTCACAGAAGACTAGTGATTGAAAGATGGATTTAAATTTTGCCCAGATACTTGTTAAAAATTTATACGACTTCCAGAAGAACTACTAGAGAAGTATTGTCATGGTAGAGAATCACAATCCCAAAACCAACAACAGTTAAAATTATTCACCAGGATTGCATTCTAAAACAGAGCTGCATTTTGTTTTAAAATTTTATTTATTTTTGCATATAAATGGATGTTGAAGCCTTGCTGATTTTTTCAGCAATATATTTATATTTCAATAAGATTCACATTTTGCCCTTATCATGATATCCATAAGACATTTTAAATAGCACATTTCTATAAATGTATTTCTTCCACTTTGAAATAAAGCACACATAATTGGCTTTTTTTTTTTTTTAATCAAGTTAGCATCTTTCCTACTTAAAAAATTGTCTGTTTGGTAAAGGCAGAATAGAGAGGGCTGGAAAGAAAGGCCTTTCTACATTCCTAAGCCTAACATCATCTTGTCCTATTAGTCAATGCAGCTGGTACGTATTGAATACTGAAAAGCTGGACAACTGGTTTTATTATCTTTGCCTGGTCTCAAGCCAACCCCCTTCTGGGGACAACGGTCTTGACTCTGCATTCTGTGACCTTTTCAAAATCTCATATTGAAAATATGAGTGGATTAGCCAAATTTGTGAATCACAGTCCTGTTCTCTAAGTCAATAAGAGCTTGCTTGCTAATTTCAATGGAAGCAGGAGCAAAACTGATGTCAGACTGTGCTCCTACAAAACTCCATTTGACTTTCTGTCAGGATAAAATTAATTTCCATTGTTTTTTATTGTCCTTTCATGTCTTTTTGCTAACAAATAAACAAGGAACTTTACTGAGTTTTCTGAATCCTTTCTCAAGAAAGGTTAAGTAAGCCTATCACTTTTATTTCTGAGCACACAAACATCACCTGGGTAGAGCCTCCTCTCAGTCCACTGCTGGTCGAAGGAAAAAATTACTTACAGTGTGGGTGAACACTGGTTGAGTGTTTGTGGTATGATAAAATCTGATATTTGTCTGGGGAAGAGAGGAGAAGTGCCCCAGAAAACAATTCCCCAGACTACCCTGAACTCATGCAAGAGCCTTGAAAACACTGCTGGGCTCCGTGTTTTCCCTCTCCCCTTTCATGGCAAGGAAGGCAAAGAAATAGCCCTATAAAAGAAAGGGTTTGAGAAACTGTGTCCTAAAACACAGTATGGCACAATTTGGAAGGACAAGGAGATTCCTTCTGTTGTCTGTAATGTCCTCCTTGACTTTATTCTTTAAGGCTTTTTTTTTTTTTCTGTCTGGTTTTCTCTTGTCACTCTAGTAACCCGACTTTGAGGATTTCTTCAACATTAGAGGCTGGCTGAATAGAAACAGGGTGTACTTATTTGTGCACAGACACACACAGGGATATCAGCAAACACTATGCTTTACAAGGGTGTTTACTAGTGGAATTTTAGACGGAGCAGCTACCTTTTTATTAAATATCTGTTTAGTATCTTACAACTAAAAACAGTAGCCTGACCAAGGCTGATTTTTAAAATATTTTTGAATGAGATGAAACCTTTCATAAAGAAATCCTTCTTTATCATTTTATGTGTTTGTGTCAAAATATCTCAGGGCACAAAGCCCAGCAGAAAGCCAACTTAGAAAAAAAAAAATCTTTGTAAGTTCTTTCATGACAGCGAACCATTAAATCTCCTGAGTAATGTAGGGAAGAGCTGGATCATGCATAGCTTGCTCTTTACCCAGGATGCACCGTTGCCTGCAAGATTCTGAATAAAAAGACACACCTGCTAGCTAGCTGATAACACTCTGGGGTCATTTCATTGAAGAAACTGTCAGCCAGGAGGTATTTAAATAAAGCCACTGATGAATTCATGACCTGCACTACTGAGACTAAAAAAAAAGGTGTTAAAGCAGAAAGAGAATGCAGATAAATGGACATTCCTTTGTACTGCAACAAAACTTCCCCATGTAAATCAACTGAATGGGAAAGAATAGTGAGAGAATGCATTTCTCCATTCCATGGTGGGGAAGTGAGATGGTACAGCTGCACATCTGGCTACCAGCCAAAGCAGTCGTGTGCCATGCTTGTTTGCCTACTAGTGCTGCTTAGATTGGCAAATGCCCATGCAGTTTGAAGAGGGCAGGCGCAGGACTGGATGGCTGCCAGTAAGTGTGCGGGACTGATGCCACTGCTGGACGCCATAGCCTGGTAGGAATGAGGAATACAAAGGCATTCAATAATCTGAATGTCCCTTTGCTTCAAGAGAGTGGTGCCAGGCAGCATTTAATGAGAGATTGCTTTGTTACAAAGTCCTCGACATCAAGTGGGCTGGTGAGCTCATTAACCTGACTGCAGCAAATAAAAAAGGCGCACTCAGAAGACTCCCATGATAGCATACTCAATAGTGTAAGAGTCCTTTTGCTTCCTTTATGGTGATCCATTAGCAAGCAGCAGTGTAAACACCATAAAGCAAGCCAGTTTTCTGATTGTTCAACTAAAGTCTGTTTTCCCTTGGGGATTATGGCACCAGTTGATGCAGAGACATCCCCCCCACCCCTCCCCGTTATCTGTTACATAATGATCTTCCCTGTAATGAAGGACTTCCCCATATTCCTTAGGAGTTCAACAGCAGCTAAGGAAACTACTGACAATTCGCATCCCTAAAACACGAAAGGCGATGATGTAGGGCACATCAGAAAGCAAATAAACCACAAAGAGATGCCAAGGGGAATGGAAAATATGATTATGCTTATGTTTATACATTTCCAGTTAGAACTTATGAGAATGGTACATATCTTTCTGTGTCGCCTTTGTTCCTGTTTACACAGGGCTGTGTATGTGTAGGAGAGGCAGCCCACCTTACTTGCCTAACTTAGTTCTTTGCATTTTCCACAAATGCTCTTTGCCCTCAGGAAAATGCATTATAAAGTAGTACTTCCAGAATAAGTGCCTACCATGTATCCATTCGAAACACAGCCCTTTGCTGATTTACTAATCAAAGGGAAAAGAGGAAAGAAGCAAATCCCCAAAGAATTTCCCCTTTCAAAACAAAGGGGAAGATTCCTTGTTGTAGTTATTCTATTAAATCCACTGGAGTGACACTACTGAAAACATTTTTTTCAACACCTAAAAAGGTCACATTAAAATACCTGCGTTTAATCCCCAGGAACTGCAAAGGGCTGTTGCTTCCCCATAAGCATCCACTAAACAGTATCAGAAAAATAGCTAAAAAAAACCAATGATTTTTTATTTTTTGGCAGCTCGATGATCCAAATGGATCCAGCGCACACTGGTATTAAGGATTTTTGATTATTCAGTTGCTCAGTCAAGATTCTATTACTCAAGTATCTGTCTAGCACAAAAAATATAAATTAAAATAATCTTAGGCAGTAATTAATATGCTTTTCAGAAGAATTACATACTAGTTACAGAGTTTGAACCTATTCTGTTCTTAGTAATAAGATTGTTTTTAACTCCTTAATGAATTTCAGAATTCTGTAATGATTTCCAAGGTGCTGCCACCAATCAGATTCCATTATAGGAATTTAAAGTTACCAAGCAGTAATTATATCACTGCTGTTAGTATGTGAAATTGTGTAAAAAGGACCAAAAGAAATAATGAGACTACCTCTTCCTATCTTTCTCTACTGCATGACAAAAGAGTCTGAATTGTGTTTTCTCTGAAATGTTTAGACAGTATTTCACATTCGTAATTAAAACTTGTCTTGGTCTTTATTTTCCTATGTTGCTTCCCACCCTTTCTGTCAGAAACATGCTGATTAACTGCTGCAAAAAAATCTACACTGGAATGCTGTGGCAGATCAGAAACAGATTCTTCTAATCCCCCAGAAATTGTGAAAAGGAGTTCAACTAAATGATCTTATAAGATTTTTGGAGGTTTGGTGCTCTGAAGAGTCAGGAGCAGATGGAGAGGGCTCAGATGTTGGACTGAGGGCAGTGAAGGCCACTAAGGGGCTGTGTGGGCTGGAGCACATCATGTATGAGGAGATGCTGAGAGAACTGGGTTTGTTCAGTTGTTCAGAACTGGTTTGTTCAGGTGAAAAGACTTGGGAGGGGTATTGAACTGTCTAGAACTGCACATGGGAAAATGTAGGCAAGACGTAACCAGCCTTTCTCAGAAGGTGTGCAGTGTAGCACAGCAGGCAGCAAACACTGGAACATGTGAAGTCCAGTTAGATATGAGGGTGGGTTTCATGTGCTTTTCACCATTACAGTGGAAATAAGCAGTTATAAGTCTCAGCAGAATGTCCAGGAATTGCTATCCTTGTGAACATTAAAACTCAGCTAGAAAAGACCATGAGCAAGCTAACCTGATTAAACCTGCTTCAGTCAGATCCAACTGGGTGTCCTTCAGACCTTCTTTTCTGTCTAAATCATGCCTTGGTTCTGGGGCTGGTCTGGGGACAAGATTGGTCAGGCACAAGCTGGCATCCCAGTGAGGGATCTCAGGATTGTCATGCAGGATTGATCACAAAGAAAGGTGGCACCACAACTTTAATAGGGCTTGTATAAGGGCTGCTCTGCCAGGTAAGTCCCCAGAAGTTCAGCTCAGAGACAATGCCATGTTTGTGGTATTTCACAGGGTGGTTCTGTCTCTGGCAGCAAGTCCTTCACACTTGTAAGAAAGGTCACTAAATGCAGGCAGCAATAGCACCTTGTCACTACAGTACCAAACACTTGCATATGAATTTTTCATTTGACTCATGCAAAGCCTGATCCAAAGGCAGCCCTTGAACTGTAAACTCCCTTTGAAAGGATATTGCCGGTGATTTGACCTGACAGTGTGCTAAGATGTAAATCACTAGATCTGCAAGCATTCATCACCAGGCCTTAGGCACAATGCTGGAAAAGAACAAAAGGACTGGAAGTGAAAGACTCAGGGCCACCATGGTAACTTTGAACTGAACAGGGCAGCAGAATGTAGCTCTTTTTCCTTTGAATGCAGCAACTTGGTCCGATGTCAAGAACAGTGAGGAAGAGTATGAGGAAGTTGGACCAACTGCTGGCAGACTAGGGGAAGGCAACATGGAAGAACCCAAGCTATCTCAGAAGCACAGGGTTTATCTGGAACTGCTGCATGGCACCTGACCTGCAACAAAGGTCAGGGAAAGCAAGCAAGATGAGCTTTAAGAAAAGTGAAACAAAATAATTGAGTTAAGTACTACAAGTGCAAACTTTAGCTCAGCAATATAAAGCCATCAGAGTAACAGGCACTTTTGGCAAGGACAATAAGGGAGACTATTAAGCACAGCTAGATTAGACCTAAGATGATATATTTTCTCTCTATTTTTAGTGTTACATGAATCTGTCTTTTAAATTTGAGCCAAGATCGTGTTGCAAAGCACCTGTGCTGTCCCTTTGAAAAGCAACATGGATGTTTTACTATGCCACAGCAAAAACTGCAATCCTGATGACAAAAGTCTGATTCACACACACATTTGTGAAGCTGCTTCAGACAATCCCAATAGTAGAGGGCAAAGTCCTCATTGCTGCAATGGATGCTGCTTTTAGCTCCTTTGGCTGACTTTCCTTTTATCTTTAAGGCACATTCAATGACTTTGACCTTGCTGAGATAGAAGTGAAGGTGACTGCCTGTTTGGTTTAGAGCTGGTCAAAGCACTTTGAGGGAACGGAGGAAAGGATAAACAGGAAGGTTCAAGAGTCATTGCAGCAATGCAGATCTTGTTTCTCAAACGTTTAATGGAGCAGCAGTAGTAAATGAGATAAATAATTCTTTAACCCTTCTCACAAAACTTTGATTTCTTTTTGTTTGCTTTGTTTGCTTTGCCAACATCACACAGAAAGCAGTAAGATCACTGCTGTCTAGGAGTATCTCACAGTATTACCTGTGCTGGGCTAGTAGGCACTGCGTTTTTAAGCCTTTCATTCTCAAAAAACGTAAATTTTTAAAGTAGGCTATATGATATGGTAGAGATTTATGATTAAATATTCTTAAGAAATGAGCTTAACTCACAGTTCTGCTGTTGTCCAAAGAATGGCCAGACTTCTCAACCAGCATCTGCAAAGCAACAAATAGTTTTTTTCAGTTTCCTCTCTGCAAACTCTGCTGTGATTCCAGACTCACTCCTGGGCAGAGGCACTACTAGTTCATGGGAGATTTTCAGTTATCTTAGACTTCTAGAGCATATAATGTCAGTATTGAGCTGTGCAGAGGACCTATCTAAAGGCAGTGGACAAGGTTCAGAAGGGATCACAGTGTAATATCTTCCTGTGCTGCCTAGACACTGTAATACATTTGTCTCCTGCAGCTTCATCCTCTAGACTTCAGGCCTTCTTGTGAATTCTGTTTGTGCACTAGTTTTGCTCTGGGAATTTAATAGCGCTTGCTGCCTGTTTGATAAAACAATGTAGGAACAGCAGCACTCCCCCACTCTACAGTGCTGCCTAATTTGAGTTTCATACTTATAACGGGAATACATGCTGAATGGTGTAGAGTTGAGGAAGGCCATTCACAAAGCTCAGCCCCTTCAGTAAGCACAGGTAGCCTCTGTCCATGCTAACAGGTCAGTTTAAATAGGGTTTGCTAGAAATCCAGGAGAGTGATTACAACCAAAATGAGCATTTTATATGTGAACAGACCAATGTCATTCTGACATATATTTCCTCTGACCCAGATGTCTGAATCATTGAGGGGACATAGAATCAGACAGCTGTTTCAGAGAAACAACCGTGTTCTTGTCACAAATGTTGGATTTTCTTTCTTTTTTCCCCCATTTCCCATTTCGTTGTTGTTGTTATTTTGTTTTTGTTTTTTTTTTTTCTTTTGTTTCATCTTGTTTTGTTCTTTTTTCAAGTAAAAAAAAGTGCAAGTCTTGATTTTTTTGATAGTCATAAAGTACTGGAGAAGCCAGCATGGTAACTTATGATGTTGAGACAGATGTTAGGTCTGTCATGTTAAGACAGACTTTGACCCCAAATATACAGAACCACTTCATGCTCCCCAAACCTCCAGACACACCATGAAGACCCTTGCACTCCCAGTGTTGGAACCTTGCAATGTCAAAAGTTTAACCTTTTAGATTTCACATATGATATTCTAGAGCCTCCTTCAACACTTTGGCCAATACACACGCACCACGAAAGAAGGGAGAAAGAGAAGAGGAAGGGAGGAAGGAGTACACCACACTTGTAAGAGCTTTTCAGTTGCTCAAGAGTTGCAGTGGCAGGGACTCTTGAAGTACAAGGGAGGGGTAGTACAGAGTGACAGTCAGAATAGTGGCAATAATCATTCTCTTTTTGGTCATATTTGTATAAATCTATGATTGTTTAAAAGATGAGCTGTAAAGTTATTTAATACATACATGACCTGTCTTGATAGTTAATTTTCAGACACGCATTTCACAAATTTTAACTGAGTTTTTTCTTCATCGTTTGGAAGTTTGCTTAAGATAATTAAATTTAGTGTAGACTAGAACAATGTTCTGATAGAAGAGGATTTTTTTTTCCTCTTACATTTTGAGTCGAGTATGGTAAGCATTAGACAAAATTCTTTCTGCAGCAGTGGGAGAGACTGAACACAGATTAACAGCGCTTGTTCAATTCTTAAAAGTCACTAAAATTAGCCTTTTAAAACACAGACCAAAGAGATGATGTTTATATTTTTTTAGCTGTTATGTCATATCATTAAAAAGGACACAGAGGATATCGGTCTCAGAGTTCCCAATAACAGAATATGTCTAATTTTGACCTTCCTAATGACATTTATAGAAGGAGAAGATTAAAACTATGCATGACTTAGGATGCTGTGTTTCCAGGTCTACATGGTAGTGAGCAGTCACACCACAAGATTCACTAATTTCTGGCAGCATGAAGCACCTAGCACATGTGAGCATAGCATTAAAACCTCTATTTCTCTGTCTCTTGTGCCTGTAGAATAAAAAAAAGAGCAAATCTTCACTGACATGACCTCAGTTCTTTTCTTTCCTTAGCTTCAACTGGCAAAGAGAAATGGACCTGGTGGGACTGCACCTCCTCTCACAGCCTCTGAAGGAAGAGGAAGTACTGCCTATGTTGGCCTTGCAAGGTACAGTGGTGTATTGAGGCCCAGATAACTTGGAAAACCAGGATGGTTTCTCACGTCTGAAGAAGCTAAGGTTAACCTCTTTGCCTAGTACTAGTTTGGGGATTTCTTTTTTTTTTTTTTTTGTGACCATGTCAAGAGTCTGTAGTATTTGAATCTTGCCTGATGGCACTGATGAACACCTGAAGATGCAGGTTCATCTCATATATTTTTGCTGTATGTCTTCTTTGGAGTTGTTTCTCCATGCCATGAAAAAACACTGTTGAAAACTGCTGGAAATATCAGCTTTCATCCCCAGATAGGTCATTCTTGGCCTATTTGAATTCCTGTCATCTGGAGGGACAAGACCAGCTGTCAATATGCTTTTTGAAGTAATAAAACTTCTTTAAAGCCTTGCAAGTCAGCTCAAGAAAGCCTAGAAAGTGACAACATTCAGATGATCATTTTCCCAAATCTGAAAATAAGGGTCATAATACACAGAGAAGTGAATTTCTGCCTAGAAAATGTTTGCCCTGCTTTGTTCCCCTTTCCTAATACCCTCATATGACAGTAAGCCAGGTATTGATAAAACTATCAGGGTCAACACCAGTAACAAAAGGGACTGGATTAAAGAATTCATAAAAGACTCTGTGTCCATATCTGTCTAAATATCAGGGATGAGCTTATTGTGCCCCTCCTCCTAAATCACAGTTTTTTTGTGATAAAATTAATTAGAATCTGAATTTTGTGACTTGAGCAATCCTTTCGTTGCCTGCAGTGGCATGTTGTTCACTGAGAACTGAATGAAACAAAGGTTTGGTCATCTCCTGTTAATGCATCATTTAATAAAGCATAGGGTCACCAGAAGCTGGCACAAAATATGTGTGAGGCAGTATTAAAAATAGACAAGAGTATAGGAGTGGTAGCTCTGAAATTAGCAACAGAAGAAAATAACTGTAAATAAAAATGCACAATGTTACTTTTTTGGACATTCTGCTGGCCAGAGGTGGGAGGTTGAAGAAGCTGGATGTAGATGTGAGCCAGGAGAAGCAGCTGCATCCTGTAGTCAGGCTGCAGCTCCTTCTTCCCTTCCATCCCACCTGGGCCAGCCACCAGCACAGGTCCTACTTTGGTGAAGTGGGAAAATGGATTATACTGTCCCCAAACTACTCTGCTCACCAATTGCCACCCGATTTTGAGGATCCTGGTTGCCTGGGAAACAAAACTGGGCGTTGCTGTGGAAACTCAGCTTCACTGACCACTGGGCTCCAGGCAAGGAGATGGGAACTCTCCACGTTTGTGCTGCCCAGTGGCTGGAGGTAGCTTGAGTAGAACTGGTGCTATCAATAAAGTTGCAAAACAGTGTTAATAGAATTTAGTTTCACTTATTTAAGCCTTCTCTGCTCTTGACTTGGAGGGAAAAAAATCCTGAAGATAATTCATTTAGATAATAGATTAGAGGAACAAATTGGAGTAGGCATTTGTTTATTTATTTGTGTCAGAAAAGTTTCTAAGACTTTTTGTGCACAAATTACTTGGAAAAGATGGACTTGAAAGCCTCACAAAATGTACAATTTCACATTGCATTAATGTAAGCTTTTTGAAGTTAATATAGCCCATACTTTGTTATTAGTGTTCCTGTATAGTCAGTTGGCTTGAACTGTTCATCTCACAAAAAACATATGCTGTCAGTTAAAGCAATGGCTGTTGCAGCCTGCATTAGCTCCTTGTTTCCAAGACTCAGAACAAGTAGAAACACGGTATTGACCTTGTTTAACCCTGATTCTGTATTTTTGAGACAAAAGGGGTTAAGAAATATCTGAAACAGAATGCTGCAAATTCCTCAATGGCCTCTACTGGCTTTGAAAGCAGAGCAGCAGCTAATTTTTCTTTCTCTTTTAAGCAACAAATTGGAAAAAAACACTACTATGGCTCACATTGACATAAAGGAAATAATAATAATAATAATAAAAAATATTTTGCATTTATATGGTAGTTTATATCCCAATTTTTCAAAGGATCTTTCAAACATTAATGGTGTTCCACTTTATTCTCTGTTGGTAAAGGGGTCACATGGTGGTGTGGGAGCTCAGGAAGGCAATTTATGGGGTGGTGGGACACTCATGTAGAGCTTAGGAAGTGATGCAAGATCCTGACAACAGCTCTATGTCTAAATCATGTTTAAGATAAAATAGTCTGTCTAATCTGTCACTGTCACAGTTTGTTGCAGTAGAAAGGGACAAAATCTTCTATGTAATCCATTGATTCTGCTGCAGATGCTACAGCGGAGGAAGCCAAGTTTTGGCTGGTTTAGCAATATCTCTTGATCTATTTACTTTAGCAAATCCTGGTCTTGGTTTTTTTTTTTTTTTTTTTTTTTGGTCTCCCACAATCCCACAATACTTAAAAATACATGCAAAAATCTGTAATTGTGGTATATTTACCCATGTTCACAGAAGGCAATAACATGGTAAAAATTACTTGAATAATTTTCTTGCTTTTTTACACTTTCAGTGCTCCAAAATATTCTGCACTTGAATGTATTCAAAGAGAAATTTTGGCCTGTCAGGAAAACTATCTCTCTTCCTCCCTCTTTATTTTTCTTTTTGTTTGTAATTGGAAAAAGCACTGTTTTCTCACTGCAATAAATATACAAAAATTTGATATTCAGATGAGGAAAGGAAAAAAAAAGGATTTTTTTTCCCCACTGGAATGGTGACAAATGAGTAGTCTTTTTTTAAGAATACCTCCATATCCAATGTATGAACAATCAGTTCTCTGGAGGCATCTCTTAAGTGACCTTACAGACATAGGGAATACTATGTTATCCGAGGCTCGCAGGAAACCCTGCCTTATGTGTAACTGATATGAATCACAGGAGTTCTGATGAAATCTATGGAGCCACATCAGTTTACACGGGCTGAAAATCACGCTCAACTGTTCCCAGTGAAACAAAGGCACACAATTCTCCATTTGCCTCAACAAAGGCAGGTGCTTTACCTCCTTACCTGCTCCATTTGCTTTAATGAGGTGTTCACAGCAAAGCGTAAATGGTACCATTTAGACGTCAACATTAAGCATGGCGATGTTTTAAGAGTAGCACTTAAGGAAATTAAATGCGTAATCTGAGCTAATGTGAATGGTGTATGACTGTTGTTAAATAAAGCTAAAATGGACAAAGTAAAATTCTCTCAAGTGCCTCTAAAGAAGGCATGTTGTTAGTTGTGTGAGTTACACACACGAGGCTTAGTCTTGGTGCACTGGAAATTTATCCATTCAGATTTTAACACGGAAACAGGTGATTAGGATGACTATGTCTGTTTCGTGGCACTGGCACTAGAATAGTATTTGATATGCAAAATTGTAAAGGTGGAGAAAAATTGTGTGTTAGGAAATGCTGGGGAAGGACCGTGGCTCTTGTGTGTACACAAGGAGACAGGCAGGTTCTGTTTTGTCCCTGTCCCCACACATTACAAATGTAAGTAGCAGAGGCATGATTTCATAGATTTACCCCAGTGATGTAGGCAGTGTCATTGCCTGTGCTGGAATTATACCAGATTTACTTCTGTCTGAAATGAGAAATGGGACTAGGTAATTTAGCTTTGTGTGCTGATATGAAATAGAAAGTGAAAATGTCATTCATTTGTGTTTCTTCTTGTACTGAGAAACCGCTGGAGGCCTTGTAGGAATGGAAGCATTCGTACTAACTAAACAGCATTTCTTATATATACATATAAATATATATATATGTGTGTATGTGTGTGTGTGTGTATGTATATGTATATACATCTAAATTTTAACTATATTTGCTTTAAAACAGTTCTTAGGAACATGTTATGCCTATGTTAAGTCATACCTTTGATTACTGGCTCTAACCATGTTTATAAGATCCAGCCTCTCATTTTCTATGTCTGGGTATTAATCTGAGGACAAAATAACAGCCTTTGCCAGACTCAACAAAACCCTGTATTCAGGAGGAAAGCGTTATCACAGATAAAAAAAAAATCTGATTTAAAATAATTTTCAGACCTTTCTACTACCCTTAGGTTAAAAAAAAAGGAAAAGAAAAAGCAATGAATAAATTAGTAGCCACATCATCATTCCAACAACCTAATTTCAATAGTATCGTAATAAAAGGACAAAGGTCATAGATTAAAGTATTGTAATGGAAATGCAAAATCTATAGGTTTAAAACTGTATTTTTAAAGATAGTACTAGTAATGATTATAATTTGAGCCTAGTGTCACTAATAAGAAAATAGTTCTATTTAATTCTGATTCAAGAACCAATATTTACAAGAATGGGTGTATATAAGCATAAATAAACAGTTAACAACTGTACTGAAATATCTGCATGGAGTTTTGTGTCAGCTGTAGAACTGTTTGTCTAATGCTCTTATCAAGACACCTATTACAATTTAATCTTTTTTTTCTCTTTCTCTTAGTAGGAAGCAAGTAATAGGCTCAGGAGGAGGCCAGAAAATGAAAATAGGAATATTATTTTCCTGGGTTTTGCCAAAGTGTTAAAATACATCAAATTTGTAATTCATAAATTACAAAAGTATTCACAATACCTAGAGTGAAATCACAGAGAGTAATGGGGCTCAGACCAACTGAGGTCTGGCATCCAGAGTGCTCCATCTTAAATAAACAATCCTTTGGGGGAACCCAAACTCAGCTGTGGTGGGGGAACCCAAAGTGACTTCTGCATCAGAAAGTGCAGGAACTTGATCTCTCCCTCCATAGAGCGCAGATGGAATAATTTCCTCCAACTTGAATATGAACAGTTCTTGTCCTTCTTCCTAGTGACCCTCAAAGTCAGAGGCAAAAATGCATGGAGGGGACTGTCATAAATAACATGTATATTAAACTTTTGTCTGCAGTTTTTTACATGTGATTATTTAAAGGAAGATAAATAATATTGGCTTCCTATGGTATGTTGCGTCCCCTCCCCCTCCCTTTCCACTCCCTCTTAAAATATTTCACGTATGGTTGAGGATCCATACTAAAATAATCGACATTCCCTCTACCTAATGTGGTAGTACATAGTGTGGAAAAAACATTCATTTAACTTCTGCCATTTCCTAATAAAATCCTTAACAAGCAGTTTGCAGTGCCAAGGTAGTGCTGTAGGACTCTTTCTCACCAGATCACAGCAGTAATAAAGAAGCACCTGAAGGATGCTGGGGTTTGAGTCCAGGGGATCTGTTCAGTATTGCATGCCAGGTGACTGACCCAGGGAACACGAGAACATGCTTAGCTGGGAAGACTCTCCCCATCTTCACCTGGGCATGCAGAGGTTTGCATCCCTGCTCTATTGGCTGTCAGCTGTCTTGGTGCCCGCTGAAGGACAGTGTGGAGCAGAGCAGCCTTCAGCCTTTCAGATTGCTTCCTTCCTCAGGAGCAGACGCCTGACTCCTGCAGTGTTTTGTTGTCTTGTGGCCACCCCTGAGCCTCCCTTGCTGAGGTAATGAATTTGAGAGCAGACCTACACAGACTGTGATGTACCATTAGTGGCATGTGGGCTGCTTCAAATCTGTACAGCCTGTGGAGAAAATTGGTCCTCCTGGGTGTGCACAGGACACAGGAGCAACTGCTGACTGTCTCCCAAAGCAGCTCAGCTTGGATACACCTGATCTGGTGCATAGTGGAGGTGCAGGTCTTTGTCCAGTTTAGTTCTTGTGCTCTCAAGCCTCCTCTGTTGCTAGCAGGACTGACCCCTTGCCCTGAAGCACTGCTTTTGTAAAGCCACTCCTCACTTGTGCTGGAGCATTTGGAGAGGAAAGGTGGGCAGAGCTCCTCCAGCTTCTCACCTCCTGGAGGCCAGGGTTAGGAATGCACAGACCAGGAGGTGAAAGGGACAAAGGGGCTGTTTATTTTACTGTCTAGAAGACTGCCCTGTCTGTGTGGAACTTACTTGAGAGCAGCCTTGAATTAAAGGTGGAAACCATAAATCAATCTAATGCAACCTTTTCCTGGGAACATACTCTGTTGGAGTCATAGGCTGTTGTAAATGGATGGGTGAGGCTGGTGGCGTGTGAGGCGAGGCATGGGCTGTGCTGAAGTCCAGGTTATGTTTGCTTAGCCCATGTCTTTATCAGCCTCTTGTGAGCCAGTCAAGAAATGCTATGAGTGACAGCTATAATTTGGTCTCCTCTGCCCTTCTAAAAGTTCCTTGGGATAAATATGTTCTGGAGATCACAGCCACGAACTTGTTTGGTACAAGATAGATCTCGCTTTCTGGTCTTCATGCATTTCATGATTTTCAAAGCTAGGTAGATTTAGTCTTCATTTATGCATGTTATGCATAAAAATGGATATTGCTCATGGTACAAGCTTTTCTATAACATATTTATTTTTAATATTTAGTTATTTAATTTGAAAATGTGTACAACTCTTCAGACACACTCACACAGAGGGCCCAGTCTTTCAACCCGAACTATTACACAGACGTTTTCAAAAAGCTTGCATTTATTTTGTAAGGGAAAGGAAGACTTTTGGGGGATTTGTTCACAAATGCAGCTCACACTGCGTGATTTCAAACTCCTTCAGTGCAAGAGAAATGTGTTATTTTCCTTTACCATTTCTTCCCACAAAGGAAGTTTAGGTAGGATTTCTCATGTCAGTGCAGAGGACACAAATCTGAATATGTACATATGTGTGTGTGTGTGTGTGTGTGTGTGTGTGTGAATTTTTCCATAGGAACTCCTGCAGCAAAGCAGTGTGGTGCTCTGTGTTTGCCTTGGCCTCATCCTTCTGTGCAGTTGCAGAATGAAGAGGTGGAAAACAACTTGCACATAATTTGTGTTGTGTCTCTCTTCCAGGGGTGTTCTGTTCTTTACTCCGCACTGCTCAGGTTTTCCAATTTGTTTTTAAATAGCTTGTGGTTATGGCTTCTCCTTCTTCCCTTGGGATACTATTCCACAACCTAATGGTTCTCAAAATTAGAATTTTTCCTTCATCCCAGGTGTATGACTTTGTTTATAAAGCGGTGAATTCATGCAGTAATGTGCATGGTGCAGATGTTTCACATGGGGACATTTATGTGAAGTGCTTCCATTGAAAAATAGGGATAAAATCAAAAAACCTTATTAAGTGAATTTACAATATATGATGTGTAAACACACTTTTATTTTGCAATTTCACCACGAAATTAGCGACACATACAACTGTAATACTGTATTGGTACATAAAAATTAATTACCAAGAATTCTATTTATCCAAAGCTTAGGATCACAGCAAATTAATTAGAATTCTTCATATAAAAGAAGGAATTTCATAATATATTCTTACAAAATATATGTATGGTACATTTCAACCATTTAAAATTTGTGGCTGTAATAGGGCCTTTTTTATTTTTCTGCTTTTTCAATACAGCGGCAATTGAGATCTATCACTTCCATAGCATATATCACTGTTTTTATTCAAGAATTCTTGTGAAAATAAAGCACTTCTTTTATTTGCAAAAATCATAATTGCAACATACATAAAACCTGTCAAAGCTCCAATTTCCAATATTCTAATGAATATCAAAAGAGTCCAGCATTTGTGACTTTGACAAATTGCAAATGAGGTTTTATTCATTAAGAGGACCGCTAATGTTTATTTAAATGCAATTTACTGTTGCATTATTGATTAGCTACCGCAAAATTATCTTACAAGGAGCACGTGTAGCAAGAAGATTTCAGGTTGAGAAAGGATTTATCTAGGGAAGGCCTGTAGGCTTGATTTAGGCCCCAGGACATGAGAGTTTTAATTTATCTGGAAAGAAAGGCCTGGTGGAAGGTTTGCTTTGTTTGCATTTAGACAGCAGATGAAAGGGGTTTTGATGTTGAGCTGAGAGAAAATGGCTGCCACTCTTGTTATTCACAGAGAGAATTGAGCAAAAGGAAAAATCTATTATAGGAGGCATAAAAAAATGTCTGTCCTCCCCTGCCCCCCACCCCCAGTCCTATTCAGCATCAGGCTATATGTGGCTTGTTATTTTTGGAAGGAGAAATAATAAAGAAAATGTTGCTTGTTATATAAAATCTTTTAAAAAATACCTGCCATATTGCATTAATTACTGAGCCCCAACTTGTTTTTCCAGTGCCACAAAACTCCAGTGATCTTGCCATATCTGACCTGAGAGCACAAATTAAATCTGGGCCTATATATTTTAATGAAAGCTGAATGTGTAGTGTTTTCACTGTTTCCCAACATAAGCAAACACTTTCTGGAAATATCTCATGGAACTGATAACAGCTCAAAGAGTGATTCAGAGCCTCTTTGCCTTCCATCTTAAGGAGGAAGGCATCTGCAGTACTTGCTTTCTTAACACTGGTTTTGTCTACAAGAATCAATTAGCCATGTAAGCCACTGGCATGAATCCTATCCTTCCTGAGGGGTTCTGCTGCAAGATTAAATAGGACTCAAGCAAAAACATATAAGGGATAGAGATTTAAGAAGGGGTAGTCATCCCACTCATCTAGCTGACAGAAGCCTGTGAACCTAAACAGTGCCATTGGATCAGGCAGAATCTGGCAAGTAGGCAGCCTCTTTTCCTGAAATAAACTATTTTAAATTTCCAACTTGGAAAAAAGTGTCTCAAAAAGAACAAACTGCTACTTCAAAAGGCATGGATCAAGTACACAGTAGCACGACCTGAATGTCCTTTTCTGGACTCATTATAACCTGACAGGGTTCTCATTCCAAATGACAGTCAGGAAAACTTGGAAAGCTGTCAGCCAATTGCAAGCTGGAAGAATGATCCGACTAAAATTAAATCTGAAACTCAAATATTACACCAAGACCTTTCTACTTGCTCATTATTCCATTAAACCAACTGTAAAAGCACCATTCCTCATCTGAAATGAGTTTAGAAAAACTTTCATTGTGTGACTTGGTCCACAAATAAGAGTGACGGAAGCAGAATGATATTTTCCTTCAGGGCTTATACCTTTACTGACTCTGATGATGATGACTAAGTATCAGATCTGACAAGCTGAAGGTTAATTACTTACTCTGTGTTTCAGGTCTGTCAGGGCAGAATATCAGCATCGATTTATTTACCAAAAGTCAGGAGTATTTGGTATTTACTTTGGGCATACAGAACTGTTGTTCTAAACACTTGTTTCCTTTAGAAAAGTGCTAGTCTTCTACTAAACTGAAAATGTTTCTCTGCTTCCCATTTTGGCCTCATTTAAATTTCTCTTCTTTCCTCAACTTTCAAGGACCTCTTGGTATTTTTTCTCTTTACTTTCGGTCCATGGCAAACAGTAAAATACTTCAGTCACATCAGTGAAGATCACGAGCAGTTAGAATGCTCAAATAGAAAGCAAAGTAGGTGGTGTAACTTTGAAATGGGTAATGTAGTGGTCCATTAGAAAATACATAACACCTTAAATCACACTGTTAAGGAAAAGTCTTCTTAAAAAATTCAGGTTTGTGATGAAAGCCTTTCCACATGAATGTGACATATTTCAATCGTTAACTGATGAGGAAAACAGATGAGGCGGTGCTGCTGATGCAGCAAAGGAGAGAGATGTCTGAAATGCTGCTAGTGAAGCATTGCTTTGGTAAACTTTTCAGCCTTGTCCAATTTTTTTTTTGTAGCCCACAATTAAAATAGAAACAAAAATTTATGAGAAGAGGGATTTACTTATATCACATATAAGGCCTATGAAGTCTTCCTCAGCAGCATTGCTCTCACCTTCTTTCTGACTCTGTCCTTTATGTGCCCTCACATCCCCCAGTCTCCCCTCTTTTGCCAAAACTTCAGTTATATCTCACTCTTCTGTGGTTCTTTCTATTTTTCTCAAAGAACAGCTTCCTCCCTGGTACTTGTGTTTAGTTGGGATTTATTTGGGCGCAATTAAATCCGGATTTCACTTGGGTCATGTTGGATACAGACATTAGAAATCCACTGGCACTGTATGACAAGAGACACTTAAATATAGATGCAGTGTCCTATTTCCTTTTTGTAGTCTCTAGTATCCTGTTCTTGTTTGTTTACACAGACTATATATAGAGCTGCTCTTTTGTTTCCAGAAAAGATTCCTTTGCATGCATTATATATCCATAAATCCTTTTCTTTGCAGTGTAGAAGCCTACAGCTACGGTTGGAATCAAGTTATGCTGAGCCCTGATCAAAACGCACACACTTCAATGGAAACATTACTCATTGGGAATTTGCTCTGATGTTGCCTGCAACAAACATTTAGGAACTCTTTTATTTTCTTTTCTCTAAGTCTGACTTTAATTTAGAACACAAAGCTCCAGTTAGTTATATGTATATTTTTAATAATACTAATACTAATACTAATAACAACAGCAACAACAACAGCAACAGCAACAGAAAAATTCTATCTTTGCAACACCAAGTAATAACATTCTTTTTCTTTTCTTTGAATTTCTCAGTACCACTAACCTTCAACAGAAATGTTCTCTATTTCTTTAAAAGGATGATGGCTACCCCCTACTCAAGTCCATGTCCTGAAAACAAATAGTTTCTTAGCATTTTCCCCAATGTCTTTTTTCCAAAGACAAATGAAAATTTCTCTAATGTTGTCTTCTGAGCCAAAAGGAGTGTCAAACAAAACAACATTCTGTATAAAAGAAAATAAAAAAGAAACTTGACATCCATATAAGATGAATGTCATTTTCCTTGGGGAAAAATGCTACTTGTATATGTTGAATATCATAGATTTGTACTACTTTGAATAATTTACCTTGAGGATTTGGCTTAATATGCATAGAAAAATCTTGGTAGAAGGAATATAAAGGGAAACACTGTGCAATGAAAGGGTACAGAAATGTAGGAAGAACAATTCTGCTGGTGGAGCATTGGTCCTGTGCATAAAGGATGGCTGAGTCAGATCAGATAAGTCAAGCAACTCCTATCATCTAATGCAGGACATCTATGATGGACATACAGAGGAAAAGTACAGCCCTCAGACTATTCTGCCTGTGGTGGGTTGACTCTGGCTGGATGCCAGGTGCCCAATAGAGCCACGCGATCATTCCCCTCCTCATCTGAAATGGGGAGAGAAAATACAACAAAACTCTAGGGTCAAGATAATGACAGGGAGAGATAATGTTATGGGCAAAGCAGACATGAATTTGGGAAAATTTATTACCAATGAAAGCAGTGTAGTATTACAAAAAAAACTCAACTCCCCATGCCTCCCCTCTTTCCAGGCTTAAATTCACTCCCCATATTACCTGCCTCATCTCCACTGGCCCAAGGAGGCAGGGAATGGGGGCTGGGATCAGGTCTTCACCAGTTGCATCTGCCACACCTTCCTCCTCCTTGGAAGGATTCCTCACACTCCTTCCCTGTCTCCATGGGGTCCCTCATGGAGCCTGCCCCAGCACCGCCTTGTCCTGGGGTTTCACCTCCTTCAGGCAGCTGTGCAGGTGAATCAGGGACTGCAGGGGAATCTCTGCTCCCATGCACAGAGCATCTCCTGCTCCTCCTT
This sequence comes from Zonotrichia albicollis, assembly GCF_047830755.1. Classification (NCBI taxonomy): domain Eukaryota; kingdom Metazoa; phylum Chordata; class Aves; order Passeriformes; family Passerellidae; genus Zonotrichia; species Zonotrichia albicollis. The sequence continues at coordinate 119,254,388 of NC_133819.1, read as the reverse complement.
CTCTACTGACCTCAGGGTCTGCAGAGTTCTTCCACATATTCTCTTCTCTCTCTGGTTGAAGACAGAGTTGTTTTTTGACCTTTTCCCACCCTTCTTAAATATATCCCAGATATGCTACCACCATTACCAATGGGCTTGGCCTTGGTCCAGCTAGAAGCCAGTTGGCACTGGCTCCATTGGACATGGGGGAAGATTCTGGCAGCTTATGACAGAATTAACACCTTTCTATCTTTCCTTGCTACCAAAACATTGCCAAGCAAACCCAATGCACTGTCCAGTTCCTGTTCTGGACTTACTATCAAGCTTGAAGAAGACCAAAGAGAGTCAGAAGGCAAAGACATGAACTTTGGTACAGAGTATTTTCAAAATGAAGGATTATGGTAGAAATGGTGAAGCATAATAAAAAGAAATTCAAGAGGGATTCAAATGGCAAAACACTGTCAAAATACTTGTGAATAGAAAAAAGAGTGTTTAAAGATACTGCTATGGATTCAGCAAATATAAGCTAACTATCAAAACAATCTTCAGTAAGACAATTCCTTCCTCCCAGGCTGATGGATTTTAGGCGGTAGGATATTAACAATGAGATGAAGGACATTATTAAATGTAAGAATTTTGACTTCCAAATTGAAGTTCTGTTCAAGCGAAGAAAATAAAAAAAAAGAAAAGGAAAAAAGAGAAAAGCTTTGGCAAGTAGGTGTTAAACACAATAAGGCAAGCCAAAGAAGGGTTCTGAAGAGGAGGTTGTTAAAGGCATAATAACTAAAAGTGAATTCTCTTCAAACACATCAGAGGCAGGACTTGTGAGATAGTCTGTAGGGCCAATAGATGATGGATATAGCAAAAGAAAGCTCAAAGGAAACAACGACACATAGAGAAGCAAAATGAATTCTGTGCTTCTTTGTTCACTGGGAACGGGGGAGGCAGCCAAAGTAAAACAAAAACTTTGTTTACAGGAGAAATACCAGAAAAGAAGCAGCATCAACTTTTAAAGAACAGAGTTATCTCTCTCTAATCTGTTCCAGTTTCTCAAAGGAGTCACTGGATTTGCACGCAAAGCTGATTTGATGGAAACAGTCTGCATAGATGTCTCCAAGTGCTTCATCAAAGGCTCCTAAAAACCCAGTCTATTGTGCTTTAATGGCCAGATAATCACACATGAAAGTTCAAAGATAGGCAACTACCTCTGTAATGAGGTACCTGAATAAATTATTTGCCTTTTATTTATTTATTTATCTATTATTTGTATATTTCTTGCAGCTCATTTCATGGGAGAAGAATGTGGTTTTGGCTCTGTAGAAAGCTTGGACTTTTTTTATTTAGTAGTCCAACATCCAGTATACAAACTGGCACAATTGCCATTTGGTGTCCATACAGGGACACATTTTGAAACCTTTCACTATAGCCAGGTGCAGGAAAAAAAAATCCCTTTTGCCATAAATTTGGAAAATTTTCCATTTGCTGAAATGGAAAATAAACCGTTTATTTATGTCTTTCTACTTCACCTGACTGACAGACAGAAGAGCAGATTACCACTGAATTAAAATATTTTTTACCAGAATTCATCTGAGACAAGAAATCTTGACTTCATTGTAACTATTCTCTCTCTAAAAGCTCATAGTAAACACACAAAGACTGTAATGAAGGAACAAATACAGAAAAATTAATAGTGTACAGCTACAAAGATGGGATGAAATAATCATGAGATCTAAGAAAAAAATACTGTTCCCTGCTATTAAGAGGAGCAGCACTTAGAGCAATGACATCAACAAATCCTGGCTGACTAGTGCCAGAGTTCCCCATGATCCACACTTCTTCCATATCACTGCTGTTAGAGAGTTTTACTATTCTGAGGCAAGGGAAAATTTCATTGTGCAATCTGATTTCTCACTTTCAGTTTCCACGTTTCCCCTGAAAAATGGAGGTGTCTATCACAGTAGCAGATTAGTCACCAAAAATGCTAGATTGGCCTGAAAGATTTGTCATTTGATATTTTTACACTTGTTTTGGAAACAGCCTTGAAAGAAAATGGCATTATGCCTGTTTATTAATGGAATCTGGAAACTGCAGAGCCTGTATATTTTTTTGAGTTGTATAGAGAGCCTTTCTATAAAGTCATTCACACAACCAGTTATTTGGGTTGAAAAGCACTCTACATGAAAACACTGGCTTGAATGTCAAAGACAGGAATAGCAAAGTTTTGCTAGGTTCTCTGTTTCAAATTCTGAAGTAAATTTGGTGACTTCAGAGAAATTATACTGGGGATCACTCCAGGCTCCCATAGGCAGCCAGTACTCTATAAATATAACATTATAGCAAATCAAATTCTATATCAGAGAGAGCATCATCCCAGCAACATGTGTACCTTCTGTAAGATTTTTCCAGCACTGCCAATGAAACTAGTCGGCTATTTGTGGGTTTTTTTTAAATTTTTATTTTTTTATTTTGTTGGTTTTTTTTTTAAGGGTTTTTTGTTTGTTTGTTTGATTTTGTTTCTGGCTTTTGGTGGTTTTTTTTTTTGTTTGTTTGCTTGTTTTGTAGGGTTTTAAAATTTATTTAGAAATAACTGAACAAACAACTCCAATAATTTGTTGCAACAGAGCTTGGCAAGTGGGAGGTATGCTTTGGTGGGCTTTCAGTTAGGTGTGCTATCAGTTAGTACAGGTATGGGCAGGTTAACAAGTGCAGTGAAGCTCAGTGGCTCTTCAGGATCTTCTAAATACCAGTCTGAAAGATGCTGAGGGCAAAATAAAAGAACTGTAGATTGTAGCTCTAAAACTAGTTAATTGGTGACTGTTTTATATTCTTCTAGTTTTTTTTTTTTTTCTTTTAGATTAGATGTTAATTTTACATACCCTGTGCATCTTCTAAAGAAACATAGTGATTCCTGCCAAAAATGCTTGAATGGCTGGTATTTTTCCAGAAAGACCTCTGCCTGCCCCCAGGATTGACCCTCTGTCCCTCTCGTCATTGCTGAACTAATTACTTGGAGGAATTAAATTACAGTAACAAATCAGCACCTCATCGTGATTGGAATCTGTTTGAAGCAGGTCTTTTTGTTACTCATTGTATTTTATAAATCCTTTTAAAATGGCCTATTGAGGGGATTCTCAGTAAGATTCATGCTGGTGGGACAGTCTGTGGAATGCTGCCATTTTATTTTACATTGCTCTGAAGAATGGCTGCTCTACTTTGAAAGAAGATTCTAAAAACAGCCCAGAAGGAGGATGACGGTTCAGTTTTTATTCATTCAGTCTTGTCATCACGTTCAAGTTTAGAGATGACTTTTCTACTTGCAAGCCTTGCAGACTTCTCCAAGTCTTTGAAAGTCAACCTGACTTCTCTTTCTTGCAGACACTTTTAAAAAAACCTGTCCTGATTTTGCCTCTGCAGCTCCATTGGCTGAGTGCATCTCTGACAGAGGTAGGGTTGCAAGGTAAATGTTGCCATGATCCCGCCTAAGTCTTGTCTATTCCTTTGCCTCTAGGAGATTCAAAAACGTTTTGTCATAGATGGAGCAAAGTTCTCAGGTGTTATTAAAACCATCCCCAGAAATAGCAAATCCATTGGAAAAGTCTTGTCAATGAAACTCAAATTTTCTCAGAGTAGTTTGAGAGTTTGGATTCTGCTTTCCATCACAGAAGGTTTCCCAGGTTCGAGATGAAATCTGAGCAGAACAAGGAAAAGAATATGACTCTGCATTTCATTGTTAGAGGTATTTGTGCTAGATAAGCAAAGAGAATTAAATGTTGTCTCAGAACACCACACTCTCCACAGATCTATATGAAAAAGGAAGAATTACAGAACCAACCCCCTGCTTTTTAGCCTAACACAGAATTTGCACCTCCACTATTATGTGATTCTATCTGCATGAAGGATCTTATTTTTTTAGTAGTAGTTCATCTACGGTTAAACATATAAGCAACAAATCAAGGGATACCTCATCCTTGGCAAAATAAGCATCTCACCTTCGAGGTGCAAGGATAAAGGAGAGAAAACACAAAGCCAAGTTGCATGGGGCAATCCAAGGTTCATCTGCCTCTGAGATATTGATCTTACATCTTTCTATGCAGTCATGTCTTGTTACATAAATGTGGACTAAAATTCTTCACTTTTTCCACTTTGGAAAGCACCTGTCAGACAGAAACCCTTAATAAAAGGACTACATCCTCCTACTCTTTCTCTCCACATATTTGTCACTTGCTTCCTAAATCATTCCTCTGGAAAGACTACTCTTGGAACATGGAAATAATTCCTGGTTAACTAAGGTAGCATACCAAGGCATTAAATACAAAGTGAGACTGCAGAGACATCATTCCTCAAAAACTTCACCATGGATTTATGGCTTACCAAGCTCAGGGAGTACGACACAGTACAGCCTTGCTTTCCAAGCTGACTGAGAAATTTCCTAAGAAAGCTGGAGCTCCAATCTTGAAAAACATTTTGGAAACCAGGCAATTCAAAGGTTTGGTCAGAACCTTGCACTGTGATAAGATTTCTGATTGAGATCTTTATCCTAATATTAACACTAAATGTTCTTTCCTTATTTGTTTACCTTCCATGTGACTTAGTTCAGGATCCACCCAAAACCCACAGGAGCCAGGTGGTCTGGATTCCTCACGAAGCTCTCATTGGATACTACAGCCTTAAAATATATGCATTTTCAGCCTGAATTTTCTCTAAAATACTTGCACATGGTAGAGCTGCTAATGCAAAAGATAGGCTAATACGAGGGTTTATTCTCATTTATTTTAATGTCTTTGTGCAATAGAAGGGTGGGAAACAGCACATGCACACTCTCTGTAGTAGGACCTAAATTTGGAATTTTGAAGAGAAAGAAATAATAAAGCAAAATGTGTGGCTGAAATAAGGAACACAAGCGGGAAAAAGCACGTTGACATAAACTTAGTAAATCCGTGAGTTCCATAGCTGCAGAAAACAACCCATTAAATGAGAAGACCTGGAAATCTGGAAAGAGGCAGGAATTTAAGGGCAGGTAGGGCATTTGGCATTAAAGAAAACAATAAAATTTTCTGGTTTCAAAAATTAAAATGGAAGAGTAGGAATTAAAATGCAGAAGTGTTTTGTAGAGTCTATTTTGTAGAGACAGAATTCCAAGTAAGGAGAGATGAAGACAAAATCTGACTCCTGTGGTTCCACATTGTGTGGGATGCCAAGGACAGGGGACACACATCAGGACTGCTTGAAGGTACATGCCACGGAGCAGAAGATGCCACTCAGAGCAGGATGAACGTTCCCTGCAGCCCAGGTGGCCTGGCAAGGAGCTGCAGTGGCCAAGGTGGGGGCGTCACTGCAAAAAGCTTTGCTGTCCAAAGCATTGCTACTTCTGCTTCCATGGAGTTCAGGTTTCTCTGCTCCCAGTCTGCCTCCCTCACTTTAAAGTCCAAGAACCTCAAGAAAGAGGCCTCCCTCCAGGGTATAAATCTACCCTGAACTTCATGAACAGTCACAGATATGTGCACCGTTTTATCAAAAACTCAACTTTGACTGACTGCAATGGAACATAATGAAAAACACTTTTGGGAATAAATTCAAATAGAGTGAGCAGAGCAGCAAAGGGAGCTTTATCAGAAGAACAGATCTCAGTCACCTCTCTGGGCTTTTTTTTTCCCAATCTACTATTAGTAATATAAAGCAGCAGTATAATGAACATTGCTTTCTGCAACAAAAGTGTTAATTATTCCTTCTCTCCCCCAGAGGTAGAAAAATGCCACTGATGACTGGTTTGCAAATTCTATAAAATATGCTTTCATCTAATTTTGCTATCAGAAAGTCTCAAATCATGATATGTTTTAAATTATATATATCTTTCAGATCACTCTGAATTTTTCTCCTAGATACAAATGGACTGTTCTTAGCTTATCATGACTGAAAACAAAAATGAATATTAAAGTAGTTTTATCATGTCATTTACTATGCAGATAAGAGAAGTTGTTTTATTGTTAACAGATATTTTTATAGTTAAATACAAGTAATTATTATTTAGTGCGATTGATGACCAACTGGAAACTCCAATTTACAAAAAAATATATTAAATAGCATTTCCTATATAAATAGAAGAGACATTTTGGAATCAAATGGGAAGAAAAAACTCCAAACCGTAACTCTTTGCTTTTCCAATTGAAAGAATCACAGAGGAAGACCAGTGAAAAGAATTAATGAAATGGTACACAGTATACTGCAAAATAGCATTAATTCCTACACCAGTATTTTCAGACTTTCTTGTTTTGTAAATCACAACTGGCTAAATGTATCTGCAATGTGAGGTTTCTGTAGAAAAGCTTGGAGAAGATTTTGAAGTGGTTGCAAAGCAAAGAGAACTGATAATGCTTTCATACTAGATTAACAAATCTATTGTTTATTACCTCAATGATATGACATGCTGTGAGGTGCCTATGCTCATGCAGTAATGATTAGCTAGTTGGCTAACTTCCAGCCAGTAGGGTTATTAACACTATATTGTGAAGCTTCAATGTAAGTTTGATTTCCTTGTACTGTATATTGCATGAAGAAAACTTGTATTAATCAATATAAATTATTCCCCAAACAAAAAAACGGTGGGGGTGAGCAGAAAAGGCTGGAAATGAGGTGTTAGTGCAAAAAAAAGCTCAAAAGAATAAAGAAGGTCACGTGTTCTGCCTCTAATTAATGTTGGAGGAAAGTCTTTGAAGGGCAGAAATCTAATGGCTAAACCAGAAGACTGACTAATGGCCTGTGCTAAGGAGCAAAATTGCGATATAATCTTGGACTTACCATGTTTTTTCCCACTATGCTTCAAGTTTTACTTGAAAAAAAATGATGCCACCTCCTACCTATTAAAGAATAATTAATACATTAAATGGCTGACTTAGAATGCTTTAGAGGACTATAGGCAGATGGCAGAATTTAAGATACAATGTTGAAATAACACGAGCACATATAGGTGAAGTCCAGAATATGTATATCTTACTGACATTGTGCCTAACTTAGTTTTTTATTTCTCGTATTTTAGAAGAAATAGCCTCAGGATGTACTTCCAGGACCACTCACCATGACAAAAATCTCAGTACTGAGTAGTGAAGTGTCTGGCATTATTCACTAAGTTAGGAATTGAATAAGAGCATAAAGAATTCAGGTAGAGTATTAGTGCTTATAGTTCACCAGCCTTTGGACCAACAAAAAATGGTTCTGCTTATTTAAACTCTTGAATCTTCTCTGATGTTATACTGGAAACAAAAAAGATGAGTCAGTTTTTTTGGATTAAGAATTGTGGATAGTCACTGATTTCATGTTCACCTTTATGGACTATCAGATATTACTTTCTGACCTCAGCCAGCACATCCACAGAGCTGCATGTGATATATGCCTTACAGGTGTGTTGTGGATCAGATGTGTTCAGGGCGTCAGTTGTGCTAATGAAAAGATCTATTGCCTTGAACAGATGGACACAGAACCACTGACCAAAGAGGTTGTGGCATCAGACAGATTTCCTTGTGTTTGGAAGACTCCTCAATGTGTTTTTCTTTTAATTTTTTAAAAAATTTTATTTATGCATAGACATGAATTTTAAAGTACTTCTGTGAGCACTTAGCTCTGAGCAGGTAAACTGAGATGACAGTGCTTACCGGTGATGCCCTGTGGGTTGGATTAGGGGCTAGTGCCAGCTGAGCAAATCATTTCCACACATTCTTAGCAGTAGATTGTATGAATGGAATGACTGATATCTCTGACACTACATAAATATTTTTAAGTGCTTAAGTGAAACAGGTACTGAGCCAGAGGCTTCAGCTCCACTAGGAAGTTTGCACACACTGCAGCTTTAAACAGAGCAATATTTCTATCCTATTTCACTATATGCTTAACTTAGCTGGACACAGACCCACTGTGATCCATGGAACCCTCGTGTGCTTGTGCCTGAAGCTCAGTGTATGCTTAATGGACTGGTGGAGCTGGGCCTGACAATAAACAAGTCTGCTGGTATCCTGAAGTTCCATCTGCTTCCCTCATATCTAAACCTCGATGGAAGTGGCTTAAACTGACATGTTTTACTCCTCAGCTGGAGCGGGCTGAGGGGACACAGCATGGTGAGTTATAGCCAGTGTTACCATCTGTCTGGGTTTTCCTAGATGTACTCATCTTTCCCTATGTACATTTGGATCTGGAGAGTAGTTGCATAGTTTTTCTAAATTGCATAGTTTTTCTAAATGCTTAGTTGCATAGTTTTTCTAAATTCTAGGCAGAAATATGGCAGCTCTAGGGTAAGTAGCTCAAATAAGAGGACACGACTTAGTGCCAAAAAGCTGCAAGATTGTATCTGAAATTATACCTAATAGACTGTTTGAAAATAGATTTAAGGTATAAAAAAGACATATGAAGGTGTGTTTTCAGAATGGCAGTTTTTTTTCATTCTGTAGAGTTTTAAATGGATCAAAGCAAACTTTTCTCTAGATCATGTTTTAAATACTGTTGCAGTACTTGTGGGGTTTTTTCCCATTTTCAATATAAAAAATGTGGATGCTATGATATATTTCAGCAAAAAAAGAGCAACTTCAGAAAGGGTTTTTTTCCCCCCTTGAAAAATGTAGAGTAACACCAGCAGTCAAAAAGCAGTCCTTCAAAAGTACAATTATCTCTGCTGGGCAAATAACAAAGGCTTTGTTACTGTGCCACACTGCACATCTAGTAAATATTTTACACATCCCTAAAGCTGAATTACTAGTGAAGTGAGTAACTTTGAAAATACCGAGATTATTATGGTTTGCATCTTTACACTTTTCATTTAATGCCGATAGCATGTGGCTGGTGTATGAGGATGGATATAAGTAAAATAGTTCCCATGAATCTACATTTACTTTGTCATATGCATATAAAACATGGAATGAGATATCAGATATGAAATGAAAAAAATGGAAAAGAAAATAATCAAAAGAAATATAATTGAGGGAATGAACAGAGAAGAAAAGGGGATTTGCTTCTAGAAAAATGTAGAGAACAGAGATTTGAAAAAAGAGAATGGAATGATTAAAAACTAACCATAAAATAGATATTAGAAATACTTAAAGTGAAGTAAAAGCTTAGCATAAGGAATAAGTAGGCACAATTTCTAAAATGTGACAGATAATAAGCAAAAAAAAAATCAGAGGAAAACCCAAAGGAAATTAAAAATAGATGTACGGTAGGAATCTAAATGAAAAGTTAAAAATTTCGGACTTAGCTGTTAGCAATTATTTAAAATTTTAATCAGTTTAAAGGATTATCAACACAAGTTGTAAATTCTGAGGGAATATTCTGCCTTGTTTGATACTATAATAATGAAGGGCATATACTTAAGGTGATTATGTCTCTAATTAAATGGGATTATTCCTGAGTTAAACTTCAGTTCCTCTTGGTTAGTCCTGTGATACCCTACTTGATTTATTCTACCCATAAGATGATAAAATAGGAAAGGTCAATAAAAATAAAATAGAAGCATGTAGACCTAGTGAACACTGCAGAAAAAGTATCTAGCTATTTTTCTAGCTATTGAGAACAGTCAGCTAACAGGAAGATTTACCATGGGGGCTAGGAGATTCCCCAATAAACTCCTTGCACAGCCAGTGTTCCTAGTGGTTACTGCCTGCCCGATAGCCTGTCCATCAGTTTTGTTTCAGACACATATTACACACAACATCCAACTCCTCCATAATTCAGATGCACTGAATAACACCTGGAAGCCCATTTACTCTCTTCAAATCTAAGTAAAAATGAATTTTAAATAGCAGTGAGGACCTGCCATCCTTGTGCTCCTCTCTCAAGAGTTTCTGGAGATATCCTGCATATTAAAATCTCACCACATATCAAAATATTTTCATTTATACAGCTGGTTTTACTAATGACCTAATTATATTTTGTTGCCATCTTCTGATATAGTGACTTATTTGTTTTTCTGCCGCATTAAGAAGAATATCCCACCTCAAAGGTTAGATATTTTTGACGTTAATTATGAAAGTAAAATTGAACAGTTAAAGCTTTTCTCACCCCTTCTTCCCTAAATATCTCAGCAAAATTTAACCCTGGATGAAAGAAAAATTATAGAACTCTGTTGTTCCACTTCTGTTCTCTTGGAGACAGACAGGCCCTAATTTCCACATCAGAGATTGCTCTTCCACTGGTTTTCTAAGTGAAGGAAGACAGAAGCCCTTCTACCTGCGTTAGCAGTACATAAAGGGATATCACAAATATTTGCATCTCACACCATTAGACCCTTCATAGAACATGTACATTTTGACAAGTGCAGAAAAATCAAGGACAGAGGGGAAAATATGGATCCATATGTTTCCTGAATATGTCTGATTCAATCACAACTCAAAAGGGTTAGTTTAGTTATATTTTTATATTCTATTTATAATGTAAATGCCATTTCTACAAATGAAATGACTATAAACTAGAGGTCCCTTTGCTCTGTTGAGCCAAGGACTTAGAGAAGTCTTGATCCCTTACTCTCTTTCTGCTCTCCTAGTCCCTGACTGATTTACAAATGGAAATACTTATGTTCTTACATCACCAGATGCTTCCATAAGATCTTTGTTTTCTATTGGAAGGTCATTAAATGAGTGTCAAGGTTTGCTTTCATTTTGATTGAAAACATGGTTGTAGCTCTTGGATGGGCCCCAAGTCCTTTACAGGGATAGCAGGGTCTTTGCTGGTGCCAGAGCTAGATCACTTTCCCTGGGTTTATAAACATTTAGGATAAAATCAGAGCTGCCAAACACAGAACAAAGAAGCAAATAATTTGATGAAAATAACACTGAAGTCCATGTGATTGTTCGAAGGGACTACAAAAAGTAGAGAGAAGTAAACCAGCTGCTTGTTGCAGGTAATTTTGTGACCACAAGTCTTATGTAAGGTTGGGAATTGTAATTTAGGAATCAGTGTATATAAGAAAAGATCATGGAATTCCAAGGAACATAGGGAACAGATACACCTTTTCATCTATTTTTTTCTGTGGTAAAATGTTTGTGCTATTAATACGTAATTACAAATATTGTACCCTTGGTGGAAGAGAATCAGGACAGCAAATACTTCAGCAAACCATGTAACTCCATGGATCCTAGTGGGACATATACATGAAAACTGAGGGAGCTGGCTAATGTCATTGCTAGATCACTCTTGATCATGGTCTGAATTCATGGAAAAGTGCCTGAGTATCTTGAGAAAGGCAAACATCCCTCTTATCTTCAGGAAAACAGGACAAGGGCAAGAGGGAGAACCCAGTCAACAACAGGCCTGTTAGCCTTTTCAAAAGCCCCAGGGAGGTGAAAGAACAAATCCTGGAAACCATTTCCAGTCACATGAAGGACATGGAAGTCATCAGTCAGGAGCTGTCAGTGTTGACTCACCAAGGCAAAGGCACATTTGACAGAGCTGACAACATTTTACCATGGAGTGTCTGGATTGATAGTTGAGAGAGAAGTGGATGTTGTCTGTCTTCAGTGACGCTTTTGACATTGTCTCCCGTAAAATCTTCATGATTAGGTGGAACACCTCTCCTATGAGAAAAGGATGAAAGAGTTGGGATTTTTCACCCTAGAGAAGAAAAGGCTCCAGGGTGATGTTGCTGTGGCCTTTCAGGACAAGAGAGCTGGAGAGAGACTTGTAGTCTCTTGTAGTGATAGGATAATGGGAAATGGCTTTAAGGTGATGGAGGGTAGGTTTAGGTTGGATACCAATATGAAATTAGAGTGGTAAAACACCACAACAGGTTGTCCAGAGAAGTTGTGGATGCCCCATCTCTGGGCCAGGTTGGATGGTATTGGAGCAACCTGGTTGAGTGCAATGAGTCCATGCCCATGGCAGGGAGATTGGAACTAGATGATCATTCTTTCCAGGTTCTTTCCGGCCTGAACCATTCTATGGGTCTATAATCAGAGATAAAATTATGAATTTTAGGCTGGATGAGCAGTGAAGTGAACTAAAATCTTGCTGAATATCTGTGCCCAGAGGACTTCATCAGTGGGATGTAGTTTAATTGGAGGTTGATTACCAGAGGCGTAGCCTAAATGTCAATAGTGGATCAAATCCCAATCAGTGCCTTCATTTATGGTCTGGGTGAAGGGATAGAGTGGGCCCTAACCAAGTTCATTGATAGCACAAAAGTGAGAAGAGTGGCTGATATACAAGAGGCTCATGCAACCATTCAGAGGGACCTCAATGAGCTGGAGAAGTGTAATTACAGAAACAGCATGGAATTAAAGGAGAAAGTCCCGCATCCGGGGAACAACCATCCTGAGCACATGCTAGGGGTCACTCATCCACAAAAGAACTTTGCAAGAGAGATCTTGAAGCTCTTGGTGAATACCAACTTGAATGTGAGCCAGACATGTTCCCACATGTCCATTGCAGCAAAATTGGACAATTGTGTTCGGGGCTGCATTGGGAGACATGATATCAGGGGATGTGATTCTTCTGTCAAGTCATCTTGATGTGGATTAAAACAACAGACCACAACTACAAGAACAACACTACCACCAGAGAGACATTTTGTTGCTGACTCAGTTTTGAGGAATTTGTTTTTGTTACACATGTGATGCCACTGAAGGCTTTTGAGTAGACAAGGGGAAAACAAGAATAATTGAATGCAGCAGTGCTACACAAAAGTTTAAGTATGGACCCCACATATCAGCAATTTCTGTGAATTTTAGAGTTTTGTTTAATGTTGGATTCCAGCTCTCCTATTTCTGGATTGTCTGGCTACCAGGTCCATATCCTTTTCAGATACTCTCCTGCTTCTCACACACTGCGTTTGCACCTCTTTGCCCTTCAAAATCAACCCACCCTCTGAGGTGGCTGGTGATGCCTGTAGGCCTCCCCTGGCAAGGGAGATGTATCCCCTCCAGGCCAGACACTAACCCTCTCCCCTCTTCCCATGAGTTATTTTATCTGGTATGTCCAGATTATTGCCCTGTAATTCCTCCTACTTTGCTGTTTACTCCCTGCCAACATTACACTCACAGATGGTGAGCATCTCTCCTTCCCCCTTCCAATCATCATTTGGCCATGCCACAGCACACATTGTTAGTTCTCTTTAATCTTTCTCCATAATTAAATGAAAAGCCAATTTAAAAGGAGCTGTAATGAAATTTCTTCTCCTGAAATTAAATATAAAAATAGTTGCTTCTTTTTATGTATTGCAAGCGATTAATAGGGAATGGGGCCGTTTCAGTAAGGACTTCAAACAAATGTTCCTTCATGCAGTGGTGCTGCTGCTGCTGGTGAGGAAGAGATCTGTTTTGCCTGCTGACACTGGGTTTTCTCTTTCATGGCCATTTTTCATACCTGCAAAACAGTTTGCGGACTCTTTAAGCAGAAAAGTGGGGGGAGGAGGGAGAGAGGGTTGATAGGTCTACATTAGCTCATTAAAAACTAAAAAACCATTTCTATTTTACATAATTTAACATGGCAAACTATTAAAAAAAAATAAGGTGAAAACTGCAACCCCTAGGCATGCGTTTAAAACATCCTCATTTAGATGCTAATTTTGATTCCTAGTGTATGGCTGGTTAAAAAAAAAAGCCATTAACAAAGGGGCAGATTACTTAAAAGGCATTATTAGGCAAATATGTATGAGTTTTCTGATACCAAGTGGCCCTTTTATGACTGAATACAGCTGCTAAGTAGAGTGACATGGAGATATTTGTATTAAAAGGAAAGAAAAAGCCACCAGATTTAAAAAAATACAAACCAAAAAACAATAATTATATAGAGTGTAAATCACACAGGTAAAAAAATGTTTTAAAAGGCAAGTAATACTTTCTCCTTTAAATATTTAGAAAATGTGTGGCTCTGCAGGTGATGTATATTGCCAGCTGAATTCTAGGATGTACCTAACATTTATGTAATAGCGAAACAAATGTTAAAATGTTGCTATTTAATTCTAATCATATATCCTGTTCTGTGTGTTAGTAAAATAACATTGACAGAAGAGTGAAATGAGGAAAATAACAGGCAACAGGAGAGGAAAGCACATTCTTTCCAGCTGAGACTGAATTCATGACTGGCAAAAATAAGGTTATAATGACATTAAAATGAAAACTGTTCAGACAGAAAAGATATAAGTAAATGTACCGTGCTGTATAAATTAAATGAGTAATAGAGGATAGGCAGATGGTTGCTTAACTGCATCACAGTAAAAGAACAGGGAATAGGTTTTCACTGAGAGCTCTCTTTCTGAACCTGAATAAAATTTTCCTGAACAGGAGGAAGGCAAAGGAAAATTTTGACTTTAAGAAGAAGTTAATTTTAAAAGCAGAACTAATTTTGACTCTCTCTTAGGTGTCAGAGTATTTGAATAATTTTTGTGTTCCCTGTAAATTATCCAGTTAAGAGCCAGAAACAGCTGATCATTCAGATCTTTGTGGTCCCCAGCAGCCCCAGAAAAGGCATTTCTGCTCTGGAGAGTCCACAGTGTTCACAAGCCCTTCTCTTGGCAAACACAGGGCAGTTTGGATTTGTTTGCATTTAAATGCTTAAACTATATAACAAAATGTGGATGAGAAATGAATGCAGCTCTTTGCTTTCGTCTCTCTCTCAGATCTTTCCCTTTATGTGTAGCATCAAAACTTGCCAAAGCAGGTTTTTCTTACACACAACTCAAGGAGTTTTGCCACTGTGAAACTGATAGAGAGAACTCATCTCACCAGCATATCTTGTTAGCTAAAGCAGAAGGGAGAGAAAAGTAATTGTTCATTATGGAAATGGGATGTTACCTGGCTGTGAGAAGAACAAGGTATCTATCTTCTTGCGTTGAACTTTTACATTTCCCTGCTTTTTAAAAGGGCTGGAAGAAAATTCGAGGATTTAGCAACTTATGTTGTAGTTCCTTAAAATGCACCATGGCAATCAATATCAGTAGAGCTACATACATCATCTTATTTAAGTTGCTTTAGTATTGCCCCAGAGCCCATACACTTAGATGAAGAGTGACCATGGAAGTCTTATCTGAAGTTAGTCCCAAAATCCCTTTTTGAATCAAAACAATTATTTTACTATGCATTTTGTATTTAATAGTTTTAAAGCTTAGCACCATTGAGAATCTCTGAATTATTACTTCTTTCTTCAATTCATTATTTTAGGCTAAAGAAAAATAAATTGAGGTTCCAAGAAAAAAACTAAAGTAGGCTGGCCTAAACCAAAGATAATTCATGATTATTCATCCCAATAATGCTGTTTTGTGTTTGCTGTGACATTGAAAAGTGAATTAACAGTAAATGCAAAGCATTTTCCAAACACAGCTGTAATGTGGAAGTGGAAATGATTTGGCAATATCCCACACAGCTGAAGCCTGGCATGAGGTGGAGTTGAGGTAAGGATGGAGAGCTTGTGCTGCTGTTTTTACTGCAGGTGTATATTAGTTTTCTCTTGCAAGTCAATTACTTGCTGGTAGCTAGAGTTTGTTTAGTTGTAGGTAAAGGTTATTGAAGCTATGTTGTAAGTGACAGTGATTTATTCACAGAGAAGTTTATAGAAGAAATGTCTATTCCACCTTTCATAAGTGCTAATTATTGCAAATTAATGAATTATTGTGGGAAGAATCCTTACAAAACTGGGGATGTTCTACTTTAGATGTTTATTATACCCAAAAGAGCTATGTGAATGGTATTGTTATGAAAGTAGAAAAGCATTGTGTTTTGTCAAGCACAGAAGTGAATGAATAGCCTATAGACACTACTTCCATGAAAATGCAGGATGTGAGACTTGAAAAGTGAAGGATGGTAAATGAATGTAACCTAACAGAGCAAAAGTGAAAAACACAATTTAATGAAGAATTGGTGAAGTGTGTAAAAGTGAAACAAGATGTACAGAAATAAGATAAGTGTGTGAAAAGAGGAGAGATTTAACTTTAATGGAGGAAAAATCTGACTTTGCTTTGCATCATAATGCCAGGAGAGAAATGAGTAAGGGGCTGTAAATCTTGCTTGAAATTTTGTGAAGTTATTTCTGACATCCCTCTATATGGGAATGGGTAATCAGTGTTTCAGGCTGTCAGACAATCAAAATGTTGAGCATAGCTAAGGGTTTAATACTGCAATTTAAAGAAGAACAGCCACTTAGTAATTAAATATTCCATACAAATTTCTTTCACTCATTGAGTTTGGAGCTCTCAGACAGGGACAGACGAGAAGAAAATTAGGTAAGTTTATGTTTGTCATTAATCAATAAAGAAAATTCTGAATCTGTGGCTGCTGCAGGTGGGAGGTTTATTTGGCCTATACACTTTGCCTGAGAGCTAGAGAAAAGCATTAAGAATAAAGCTAAAGATGCTAAATATATGTTGTTTTAAGAATCCTGTGAAGTAGTCACAGTAGCATGTGCTTGCCATCCTAGCCACCACTCATGATACTGGTTAAAATGGCAATGTTTCCTTTTTTTTTTTATTTTTTTGTAGCTCTCTGTTTACATGTGCAGGTACCTACACTGTTGCAGGACAATAGGAGGGTTCCTGAAAAAACCCAGGAGTCAAGGTTCTTTTTCATGGCTCCTTCCTTTGTAACAAGTGGATTGGATGTGGTTGTTGTGTTGGTATGGCCTGCAGTATGTGGTTTAGAAGATGAGATGAGTACTGTTCTTTTGTTTCTTTTTTCTTTGGAGGCTTCTCTTTTGGATTGCTTTTTAGGATATTATTCAGCCTTAGGTATTATTCAGCTAGGGTCTCTTCTATTTCCTGGTTGATGTGACATTACTAAAAAGCCCCCAGTTCTCTAGAGCATGGGTAAAGGAAATGCATATTTTCTATGCTTGAGGTTTGAGCAATGAGAGTAAAAGTAGCATCAACTTGGCTGAGACATTACCAAATAAAGATGAATTAAGCAAGAGGAGTGAAAAAGAATTTTATCTAATCTGCCATTTCTGGCATGTGTTTACTGCAGCAGTTTACAATTAAAGATTTAATAATTCTGATTCCCTTCTGAATGCAGTTTTTATTCTAACACTGAAATAAGGGGCAAGTCCTGGACAGGAGGTCATTAATTTTCCCATTCAGTCACCACCTCCTTAGAGCCACTAGAGTTAATAGGCCTGCATATTAATCAGGGCCTTGAGTCTTCTTTGTAGGAGAAAGGCAGGAAGGAGGGGGTCTCTGAATTTACTCCATTAACTTTAGGTGACAAATAAAGGCTGTTCTTCCTGCTGGGCTGTCACTTAGGATGCCTGGTTACAGCTGCACAGCTGATGTGTTGTATTTTTATGTGGTGGTAAAGATGAAGCAAGGTTAAGGCAGGAGGCACTGCTCACAGTGCAGAGCTGAGCACAAGGAATATGTTCCTTGCCTGGAACCAGTCTGAAAATGTCATTTATCTGTGTTGTGCAATAAACTGCTCTCACACAGGCATCTCAGAAGCATAACCAGAAACAACCTGTGCTTGAAACAAAGGATTTTTTTTTTCAAGTGTGAATAATTTAATTTCCAAACCCCTCTAACAGCCACAAAGATTCATTCACTCTTCTCCAAAGGTCAGAGTAGCATTTAAAAGTGAGGGGGAAAACTAAACTGTGCCACAGAGGCCAGTGGCAGGACTGTGACAGTCCTTGGAACTGTCCCTTGAGAGGTTGCCCTCACTTCTCCTGCCATGACGTGCCAGTCCTGTGTGGCTGCAGGGGGTGAGCAGGAGCAAAGTGATAGTTTGTCCTTGGTTCTGTCCTTTTGTGTTTGTCCTTGGTTCTGTCCTTTTGTGTTTGACTGACTCACTCCCTGTCCTGATAGAGCCACATGTGGAAGTAGAAACCACAGAAAGGCAAGGCTTGGGAGGTCATGCCTGCAGACAGCTGACTGCTACCTCCTGACACTTCCCTTGGTACCCACATCCAGATGTTAAACCTGCCTCTGAAGTGGTGCCTTTGATTTCTCATGTCACAGGGTCTCACGCTTTTTCTAGAACTAGAGAGAACAAAAGCAATTGCACTTAGCTGTGCTGGGGATTGTGTATTTTACTCCACCATTACTGAAAGAATGCAGGTGGTTAGTAACAGCACAAAATAAAGATACTGGTATAGATAGTCACAACACAGCCAGCCTGATTGAAAAAGCTAATGGTATTTTTAATTTCAAACACACGTATAGTGCCACCCACTTCAGTCCCAGCTATATTCAGTGGTGCTACTTGTGCTTAGGTTAGGTAAAACTTACTCTTAAAGGAGATAGGAACCCTTCATTAGGAGTAAGATAAAAATTTTCACAGCATCCTTACTTAAGTGCAAGACAAAATCCTTTTACATTAGTAATTTATTTACATTTCATTATTTTTCCTCAATAGTTGCCTGAAAGGGAAGTTAGAATGCTCTCACTTTGGAAACTGAAAGCCACATTGTTAATATATTAATAAAACTATGATTAACAGTGCTGCTAACAATAACATAATCACAAGAGTATTTACCTAATTTCTATTTTTCTTTCACCTTCTCA
The DNA here is from genome assembly GCF_047830755.1 of Zonotrichia albicollis. Classification (NCBI taxonomy): domain Eukaryota; kingdom Metazoa; phylum Chordata; class Aves; order Passeriformes; family Passerellidae; genus Zonotrichia; species Zonotrichia albicollis. The sequence continues at coordinate 119,235,952 of NC_133819.1, read as the reverse complement.
GAAATTTCTAAGGTTTTCATTCTTTTTAAGGAAGATATAATTTTCAAATCAATTTTATGCAGAGTTAGGTACCTCTAATTTTTCTTTCTTTTCCCTAAAATGGAAGAGAAAGGCATGCCAGCTTTCAGAGATGTAGTGGGATAAAAAGACACTGGCTTCACCTTCTCTAATAGCTTTTCATGATTGGCTGGCATGTTTTGACTGAACTGGAATGGGGCAACTTTTTCGTGCTGTGAAATCTCATTAAATGGGTTTCATTGTGATTGTTACAGAGAATGAGTCTTTATTTTTCTAATGGTTTATTTTCTTGTAGTACATTTCACATAGAAAAAAGAATGTTTAATATCATGGGGGTTGAGGTTGTGTTGCTTGAAAAATCCTGTATTTTTCTTGGATTCTCATGAGAATTTATCCATGTGCATTTTCATTCGTTTGCTTTGCTCTAGTGTAACTAGGTAAGCCTATAGCTCTAAAACATTGGTGGTTCCTAAATCCAAGCTCCCAAAGGTAACTTGAAATCCAGTTGACTTAAAGGATGAAGTAAAATATATTTATTTAAGTGCAATGCAATTGCTTTCATTTATGTGTTAGTTTACACTTTGCATTAGAGACTATTTAAAATATATTTACCTGGAATGTTCTGTCAATGAAGTTCACGCTTCTTGTAACTGCAAGAATCAATCTTCTATTTCTCTTAAAAACTGATCTCCGTTTGTTTTTTACCTCTGGTCATAGCTTCTGTCTTGGAAATTATCATCTTTTTGGTTTTTTTTGTTTTTTTTTTTTGACAAAGACAATGGCATGAGGAATTTACTGGCATTATCTTTCTCATCCCAGTAGGATAAATTCAAGCAGGTAAGGGATGCTAACCTATTTATAATACCTCCTATTATTGCTACAGAGATAGGCTGGTAGATGAAAAGGGTTTGTAAATGGTGAAAGCAGAGCCAAAACTGAGACTACCACTTGTCATGCTGACTGTTTCCATATGCTCTCTCATTTCTCTGCCTTTATCTACTTGTTGTCTCCTGGCTTATACTGCAAAATTTTTGGGACAGAGATATTTTTACTGTTGAAACAGAAAGGATCTGGTTTTGTTGGAGCCTAGGCACCTCTTCAGTCAAAATATATAGCAATAGTGAAAGAAGTATAAAGCTTTGACTGGGCATTTCAGCCTCAAAACAATTAAAAATATGAATATTAAACATATTTCAATCATTTTGATATTTATGCAGTTTCAAAATCTGCTTTTATTGAATATTTTAGTTTTGCTCAGATACATGCTCCCAATTAAAAAAAAGGTCTCTGGCTGTTGGTAAAGCTTTGAAGCTTTTTTTTTGGTTAGGTAAATCTGTTAATTCTTTTTGAAGTGTTTTTGCATGATTAAGGCTGTAAGTGGCCATAATGTACCAGGACAACAGCAAGTTCTGTTGTGCTTTAGAAAAGAGGACCTCTGATTTAGCAATGTTTTCTGGGGTTTTTTATTTTTTATTTTAATTTTTTTTTTCATTTTCTACCTCCTTTCACTGTGAGTCCTTGATGAACCACATTTCAGAACTTTGAGTTGCTGGAGAATTAATAACCACAGGCATTAGCTGAATTGCTCTATAGTTAGTTGCAGATGGGTTTAGCATGGATTTCAGAGCTTGGAAGGACTGGTGTTCAAGTTAACCCTTTCCCCATGGTCTCCCAAGTGTCTTCCTGAGACATGGGCATCCCCTAAGGAAAAGTTTCTTTGACCTGAGGGTTTGCTTGCTGTGGCTGACTGACATTGCCTTGGAGTGAGCATTTTTTCAGTGCAGAAGTCATAGTCATTGTTTGGTAGAACAGGGAGGAAAATATGGTAAGATGTGGAAGTAATCAGGGATTAGAAAGGATGTCTGTAAAACTTTAAGGATTTTTTGCCTCAGTGAAAGGAAAATTTGAAATATAGTGGAGTGAAGACTGTAAAGCCACAGGAGAGAAATAACAGCAAACTTTCTAAACTCCTGCCCCATTTTATGCAACTAAGGTATCTCTTGAATTCCTTGTCCTTTATCAAAAATTAGGAAAATTGTCCTGACTACATTGAAAAAAAATCCCAAAACTTGGAAAGAGGAAGTTTTTCCAAACACTGAGTTCCAATGATGTCAAGAGAAATTGTCAGGAGGACAAAGAGGCGGGCACAGGACAGATGCAATTGCTCTGGGTGTGGCTGTGAGGGAGTACCAATGGCTGGTTACAGCCCCCTAAATCCTTTCTTCCCTGTAAACCTACACCCAAAAGGGTTAATAACATCTTTAATTTATAAAGGTGAGAGAAAGAAAGAGGATGATGCAAAGGTGCTCTAGTAGCTGACCAGTGTCTGCTTTTCAAGCGCACCATGCAATGATAAACACCTCACTGGGCACTCTCAGGAAAAAAGCCAGAGGGGGAGAGCAGAAAAGGAGAGGAAGAGAAACCAGAAAGAGAAATTAGGAAGAACGAGGAGGAAGAGGAGGAGAAAAGCAAGTGGGAACAAATCAGTGAGTGTTCCGAGTGCTTAGCACATTTTCTACCCCATCAGCAATAAGTTTGGGGCAAAAAAACCCAGGTGCACACAAGAGTGCAGTATTCTGTTAGGGCTTGATTCTGTTACAGACAGGATTTCAAGAAAAGCCTTTCAGCTATGGCTGCATGAATGCCTTAACCAATAGTTTAACTTTACAGATCCACAAAATGTATAAATCCTGATCCAAAAAAACACTTGCCCATATGTTTAGTTATAATGGCATAAGCACTCCCATCTGCTGTGACTAATCACATTCTAAGTGTCTAAGTGTCCCAAAAATATGGAAAATGATTTGGTGTTCATCAATGATATTTGTGTCATAAACATGTATTTTTTTTTAATACAGCAGTTCTGTGATTTAAACATACATATATGAGCAGACTTTTATAACATAATTTTTTTAATTTGGCAAGCTGAAACATTTTATTATTTCAGAGCAAAGTTTTCAACACTTTTTTCTGGTTCTTGCTCAGCTCTTTCTCTTTGCTTTCCCATACAATTCATCCCAAACCAGTTGTGTGATTCTGGTGTAGATGCATGAAACACACTTGCAGCCTCAGTAATTCTTTTTTAGAAGACCATAAAATGTTTTAAAAATGAGTTTAAGTTATAAGTAAATATTTAAAAATTGGATTTAAGGAAAAAAAATAATAATGGTGTGGAATAAAGTCAGCATAGGCAGATCAGTAGGGATCTGACAGCTTATCTCCAGTGGATGCTAAAAAAATGCATCTGCTGCCCTGTACCATTGGAGAGACAGCACAGCATACAGGACAAATAATTCATAGATATCATAATACTAAATTTTCTGAAGAGTTCTAAAATAGTTTTTGGTTACTTTTTTTTTGCAGTCCTGTGGTTTGTAAGGTTAATATTTTTTAATTGTCCATTAGGAGCCCAGCTTTACATGTCTAGCAGGGACTAAAACAGCAGCTGACACATACTAAAGACCTTTAGAAACACCTATTTTACAAACATCAAATGTTCCATTTTAAGGCCCAGGATCATGGATAATAACCTCAGGCTAGAAATAGAGAGCCTTGTAACAACAAAAAATATAAGTCTCTGGTTTTTTTACCCCAAGGAGTCTCATGGATCATTCTCAAATCTTTCACAGACTCAAAGTTATTTGTGCCAAACTTTGAGACAGTGTGATTTCTGTGATGAAACTCCATGTTTGGGAAAGGCCACCGTTTCGAATGGTGCATGTTCAAATCTCCTTAAAGATTTGGATGGGACTGAGCAGTCCTGGACAGAGATGGATTAGCAGGCAGGGTGAAAGAGAGACATGATTAATGCAGCTGCCTTAAAAGATGCATGATAAACGCAATTTATCACATAACTATCACCATCACATATGTGCTATATAATTTAATATTAAATAATAGTAGGAGGCTTGTTGCCAAATAGTAGGAGCATGGATGAGGGAGAGGGTGATTGAGGGGTTAGAGTTAGGAGTGATATATTCATTGATAAGAGTGTAAAGGATTATAATTGTAAAGTGGCTACTGGGTAATGCAGAGTAATCAAATATTGCTTCTTGTATTAAAGTGATTTATTGCTCTTTTCTGAAATTAAAGCTGCTCAAGGCATTTTATGATTAGGAACCAATTTTTGGAAAGGACTTACCCAGTTTTAAGGAGTAAAAACATGTAGGAATGAATAACCCTACTCTACATAATGGCCATACTCCTGTTACATCCCCCAGTTTTACATGTGAAAGTAATAAAATAACAAGAGAATAACATTAGAGTGCCTGAGTCTTTCCTCTATTCAAATAATAAAATCCTGGGACACGGAATTGTGGGATGTTATTGAAAATAACAGTAACTTAAAGCTTTTCTGGACCAAACAGTTAGCTGTCATGACATGAGAGGGCATTTAATTGTCTTTTATGCAACTAGATGCAACTGTTTTGCTTTGTATGAAGAATAACTCAATCTCTGCCTTGGCATTCTTTTGTTCACATTGTTAGGCTTTTTAGTGAAAGTCAAGGCACATATTCCTGTTTTGATTAAGAGGTGAATGTTTTATCTAATTCAGACTGCAGTCTGCTACCATTGTGTTTGGATCTTGAAAATGTAAAGTAATAATCTTTAGTAGCTGCATAAAAGAGAGATAAAGATGCCTTATTCACCTTCCTTTCATTGGAAAACTTTCTTCTGCAGGGCAAACACCAAGGAGAGGGAACCTCACAGACCTTCTGGACAAACTCCAGCAGTTATTCTTCTGCCTTTAGGGCAGGGCTTGGAGTCATCAGCTCTCAACCCACTGGTCCTGAAAAGCACCTGTCAGGCAGGTGCCTGCCAGCTTCTCTGCCTGTCACAGCCCAGGAGAGCAACTTCTGTGACAGCCAGGATGCAGCAGTCTGGTGGCACAGGGCTGAGCAGGGCTGAGAGGGGCCCAGCAGGGCTGAGAGGGGAACAGCAGGGCTGAGAGGGGAACAGCAGGGCTGAGAGAGGCCCAGCAGGGCTGAGAGGGGCCCAGCAGGGCTGAGAGGGGCCCAGCAGGGCTGAGAGGGGAACAGCAGGACTGAGAGGCCCAGCAGGGCTGAGAGGGGCAGGGGTTTGCTGAAAGAGAAACGCTGTCCACAGACAATTGCTGGAGAGCCTGGTGTGAGGAGTCCAGTGCAGGAGGAAGAGAGGTTGGTACAGACTCATGGCAGGGATTTTCCTCCTTCATGTGGCTTCTGTGTTGAAAGCCTCAGTGCAGGTATAGCACAGGTTGGTTCTTGCCTTGGAAGGAAAGGCAAAGAGTTACAGACTTCACTCTGCAGCTCTCCAAAATATGGTTCCCTTTTCTCTTACAGTTTTTCCTTTGCCCACTAGAAAGAAGATGTTAGATACTACATCAGATGGACTGCTGCGCTCTTTTTCACTTCCCAGAAATAATTTACTTCAAAAATTTTCTTGCTTTCTGAGGCATGCAAGCATCTGTAGGATGAGATTTTTAATTTGGATGCATGAGGAAAGACTCAGCTGAAGCAAGAAGTGAGACTTGCTTTGCTTTTCACTCTTCACAATGAATATTATGTCCCAAGAAAGGAGACTTCTGTTGCATGCTTCTGTCCCTTACATAGGATTTCACAGGATATTTTAGAATCCAGGCACTCAAGTCTCCAAATAATGTGGCAATTGCAACCAAACTCGCAGTGGTCCCCTGTAATTGGGAGAGCAATAACAACCAAACACTACAGAAAACTGTGGATTGTGCCTGGACCTGTACTGAGGCCCTGCTTGAATAACTGATGTAGCCATACCTGAGAACCTTGGATATTCTGGATCTTTGGATCTTGGGCTGGATTTTTACCAAGAGTAGTAAGTATTGTGAAAATTTAACCATGTGGGTTCCCACAGAAGCATATTATGAAGGAATAGAAATAACTACAAAAATCCCATTGCAACACACTTTATAAGGTTTAAAGTGATGAAGAAAAGACCTAATAGCCTTGTTTTATCAGATTCAACATTAAGCTTCTCCAGGCTCTGGACCTTCTTTCATTTCCAGGGCTCCTTTTCAGGATTTGGGCGCATGGTAGCAGCTCTGGAAGGAGATGAAATCTGATCAGTCCAATAAAGCACCGTGATGATCTTCTCCTGGGGAGCTCTCCTTATGCTCCCCTTCCTCTGAATGCTCTCTCAGCCTTGAGGCAAGATCTAGTTCCATCTGTCCATCCTGATGCATATATCTGCTTCTTCAGCCATGCCCTGGTAATTGCTCCCTTCCCATTCTATAAGAAAATCCATGTTTACAAAGTGTTGATGGTCCTAGGGAGACAGCCTGTGATGTTTGCTTGGCGTTTTAATTTCTTTACTTAATGTTCAAAATATTAATGGAATGCTTCTCTGTGGTACGACCAAGTTTGATTTTACATGAGCCTGAGTTCTATTACTGTCTCATTTTTGAAATGATGTATGTAGTGTTGTCATTGTACCAACCACAATACTCAGGTGGGATTGGATAAGGCTAAGCAAGTGCAGGCAGAGTGCATAAATGTGATGAACCATAACAGGCAGGGCTTAAAAACCAGTATATCAGAATCCAGCAGTGTGCTATTATCTTAGGAATGTTTTTGCATGATATTAACCTTCAATACACAAGTCATCATTTCTGTAGGATACAGGCAGGGGAGACTCCACAGGAGTGACAAGGCAATGTTTCTCTCTGGCACAGATAATGTTGGTGCTTAAAAATTACTTAGAAATTCAGCGCTTAGAAATGAGCTTATTCTAACATTAGTACCTGAAATTATGGTTACAATGTCTTCCATCTATTAAAATGCCTTTTAGAAGGTTTGCCACCGTTCCATATGACAAAGCAGAAAAAAATTGTTGCTATTTGATTTCAGGGAAAGCTTAAAAAGATAATCATAAATAATTAAAAAACCCCCACAATTTCTTTTAATAATTCAGTATGAGATAAAACTTAAAAATAGTACCTTATTTCATTGAGAGTTTCAGGAAGTTATAGCTCAGTTGATATTCTAAGGTGGAAATAAATATAAAATATTAATTTAGCAAAAAAAGTCCACTTCAAAGAAAGAAAATTGCTAAGGTTTTATTCAATGACATACTGAAATAATAGAATCTACTTATTTACTTTTTACTTGGAAGAATCCTCCATTTCAGCTCTTGCTACAAATAAATGTGAACAAGGTACCATTTGTCCTGTTTAGAGAACAAGAAAGATATTTGACAAATAAAGTAAGTGTCTTTATTTGGATCAAACATGAGATGACAGAATTTGGAAGACTTGGGACTGAAATTAAAACAAATCATTTAAATAGCTTAATTGACTGAAAGTGTGAATAACAGATTGTAAGTATTTTCATATGTTCAACAAATGCACCACAAGTGGAGTTTATCATTCAGTGCATGGAGGGAGGGTTCCAAAATCCTGCTGGTTTTGTTGCTTTCATTCTTTCTCAGGGAATTAAAAAAAAGTAGCTGGGTAACCATACCAAAGTGTACTGCGTTCTTTAGTGAGCACAATATTTGTACAAGTATATATTTTCCCAGAATGGAGCGCTTGGGAGTCCAGCTGTGTATCCAACCCTGTCTCTGTGTCTCTGCAGCAGAGGTCACACACATGTTGAGCACAGTGAGGACCAAATGCTGCACATCTCTCTTTGGTGACTCTCACAGATTTGAGTGGATTCAGAGAGATTCAGCCCCTGGTCAAAATTCTGATTTGGCAATGAGAGCCCAGCCCTATTCCCAGGATAAAGCTTCCTTTTACTTCTGTGGAGGCAGGGCCAAGAACTACATTTTCACTTCTGACTGCTGGTCGTGAAGTCATGCATAATGTCACAAGAGGTTTTAGCTCAGATTCAAAGGTTAAATGGGAGGTCTATCTTTGCTTAAACCACAAAAGAAAATTGTTAGTCCTTGCTGAGTACTTAAGAAAGAATGGCTTGTCATAAACACTCAAACCTCTTTAGCCACAAAATTCCTAGGATTGCTGAGAAAGGCTGTGATGCAATCAAATTGTGGCAGCAAGTGACTAGTAAATAAAGCAACCACTTTTACAGTGATTTCTCATAGGTTCCAACAACTTTATGTCTTTGAAGCATTAAACACAGTACATATTTCTTTAATCTCTCTTATGCTGTACTTTTTCCTCACCATTTCCTCACTCTCCACCATTCCAAGTACTACTATAGGCTATAGATTTTATGCTTATGAAAGCCTTTTCTCTTATTTTTTCCAGGGAAGAGTAGCATTTTAAAAAATTGTTTTAGTCAGATGCCTTTATTTGTAATTTGTAATTGTGATTTTAACTAACTCCATAGAGTTAGTTTACATTTTTAATATCTTTATAGATTTCATATAGATGCCACTGTATGAGCTTGCCCATGAAGTAAAGGTATGTTCTTCTTTGCCAGACAGTTCTAATGTTGATTAAGAAATATTTCACTAAGAAGCTTAAAAAAAAAAGTCTTTCATACAGAAATAATCTTTAATACAGAAATAATCCATCAGAAACAACTTTAATTAGCAATGCAAATTATAATGAATTCCAAATGGCAGGGTCTGTTAAGTTACAGACAAATGTGGCTGCAAGATTAACAAGACAATGAAAACTGCCAATTGTTTTGTGATAGGACTGTTTGTGTTTACATGTGTGAGGCAGAGTGAAAGCAAGCCCTATACTTAGTGCAGATAGCAACCAAAATAAATCCTATTATTTTTTTTTTAAAGCATGGAAATAATAGCTTCAGATGTCAGAAGTGTTAATGTGATATGCCATTCCAGCACTTGTAGCCCTAGAAAGATACTTTTTACACCTACTGAATTGAATCTTGATATATTGGAACATTGTTTTCTATTTTTTTTTTTCAGATTGCATCACAGTTAAATACAACATTTTTATTGGAAGATTAGCTTCTAAAATCTGACATTTTCAGGTGTTTAAGGGAGCATGGAAACATGCATTTCTTAGCTTCTATATAGTGTTCACATTTTTATTTAATGCATTTTGGAAGGAATTTAAATGGTATGTCTAGATATCATAAATAAAAATACTTCCCCAAGACATGGTCATAAAAATATTAAATCTGTGAACAAGAGAGATGATTGTAAGAGGAAACATATTTAATATATTTTAAATTATTTCTATTAATTTTTATTCCAACTCCAAGTAAAAGTTTACTTTTGAAGTGCTCTTTCTGCTTTGAGCTTCAAGGGAGCTTGTCAGATTGTCACTGTGCTTTCAGAAATGCTTTTTAATGTTCATTTATAAAATGTAAAGGAAAAACTTGTTTGGATAAGTACTGCCCTTGGAAGAAAGAAATTATTAAATCAAACAGCAGATTTTTGCCCACTGTGGGGGTACTGACACACCTACTAAAGTATGCCTTGCTGTTTTTCCATAAATTTCTTGTTTGGAGATCAAGCTTTGTACGATATGTGTAGCTTTCAGATACTCTTTTCTGTACTTATCTGTTTTCTGAACTCTACATGCCTTTCCTCAAAAAAGAGTGGGTCTCTTCTCTTCTCTTCTCTTCTCTTCTCTTCTCTTCTCTTCTCTTCTCTTCTCTTCTCTTCTCTTCTCTTCTCTTCTCTTCTCTTCTCTTCTCTTCTCTTCTCTTCTCTTCTCTTCTCTTCTCTTCTCTTCTCTTCTCTTCTCTTCTCTTCTCTTCTCTTCTCTTCTCTTCTCTTCTCTTCTCTTCTCTTCTCTTCTCTTCCTCTCCTCTCCTCTCCTCTCCTCTCCTCTCCTCTCCTCTCCTCTCCTCTCCTCTCCTCTCCTCTCCTCTCCTCTCCTCTCCTCTCCTCTCCTCTCCTCTCCTCTCCTCTCCTCTCCTCTCCTCTCCTCTCCTCTCCTCTCCTCTCCTCTCCTCTCCTCTCCTCTCCTCTCCTCTCCTCTCCTCTCCTCTCCTCTCCTCTCCTCTCCTCTCCTCTCCTCTCCTCTCCTCTCCTCTCCTCTCCTCTCCTCTCCTCTCCTCTCCTCTCCTCTCCTCTCCTCTCCTCTCCTCTCCTCTCCTCTCCTCTCCTCTCCTCTCCTCTCCTCTCCTCTCCTCTCCTCTCCTCTCCTCTCCTCTCCTCTCCTCTCCTCTCCTCTCCTCTCCTCCCCTCCCCTCCCCTCCCCTCCCCTCCCCTCCCCTCCCCTCCCCTCCCCTCCCCTCCCCTCTCCCTCTTTGCCTTCCTCCCTTCGTCGACATTTGGGTCTTTACTCTGGAGGTCCAAAGGGAGATGGGAGGCCTTCTGCAGGGAGTTAGCCTGAGCAGGATGTGCCAAGAATGCCGAATTCCTTGAGGGCAGGCTAAGAGAACACTAGGCAAGGTCATGGAGTGTCGCACACATTTCTTCATAGAAATCTTTTCTTTAAGATTTGTCCATCTTCTGAGAAGCAAAAGACCCCAAAAGAAGAATGTAAACAAATTGTTATCGGCTGCTGTGAAAATGTGGCAAGAGTTCCTGTGATTAGCTCTTCTTCCATGTGTACCATTAAAAGCCAATCACAGGAGCAGCTCAAGAGAAATTCCCTGAACACAGAACTTTGTTATTCATTCCTTCTACTCTATTCTTAGCATAACAGTCTCTGCAAGCTCTCTCTTTATTATTTTTAGTATAGTTATGATGTATCATATATTATATATCAATAAATCAAGCCGCCTGATCAAAGAACAAGATTCTTGTCCTTCTCTCACCACAGAGGCCGTCTAAAGCCACTGTAATAATGGAGTACAACTTCATCCAATCCTTAGGGAGTACCAAGGGATCAGCACAGAATCAGAAGGCAGTGCAGCTTCTGCAAGCTATGTTTTGACAGAATATCGGCACTTCTCTCAGAATTAGCATCACTGAGCTTCTGCGGCTGAGGTGGACTGCTGCAAACCCTCTATCACAAATAGCCACATTTCCACCAACCCTGCAGTCCCCAGTGTTTGTCACAGAGGTTACTGGATAGCTCTGCAACTGTTCCTGAATTTCTTCTGTTTTTCTTTTCACAGAAGTGCACCAGGAAGTAGAATACTTTACTTTTTAAGTTTATCACCAGAAACTGCCTCCAAATATTTACTATAAAGCTGTAGTATCCTAAGACCTTGAATAATTTAGTTCTAGCTTGACAGGAACACATAAGGTTTTATTTAGAGCTCAAAAATATACAAAGATGACTTTCAGATCATTAATATCATGCAGGAAAAGATGTCTGGGAACTTCTGAGCCAGATGTGTGATGCACATCTGTTCTTGAAAGAGGCCATCTACAACACAGCAAAGTTGTTGAGATAAAATTTCATTTGAATGTAGGCAAATTTTTATTTGTTCTCTTGTGCAAGTCATGTTGTTTTGAAAGTCAAATACTTATAAAAAGCATGGCTGTACCTTCAACAAGTAAAAGTGCTAATTTCATACTGCAGGGGGAAGCCAGTGAGAGTTTTCAGCATCTGTAGTGACACCATATCTCTACACAGCTGAAAGCTTTATGGAAATTCTCCTGGAATTTATGGAACCTGGTTCTCAGGGAGACTTGTTTTTGTACATCTTAAGAATTTTCTCTGACAGAGGAGGGAATCTATGTCAGAAGAAATTTTTTGCCTATTCCTAGATCCTAAACCCAGGAGAAAGCAGAAACCCTGGAGTTCACACATCACCAGGATTTTAGACTAGACTCAGTCTGTCTAGCCCATGGTTTTACAGATCACATTTTCTGCATGGAAAGTTGATTAAAAAGGTAATTCCTTCAGAACGTAACACAGTAATAGAACAATAAATGACTCTTTGTTTATGGGAAGCCATGCTGAGTGAAATACAGAACTAAGAGGGGAGCTAGGAGAAATCCCTCCCATGCTTAAGTAACTCTGTGTTTCTGATATATCTTGTGTGATGCAGGGAGAGAAGGAATGGACCTCAAGGGGTTTATATATGCTTCAGAATTCAGTATAATTCCCTTTAGCATCAGTGGAGCCTGTTTCATAGAGGAAGGAGTTGACTTCATTTATAATTGAAAGGTCTGGTTTATTACTCAAATGTAAAGGTGGACTGAAGAATAACAAATGTTTCCCAATAACAACAGAAATAAGTCTTAAGAGAGAATGCATCATTTGAAGGCTTGCCTGTGCCTTGAATATAGACTTGCTTCTATAGATGCAAATATTGTATGTGTTGAAGATGACATAAAACCTAGAGGATCCTGTTAGCACCCTGTTCCTCTGATGGAAGGGGTGTCCCCATCCTATATTCATTCTTCTCTTCATCCATTCACTTGTTTCTAACAATGGCTGTTCCTAAAAGTTTTCTTTGCTGCTGGACTTTGAGGCACATAGAGCCCTGGGATGAATGTTCTATTAATCTTTTATTTTCCAGTCATTGAGATAGAAAACTGACAGAATAAAAATATTTTCCAAAAGTTTATTTTTCCAACTCTTTTTCTTAATTCCTTTAACCAGTGCTGTAAGTGTGTCAGCTACAAACTTGATAGGCTGGAGAGGCCTCTATTGTATGAGGAAATGGTATTTGCAAGTCTTAAGTGGTGCTTGACATAGTGGAAAGAACAGTTTATCTTTGACTTCTGCTATGAGAAATGATCCTTGTTATATGAGTGACTATACAAACAGGCTAACATGGTTTTGTCAAGCTGCAGAAAGATGCTATTTTTTTCCTTTCTAGATTGCTGTCTGCTCTTAAATTATCAATTTAATCAGAGACTGTTAGCAACAAACCTTGACAGTGTATTAAATATTCACAACCACCTAGATTTACAGTTTAAATGAAGTGATTATGTGACTCAAAAAAGCCCCTTAGTTTAGAAAGGCAAGTTTTTCACTAGCTTTCATGAAACGTGGTGTTGTTAATAAAATGCCTTCAGTCTGCAATGTAGTTGTTTAGGCTGAAGAGTAAGAGAGAGACAGCTCTCTAAATTTACTTTCTAGATGGATGGATGATTTCTCTTTAAAAGACAGCACTCAAATGGTCACTGTGTGAGGAAAAAAGAAGTAGCAAAACACAGCCCCCTTTCTGAAGGATTATCTGCCCAGGTCAAAATACAAACAATGCGAAAGTGCAAGGGCTTTGTTATGCATGAGGCCTATTGGCCATTTTGGACCAGTCCTCTGTGTCACCTAAAGTGAGTTGATGACAGATGGTGAGAGTGTCCTTGCAAATTTTTCACCTTAAAGTGACAGGCAATATGGAAATATCCTGTGATCAGGGGGGATTCTCTAAATATCCCTCGGTAATCAACATAAAAGGGAATAATTTTTAATTTGGAGCCTGAAGCAGTTTTAAAGATTTGTCTTTATGTATTAAGACTTTATACTATTTTGCAAGAAGTATAAACAATGGATCAATACAATGGATTTCACATTATATTTGTAGTAACTAACCTTTAGTTGTTTAGTGAAGAAAGACAGTTTATAAGATAATTCCACAATGGAAGTAAAACTCTTTAAAAACCACAAGAAAATAAAGCAATTAATCAAAAGGAAACCTGGAACATTTTTTTAATCTATATTCAGGGAATATATTCTGTTCCCCTTTGCCACCTCAACAATTTTTTGATCTAGCATTTTTATATTCTCTTAGCTGTATTCAAAAGATAGAATTCTTCAAAATCCTCATATTCAACTTTTCAAATGGAAAATATCATCTCTGAATCCAGGGACCAACATGGTTGTGCCTAACTCATGGTTGACATCAGTAGGAACACCTGATGGACAAGTTTCAGTCCTTTACAGCCTTGCTGCTGCCAAGGGCTAGAGCCACCATATAGCAGAGACTGAAGCAGAAACTCAGCCTCTGGGAAATAAAAAAAATCAAGCAACCTCTCCCCCCACAGGCAAAGTCTCTAGATCTCCATCCAGACCCTTTTTTTGTGTGATAGTATCCTTGTTCTTCCTCTGTTCTCATCCTGCATCCTTGCAAAACCAACATTTCCCGAGAAGTGCAAGTACTTGGTGGGAGCTGTGGTGGAACACTGGGGGAGGCTGAGTAGCACCATCTCATGAGAAACTCAGATGTGAAAAAAGAGCAACTATCCTTTGTGGTGAACTGGACAAAAGAGGGAGAAACTGGGCTGTGGGACAGGCTGGGCTGAGGGCTGAGTTACTGGATATCATTGTTTCTATCTCCAGAGTGTGCTTTGCCTAAAGCAGGAATAGCTATCACAGGCTCACGTGGATATAATTTTGGCTGGTGGAATAGGCATTAAAACACTATACTGGTAAAGGTCAAAATACAGGTACATGGTATTTCATGTTCTTCTTTGACCTCAGGCTTGGACTCAAACTTAGGTCCTTTTGGAGACTGATGCTGTGTCTTTTTCTTCAACTTGTGTCTGCTTCAGAGACCCCTAGTTGCGTTTGGCAAAGACTTTGAGAAATTTTTTGCACTGAGGTCCCAGCAGAAAGTGTCATAATGTTTGTATTGTGTGACTCCAGTTTAAATTTTAGGCTTTGTAGAATGCTCTGGGTTCAAGTTTTCATTTTGCTTTGCTTTGTACTTAACCTATATTAATTGTTGATATAAAGATGGTCTATGAAAAGCTAAAGACCATGAGCTGAGGGATTTTGATGTTCTATTGATGTCTGAACTGGATGGATCCCATATATTCAAGTTTTTCTTACCATTTTTTGGGGATGAACTCATTTTATTCCTAGAAATAAATGAGTGCTTTCAGTCCTCAGTGATGTTGTCACCTGTCCATTCGGGTGCTCAATTCATTTATGTGCTACTTGGTTTTGACAGTTTTTGCTTCTGAAATGGGTTTAGACATTTGTTTAACTCCTTAAAACCACATCTCTGTGCATAGATAAACACAGATTTCTAGTCTACAGATGTAGACAGTAGAGATTCAGTAGGGAATAAATTCTGGAAATTTTGGGTAACACATTTGATAAGATTCTATCTGATTCTATCTGTTCAGAAATACATTATGTGAAAGAACAGTGCTTATTTTATTTATTTATTTATTTATTTGGTGGAGGGAAAACATTTAGTTTTGACATGTTTTTCTAGCCTATATTTAAATGAGAAAAATTTTGCTGTCATTTTTTCATTGTCAGCATCAGGTACTGTAATTTGCTCATGTAATAGATTGTGGCCTAAAGGTATACTGCCAAC
Organism: Zonotrichia albicollis; assembly: GCF_047830755.1. NCBI lineage: Eukaryota > Metazoa > Chordata > Aves > Passeriformes > Passerellidae > Zonotrichia > Zonotrichia albicollis. Next base: position 119,220,860 of record NC_133819.1, on the reverse strand, counting down.
CTACAGAGTGATTTCATAACAAAAGAATCAATAACTCATTATTTTTGGACTCAGAATAGTTTGCATGTTGCTTTGGAGATTTCATGACATTTAGGAGATTATTTGCAAATTAAAACATTCTTTGGATCAATCCATTAAATTGTCAGTTAATCTTCTTAAATTACACTTTGTTTTAAGTTCCATGTAAAAAGAATATTAATTTTCTTCCCTTCCCCCAAAAAACCCCACAGGGTGGAAGTTTGAACTGGTTACCTAACTGGATGATGTTGTTAGCTTCTGAGTAGTTGTGCTATTACATCTCTCTGTAGAGTACCAACAGTATATCAGTGGTAGGTATTAAAACTCATCTTAATTTGTTGGTTTGACTATTAAAACACACAGTGCTGCAAGTGCAGCCCCCTTGAATCATATCACTCCAGCTTCTGTTACACAAGAAATGGGCCTGAATTAGCTTGTTTCTCCAAATCCTTTTTTTCTCGAGATAATGCAAAGAACAAAGTTCATAAGTCACTGAGAGAAGAGATTGTGACTTTGGAGTTAAATTTGAGTTACATAGTTACTTCAAAACCATTAAAATGTGCCTGTGCAAAGTCCACCTTGTCCAGCTCATCCTTCCTCCTCTCACTGTGTTTTGTGGGCTGCCTGGCTTGAGGGTTAGGGATCCAAATTTATGATGGGCTTACAGTTGAGAGGTGACTAAAATTCCTTTGTGTGCAACGAGATTGCTGTGCTTGTGCACACCTCCTGCAAAGCTCCTTTTCCATGACAAGGCTCCCCTCCTTTTCCTGGCACACACCTGCAGCTATACTTCCAGGATGTTTGCTACCTGAGCAGGCTTGTCACCCTAAGGGGAAGACTAGCGGCCAGAGAGCTGCCTCCATTTCTCTGGTTGCTGTATTGCCCCTTAACTTGCCAGCAGAGGAGATGTTCTGTGTGCTTGGGTTCTCCCCCTGCTGCCCCACTCCCTTTCTCTCTTCCCCTGAGTCCTTGCTCTGATGACTGGGTGCTGTAGCATCCCCCTGTGATGCCCAGGAACTTTCCTCAGCCCCTCTGGCAGCACATTTCCTGCCTTCTGCCCTCTGCCCTTCCACAGAAGGGAGAAAGAGATTTTCTCCTTATGAGGTTACTTGGTTTATTATTCATCTGTAGCTTTTGTGGTGAGATATAAACCAGGGGAATACAAACAGCTATAACTGCTCATATGTCTGGGAAATAGCTGGGGAAGTACACTGAGGAACATGAGCTGGAAGGATTTTAGCCCTGATTTTCCTCTTGTTTTATATATCATCACTGTGAGTTTTCACTGGCTTGAATTTCTGTATGAAGCAAAATTAGAACTAGTAAGTGAACATCTTTTCTTGCAGAAGGCAGTTCAGGGGACTGCACATGGCTGTTGCCTGATTGAACAGGAAAACCAAAAGAGAACCCTAGTTAGAATGACTGCAGTGAACCAGTGTCATCTGACTAAAAACTACACAATGCTTTTAGTCTGTACAGGATTGATCCACTGAGAAAAAAATAATGGACCACATGTGCTGATGAATAACAACAAAAAACAAATAAGTCAGAAAATATCCCAATTACACATGGATTATTTAAGCAGAACAAAAAGCTACAAGTTCTTGGTATCTTTACTAGGCTCTTTTGTCTTGGCTCCACATACTTTGCTACTTATTTTACTAGAAACAGTCATCTAATTATGAAACATCAGAAACAAAATCATGGTGATGTATACATGTATGGCAAAAGACTTCATTTTTCTTGACTAGCATGCTCAGTCACTTTGATCTGTCAGAAAGTTTTCCTGCACTTCGGTTTCAACACTTGTTGGATCTTCTGTCAGTATGGTAAAGCTTGCTTTCTTTAAGAGAAATGCTCAAATGCCTCTTGCGTCCCAGATAACACCTGACCAGCTATGTTACAAATGTAAATTAGATTTAATTAACAGATATGCTCTGTCACACAAAAACATCATAAATACAGGCTTCTCTCACTTGATACTGCCCTAATGCAAACAACTGTGACATACAATAAGAAAAAAACTAAAATTTTGTCCTCCAAAGTCTGAGTGACTTGAAAAGACATAATTTTGCTACTCTTTGAATGTACCTTATTGAGTCAGTATACTGGGGTCTGTGCTTGTTCTGTGCTTACTCCACTATGCTTCCAGTATTTGAAACTGGATTCTTTCTGCATTCTTTTAAGAAGATTTTCTGTTTGAAATAATTTTTAGTGTATTCAGAGTTGGGAGAGTTGGAAACATCTTTAAATGGGTTTGTGATAAGCACACAAGTGAATTCAAATATGAGTTCTTCTGCTAATGTTATTTATTATCTGCAGTGTGGCAGCAGTGGTGATTCACCAAAGTGCTAGCAGGTGTATAAACAAAGAAATAAAGCATACCAAAGAATCTGTAACTCTCTTATTCCTCCCTTGCTGATTCCAGTATGACTTGCTGGAATGACAGTTTGTTAGATGGAATCAATATCCAAAATGTTGCTTTTCCTAAACTGAAGGCTTGCAGTTTTTCTGTAGGTATTAAATATTTTAATTTCTCTATTTCAACTATGAATATGTTAATTTTTAAGTGTGGTGGCTCAAAATCAGATTCTTAAAGTATAAATCTTGGTGGTCTTGAATATTAACATGGAGGTACTAATCCTCTGAACTGTCCTATGCTCGTGACCTCCCTAAGCTGCAGTCTTATGTGACAGGCATGAAAATGTGTGACACCAACTGAACAACTCAAAAGCTGAAACAACAGCCCTTCAGGATGGGCTGAAGTTTGGGAGCAAAGCTTTTAGGAAGCTTCTTTAGGAAGTATTTTATGGCCTGGGCTCACCACAATGATTGCAACCATTAAGTAGAGGCTTATTCTGGTACCTGCCCAGATAATTTCTTCCTTGTTTCTACACTTTCCTTCCACTGTCCTGCTCTAGAGGTAAAGGAAGAAAGGAAGCCAACCTGAAAACAGCTCTAACAACATGTCTTTGTCATCGTCTCTGCCAACTCAGGAGGTGGAAGAATCTGATTTTTAACTCAAGGGTGATATTATTTTCATCTCTGCTTGCAGACTGAATGGCAGTGTAGTAAAAAGGAAAATGGATCTTTGTCACTGAATTACAGAAGGGTTTGGATTGGAAAGGACCTCTAAAGATCATCTGGTCCAGCCTCCTGCCATGTGCATCCACAGCTTCTCTGGGCAACCTGCTCCAGTGCCTCAAAACTGGAGCACTGTAAAAAAATGCACCCTAATGTCCGATCTCACTTTAAAACCATTGCTCTCTGTCCTGTCTTTATAGGTCTCAGTAAAATCTCTCTCCTTGTTTTTATAGGACCCTTTATATATTGAAGGGCCACAGTAATTTCTTCTCCAGGCTGAACAGTCCTAGCTCTCTCAGACTCTTCACAGGAGAGGTGCTCTGTCTCTCTGACCCTTCTAGTGGGTCTCCTGTGGACCTGTCCCAACAGTTCCACGTCTTTCTTACGCTGGTTTCCCCCAGGTCTGGATGCAGTACTCCAGGTGAGGTGTCTCCAGAGTGGAGTAGAAGGGCCTCTACCTGCTGGCCACACTACTTTTGATGCAGCCCAGGCTGACTTTCTGCAAGTGCTATTTTCCATCTAATGTCCAGTTTTTAATTCACCAGAATCCCAAATTTCTCAGCTGACCTCAGTCATTTCAACCCCTAGTCTGCACTGGTGTTGAGGATTGCCCCAGCCTAGGTGCAGGACCTTGCAATTGACCTTGTTGAACATCATGAGGTTTACATTAGGAAAACTCAGCCATCAGTGAGCTGTGCTTGTTTGGCAACGTAGCTAAGAGCTGAGTTCATTGTAGCCTGCCAGGATTTCTCCTATTCCTTTTTTACACTTAGTACTTCTCAGTGTCTGTCAAAGCCTAGGTGATCTGAGTGGCAGACTGGCAATGGAAGCAAATTTGTGACGGATGCTCAGAAGATGTAAGCAGAAAAGTGTTGCATGTGTCTCTTTCCACAGGAAGTGTAGAAAAAGAGGTTGCCTGGGCTGAACTCTCACAACTAGCAAATTGTTTTTCAAATTGAAATGAAGAACATTCATTCCTAGAACTTTAACCAGAGAAAATATCAGAATGATATAATTATTGGGGGAGAGAGGTGGGAAGAGTGACAGGATGCCTACTGTGACAATAGACCTTGATGCTTTGATTTTCCTCAGATGATGGTATTTCCTTTTCTCCTGCTGCTCCTTTGCTGATGATACATCCAGACAATAGGCTGTGGGATGCTATGGTATCCTGAAAGAAGTGTCAGCTTCCAAAAGCTAATTTGCTCCGAGTGCAGCATTGTGCAGGTGTTTCTTGTGTATTTTTGGTTCTGGAGGTAGTTTGCTTAATGTGTGCCATGGTTTGGACATGCCCAGAGTTATCAGTTTAGCAAGGTTAGCAAGGAAAGGTTTTTGGCTGCTTTTCTGCTGCTGCAATTTTCTAGGGAGAAAAGAGGGAAGGACTGAGGCAGGTACCATCTACTGATGTCTCCTCCTCCTGCTCCTGCTCACAGTAAGGCAGAAGTAGTGAGTTGAAAATGAGGTTCCTGATCAGTACATAACACTTTCATGAGGTTGTCTGGAAGTATTGTTTTCACTCTTATTTTCCCCAAAATACTAAAATTTTGGGAGTCATATTCTGTTAAAAAAAAAAAAAAAAACAAACCCAAAAGCCCAACAAAAAAACCACAAACAAAAACCCCCCAAAAACAAAAAAAAAAAAAAACCAAACAAAACAAAAAAGAAAATTCACAAAGATTAACCAGTTTCAGAGTAAACTACCCTCTTCTTTCTTCAGCCACTGGATGTTTGTGGTAAATTGAATGCATCTTATCTGTGACTTGCTTACATAATGAGGTTGATCTTTTCCATCACATTGCTGCTTTTTCTAGAAGGAGAAGAAATGAACTTCACTTTTAGATCTTTTTTAATTACAAAAAACTTGCAACTAAGTCACAGTCTTCTCCCAGGATTCTCAAAGATTTTCCATTTGATCCTTCTTACTCTTTTAAGAATGTGATTGGCAATATCTATGCTTATTTATTTATTTATTTAGTTATTGCTCTGATGCTTTAATAATGCACATTGTACAACTGTGTTGGATACATGATGGATGCCATCCCTATCTGGCTAAAAAGATAATGATAAAATATCTTAGGGAGTATTTTCTCCAAGTGATGCATACATGGAATTCCCATTAATGTTGATGTGAGCTGGGGAGATCCACCCAGTAAGTGAAGACAAGGTTGAAGACATGATAGTTATGTTAGGGCTTATATCTCTCAAGGCAGGCAGGCAGGCAGACTTCTAAGTGGCAGACAGGTTTATTTGAATTTAACAGAAAGCCATACTAAAAAATTCCAATTCTGTATGAAATGCAGATATATTGCCATTAAATGTTATGCCCAAATCTTACTGCTGTAGCTGATTTTACTCTAAAAGTAGGTTTTTATTACATACCTTCCACTATCTAGTTTCTGTAATTCCAGCAGGATGGCTGGAACTCAACAAAGTATTTTAATAATTGGCATAAGCTGAAAATGAGCAAAGATGAAATTCAAAACATATAACAAAATTATTCTTTGTGAAGGAAGCAATAAAGATGAATAGAATACCAAAGGCAGCATTGGAAAGGCCTTGAATATACATCCTTCCCTATTTTCTTATGCCAGCAAGAATTTAGCGTGAACATGTATGCAGCTTGGCATTTTGGCTGAGGTCCAATGTTTGCACTTACAACATCTGGCACAAATTCTCCACAAGTGAAGGGACAGCTTTTGTCATTCTGTCACCTACTGTCCATGAGCTTCATTACCAATAATGTGATTGTTTACATTGATCAGATCAAGGAAAACACACAGATTTGAGCAACTCTGCAGAATTTCACAGTTTATGACATTAAAATAGGCATGCCACTTTATCGTTCTTATTTCTTTTCCTGACATGTTGTTGAACTCTTGGTCAGCATTCTGTCATGAATGGATGAAAGTTTTGACAGGTTCTAGGAGTTATTTTTAAAAGCCAACCATGCCAAAATATTTCATATTAAGATTTTTTTTGTATTTAGAAACCTTAAAAAAGACTTCGATTTTGATGTTTGACACTAATCATAGAATCACAGAACAATTTAAGGTAGAAATGACCTTTAAAGGTAATATAGTCCAATCCCACTGAAATGAGCTGCCCTTCAAGTTAGAAAAGCCAAAACTGTCTATTAAAATGGTCTTTTAAAGCTGTTCTGGTAAAGAGGGCAGAAACTCTGGGACCTTGAGTGCATTCTTACAAAAGATGACATTATGGGAAATCCTTCCAGAGTTATGGCAGGTTAGATCAGCATTGAAGAAAAACATCTGTCAATTGAGAAATATTTTGTCATAGCCATTCTTATATATGGTACATGTTGAATTCTACTTGTCAAAGCTGTTGGAGAGTTAAGATTTATTAATAAAGCGTTCCAGGCCCTGAAATTGGATGCAATTGTGCCTTTGCAGACCTTGTTGTGAGGGCTGAAGGAATTCACTGAAGTCGAGAGGATTCTGCAGCTATTCCTGCCTCAGTAGACAGAGCAGACAGAGTCAGGGTGGGGGCTTGGGTTCCAGACTTAGAACATCCACAGTGTTTGGTTATTAGCACTTTTCCTTGGCACAATTCAGGCTTGTGCCAGGGAGCATTTTTTGAGATAAAAGCTACAAATGTCTGAGAGAATAACACAAGTGAGGGTTTGCTCTCCATGGGCAGGTTGGATTATACCACATTGTTTTGGGGAGGAAGAAAGGGAATCTGGCCAGATGGCTGTGAGCCATTATGACACTTGCCTTTAGGGTTCCCTAGTCTGTTTTGTTTATCAGGGTAGACATCACCTATAAAGTCTCATATGTTTGTAGCAGTGGGATGCCTGTTAGTGACAAAGACAAAAATATCCTGATTCCTTTGAAGCTTTTACGTGCATTGACCCAAATCACTCAATTTTTCAAGGACTTTGTAAAAAAAAGCAAACAAACATATGAATTAAATCAATTTGATATCTCATCTCTCAAGTGTTCAACTGAGAGTCTGTCAGCTAATCCTGGTTGCCCTCTTTCCCAGGGCACCTTGGAGATGCACAGGAGCTTGCTCCAGGCTAAACTAATTATTCTAGTGATGGTGGCAGCTGCATGATCCCAGCTGTCTTCTTTTCTGGCCACATGATAGCAGTAGGGCTCCAAGAAAACGGGCCACAGGCTCTGTGTGTTAATTGGTAGTGGGGACCCTCTCCTGACTGCACTTGAGCTATGAGTCAGCTCCTGAACACAGCAGTGTGGTGCAAGGGAGGTCCCAGCCTAAGTTCCAGAAAGTACTGGGTCAGCTGCATGTGTGATTGGGTCTACCTACATTATGTCTCCTGATATTTGCAGAGAAAGAGGTGGCCCATTCAGCCAGAAAAACTGTGCACCATTGCTGTACAATGTGACCTTTAATACTGAACAAGTCTCCTTTTGGTCCTTTTGAGATCATTGAGTCTAAAGGAAAATGCAGAATCATGGAATAGTTTGGGTAGGAAGGGATCTTTAAAGACTATCTAGCCTAACCTCTCTGGAGCTCTGGAGTGAGAAGGGATGTCCTTAACTAGATCAAGTGATTCAGAAGTCCATCCAGTGAATGTTGCCAGGAATGGCAACTACTCTCCACCTCCCTGCACAGCCCATGTGAGCATCTTACCACCCTCATTGCAAATAATTTCTTATATCTAGTCTGAACTTTTTCCTGTTTTAGTGTTAAAACCATTACCCCTTGTCCTGATGCAACAGCCCTGCTAAGAGGTTTATCTCCATTTTTCTTATGGATCCCCTTCAGGTACTGAAATGCTGTTATAAGGTCTCCCTAGAGTTTTCTCCAGTTCTCCAGACTGAACAACCCCAACTCTCTCAGCCCTCTATCACAGGAGAGGTACTCTGGCCCTCTGATCACCTTTGTGTGCCTCCTCTGGACTCACTCTGACAGATCCGTGTCTTTGCCAGGCTGAGGACCCCAAAGTTGGATTCAGTACTCCAGGTGGGGTCTCATGAGAGTGGAGGGACAGAATCTTCTCCCTCAACCTGTGGCCATGCTGCTTTTGATGTGGCCCAAAATTCTGTTGGTTTTCTGAGCTGCAAGCACACACTGCATTTCATGCCTTTCATCCACTAACCCCCCCAAGTCCTTCTCCACAGGGCTGCTCTCAATCTCTTCATCTCCCAGATTGTATTGATACTGGGGATTGCCCTGATCAAGGTGCTGGGCCTTGCACTTGGCCTGTTGAACTTCATGAGTCTACCAAGGGCCACTCCAAGAGCTTGTTCAGGTCCTTCTGGATGGCATCCTGCCCTACAGGTGTGTCAACAACACAGCCAGGTGTGCTCTGCAAACTTGCTGAGGGCAGATTTGATCCCTTTGTCTCTGTCATTGATGAAGACATTGAATGACATTTGTCCCAATAGGGACCCCTGAGGGACACCGCTTTTCACCAGGCCATTGAGCCGTTAACTTCTACCTTCTGGATGCAATCATGCAACCTATTTCTCATCCCCTAAACTCAACCCATGAAATCTATCCCTCTCCAATTTAGAGAGAAGGATGTTGTGGGGACTCTGTCAAAGGCTGTAGAGAACTTCAGGATAAAGGATAACAGTAGCCCTTCCTTTGTCCACTGCTGTGGTCACTCCACAGTAAAAGGACACCAGGTTGGTCAGGCAGGACTTGCCCTGGATGAAGCCATGCTGTTTTTTTCAAATCACCTCACTGTTCTCCATGTGCCATAGCATAAATTCTAGGAGAATCTAGATCTCCATCATCTTTTCAGGCACAGAGGTGAGGCTGAAAGGTCTCCTGAGGTCCTCCTTTCTACCACTTTTAAAAATACGTGCAACGTTTCCCCTTTTTCCAGTCAAATGTTTGAGTCTAGGGTGTCTGTGTATTTCAGTTTTTCCTGTGTGACCCACCATTTGAAGCAGATACATGAAGACTTGGTCCTAGAAGAGTTTATTCATGGAAATTCGAAATTTAATAGGTGTCTAAACGCCTAATTCCAAATGGATTCTTAGCTATTTCTTAACCCTGTTGGTGCCCTGGGCTACTTGCATGATGCTGCAGTCAGAGAATTCCTACTGGCCTTTGTTTCTGTTGTTTGGCATGATCCCTTTCAGGTAGCACACCTGAAAGTGCCCAACAAACTGATCAGTGCCAAAACCACAGCAAGATTCACAAACCATGGGTGTGTTTTTCTGATCTTCCTGACAAGTTCTGATATAGCAAAATGTTTCAGGATGTCTTTGTCATTTTGGGTCACAAATGAAACTCAATGACCCATCTCAAATGCTAAACAGCCCAGTGCAGGGAGCACTCATTCATATTACACAGGCTCATTTTCTCCCATCACTTGCTTTGGAACACAGATTTGAAGCCACATCTTACCCTCCCACCAGAAAATCTTCTCCAGATCAGGAGTTCACCAGCTATCACACAGTAGCATGCTCTAAGATGAATCCCTCATCCTTTCTTGCCGAAGCTAATCTATTTAATATAAAATACTTAAAATATTCACAGTAAATATTCAGACTCTATAGCTTAATGACAATGGCTGTTGCCTGGAAGACTGGGTTTCTAATCACTGCCCTAATGAATAAACATCTGAGATTTACAGATTGTGGACAATGCTAAAGAGAAAATACTCCTTCCAGACTAGGGTGCATTATCTGTGCTTTAGCCATTAAATTATTACAGCTTCCTTCTGCTCCACAGGGGCAAATTCTGACTGGAGAGACCCCTGGGTTTGGGATGAAATTATACTTCCAGTGAAGAGACATGACTATGATAGCATTCTATACAAAAATATAAAAGATCCTAGGACACATTCTTTAACCCAGTCTCAGTATTGTTGTAGCCTACAGGAAAGATTTTGAACCGAAATTGCAAAGTTAGACTGACAGTAGTGCTTTTGGATGATTGCTTCTATTCATCAGACTTCCAGGCCTTAGTGAAATCAGGATGAAGAGCGTTACATTGTTTTTTCTGTAGTGGAGGCTTAGGAAAAAAATGTTGTCCTATTCACTTATTATCAAATCTGAACAGTTTGCTTTTGAAATGTTAAATGTTACCCCAGTTGAACTCTTCATTTTAGGCAGTAGCTGGTTCAGACTGCCTTTCATGGGACTCCAAAATCAATACAGAGAATGAGAGATGGATGGGAAAATATGAATTAATCCATTAATTCAAACTTCATCTTCAAGTCATTATGTTAAAAAAAAAAAAGATTCTGGTACAATGGACTATTTTTTTTTCTCAAGATTCTGGTACATTGGACTTTTTATTTTCTCCTACGACCCACTTAGAAATCCAGAAGTCATAAAGTTTTGCCTTGTCACAAGCTATAAGTTATGGTGGCACAGCAATATTTTTTACTGTCCAGATAAAAAAGGAAATTACTAACTCCATCCTTGCCTGGTGATGCAGTTAGCTGCCTGAGGTCTCAGTGGTTTCACTTCATTTAACATGAGGAAGTATAAAACTGACATATAAAAATTCCCTTAAGCAATCATTCATAATTGTTAAAAAAAAACCCCTTTTTGTGAGGTTTTTTGATCTATCTACACATTGATTTTTATGCAGAGAGCATCTCTTTTTTTTACAAACAGAAGGTGCTTTCATATTTTTTACATACTTTTCCATTTTGGTTTTCCTTTGTTTTTACTTTGATACCTTATTTAAATTTACTTCTCTATGGCCATTCCTTGCAGCTTTATGATTCCTTGCAGTTTTATGATAAGATGACTGAATGTTGAGATTGTGAGAATCATCTGCCTTCTTCAGGTATTGCTGGAGTTTCTAACCTTGTTCATGAGAATTTTTTTCCAATAAAATCCTTTCAGTGTTTCAGTGAAGATACCATTGCTGTTATTTTATGTGTCAAGTCTGCCAAATTCATTGGGAGAGAAGACTACAGGACTTTTTTGAAGGAATTCTTGTAAATAGATCATATAGATTTCTAATCGTTAATAATGGAGCTAACAAGCCGAGGGTACTTTGAATATTTAATTTCTGCAGAGAAATAGGCTATATTTATAGGAAATGTTGATCATACCATAGTGGTTAGAGTTCATGTATATAAGGCATTTGGAGTGATTGAAAATATTTTAAGGCAAATGTACAAATACTAATGATTTGTGTGAAATACTGAAGCTAGTATTAGCATTTTCCATGCTGTCCTGAACATGTCAGATCTGTGTGATATCAGTGCCACGAAGGAGAATGGCATTTTTCTTTTCTTGTTGAAAAGAAAATGGATGGTTTTGCAGAGCCAAAACTCTCTTTCCTTCTAAGTAGCTACCTGCTAATTTATACTGATGTTTCTGATCATTTTAGTCAAGGTAAAAAAGTGATGAGAATGACCCAATATCACGGAACAGTAGAAACAAACAAGTGTTCTTGCACATGGACTATATGGGGAAGTCGGTAAGGAAAGATTTTGTTTTCAAGATTTTGTGAGGAAGCTATAAATAAAGGCATGCTCTAAATAAAGCTCATTTCAAAAAATACTAGGAAAAACCAAGCCATACACCCAGGAATAATAACTGTTATTGTTTATAATGAGGAGTTAGACTGACCTACCCATAGCCTTCTCAGAGAAACTGTATATGGTCTTTGAAATTTGTGTCATTGCAGCAATGTGAAATCATCAAAATCTCTGCTTTTAAGTAGGAAAAAAATTCTCCCTTCATGGTTGTAAAGAAGAAGCTGGAAAATGGGATCCCAGAAGGCTTAAGATAGAAAAGTGAGTCATGAGACATAAAAAAGTTAAAAATATAATTCTATTGATTTTTATAGCAACCTCTTAGCTCTTTGATGTCTGCCTGAAAATCTATAAAGAGTTGTCACAGAGAGACCTTGCTGATGGCATCCAGTGCCTCTGAGCTCTTAAGTTTGGCAGGGAGAGCCTCTGCATTCAATGTCATGGTAGCAGGTTAGATCATCTCATCCTTTTCTTTTTCTGTATCTTCCATGGAAGAAAAATTCATCTGCACAGGACCTGAGTGAATGATTATAGAATATGCCTGTTAGATAGGATATGATAGACTGTTTTGTATGTGTCTTTTTAATTTTCTAGAAGTTAAATGTTGATTACTCAGGCAATCAGTGCAAGACAAAGGAACCTGCCAAAGATAATTCAACCCACCTGCACTAGACACCTGACTTAGACTGGGATGAATTACCCTTGAGAATTGGCCACTTTTCCTCACTGGCTGTTACTGGAACAGGGTCAACTAGGTCAGGCAAGCTGTAGCTCTTTCAGGTGCTTCATGTCAGGTGAGAGCCCTAATTGGGCCATTAGGCTTTATCCACCAGTAATGACTGTAAAAGGAAATTCCTCCTGTGAACTCTGAAGTTGTTGAAGTACAATGTCTCACTTTACTGGGTAAAGTCAAGTCCCTCTGCTAGCATATGGGACATTAAGGGTATCAAAGGAAAGTTTTGTTCCACAAGAACAAAGCTGTTAATTTTTTCCCTATTCTGGAGCAAGATATAATTTTCAATTGAAATCTTCCAGTAAATGCTAGATTCTCAGGCTGGAGTAGGACACTGACAGCCGGTAAGGTGAAAGAGGACCACACTGTAAGTAAATGAAAGCAAAAGCTTGCAAAGAGAGTCCTTTCCAGTCATAGGGTGGAATGCCTGTCCACCTGCAGGCAACAAATACAAAAACCAAAAAAAGTCTTACTAACACTGATAATTTTTTTGGGTGTTCGAGTGGGTAGCTTGTAACGGGCAAGTGGGTAGCTTGCAAATTTTATGTAAGTTATATGACCATAATGTACATAAAATCTCTACAGAAACTGTGGTAAGCATGATCTGATATCCAGAAATCATATTAAGTACTATATACTTTCTCAGGAGACTGCTTTGTCTCAGAGGATGTTGAAATACTCAGAGTCTTACAGATGGTTCCCATTTAGAGAAGCAATTGACAATTCAGTGTATATAGTTATCAAGGAGAATGAAACCTGTATTTTCCTACATTTGCAGACACCAATCAGAGAGAGAAAACTTTGCTGATAGCTTTAAACCACATTGTCACTGGGCTTGTTTTTTTCTTTAAGCTTTACTTCAAGTGCTAGTTCTGGCTGTAACCTTGGCATTTCTAACCCAGTCATGAGAGTGCTGTGGGTGTGTGACACCTTGTGACTCCTGCTCCTATTTCTGTAGCAGCAACCAGACCTCTCTATGTTATGGATGTAGGAAACATCTTTTGTGCCTGTGAATCCTTAGCTCTTGCAGTGACCACAAAGGTGGGTGGGTGTGTTCAACATTTGCTGGCTCTGGCACTCAAATAAATGTTTCCAGGTCTGCAATGTCCACATACACATAAATATACATAAACTGCATGTGCCTGAACTGAAATGTTTGAGAAAATACCTCTCCAAAGATTTTTCTGTATGCCTATGTGCTCTCCCGTGGTAAAGACTAAGATTTTACTCCTGTTGTATAAAATGAAAAAGTTTTCACTAAGTAAACTGTATCTTTACTATTGGATTGAAGTTTGAAAGATCAATGGAGGAAAATAGCTGCCAGGTTCTTCCTGTCAGCTACAGACTGTGTGTCACAGACTGACAGGCACAGGGCCCTAGGAGTCTGGGTCCTGCCTGTTTCATTAAGCAGTATGAGGCTGACTATCAGCTATTAGCATGCAGAATATTAGAAGCACCATACCTGTCAAAGAGGAAAAAAGGACCTACATACAGCTTTATCACTATAATACATTCATCAGTTTATTGAACTGAAGCTTGATAGGGGGTTTCTCAAATGCATGTGATACCCCATGCCGTTAAGAGTTTTGTAGTTTGATCTCAGATTATGCTGAAAGCTTTGTGCTAGTTATATATCTGAAGTTGTTCCAAAGTAAAAGTTACTTCTTCCAGAGCAGAGTGCAATTTGTACCTACCATACTTCCCCAGAGACACCTATTTCAGGGCTTAGGGAGCTAGAGGTGGATAGAAATTCATCCTTCCATTTTGTTGAGTGTGCCATCAGAGGCATCCTCTGCCCTCCTGTGGTTCTCCTGCTGTTGGCTTTCAAATTTGAGCCTTGACCACTTTATATCTGGCCACAGTGCAGTGAAATCTGGCTTCAGCAAAGATGAGGAATGAGGCCAAGATATGGATTAGGCAGGTTCCACTTGATGACAGGCTGTTATGTGTGCTTTACAAAGGTGAGATGGTCTTATGATAAGAAAGGTTTACACCTGAAAATTAAATGAAATGTGCAAGGGAGAAGATATACTGTGGTATCTTTCTGTAAGCTTCAGTGCCATTCTCAGCTACCAAGCCCCCCTCTACAGCTCCCCCTCCATCTCTGTCCTTTGTTGGCTGAACTGTTGGCTGCAAATCCTAGAGCTCTTGAGAGATTTTGGCAGAGGTTAAAGCTGCTTGCTTGAATGCCTGGGCAGATTTCTGTGTGGAAATCTGGAAAGTTGGCAGAGGACAATATTGTGGACATTCTCTTTGTTCACTTTGTTTAATGACTGAGAACACAGTAGCACCATAAATGCATAGAGGTCATAAAAAAGTGTGTTTATGTAGAATCAGAGTTCAAATTTCTCATCTTCTACATCCATGGTTTACATCTGTGGTTCTCACCCTCTCTGTCTGCATGCTTGGACAATGCTCTGTCTTTGAGAGAGACAGTAAATGTAATCATCACCATTCTTGAACCAAAGTACATGGCTGACAGCTCTCTTCCAGCCCTTCGTTCACTAGAAAACATGAAATTTACTCAGGAAGCTTAAAATGCAGGTAGTTGGATCTTACATATACTACCAAGTAGTATATGCCTGGTTGTAGTGGATGACTTCACGTTTTGTTAAAAAATGCTTCAATGTCCTTTCCAATGCTGACTAAAAAGTCTTTTAAGACTGCCTTACTAGAAAAACAGCAAAAGCCATTGATAAAGCTGGACAGCTATCATGGGGGAGATCCTTGTAGATCATGCTGGTAGAATATGGATTCGACATTACCTTCAGTTTCTTGAAATTTAAATGTTTACTTGTAAGTGGTAGAGCTATAGACCCTTGCTGAGATTTTGGTCAGTCTAAAAAGCTGAGCATTTTATTTTACTAGAAACTGCAAGTTTGCCAAGATACAAATCTAATTTTTTTTTTTATTGATATACATTCTATCAACTGTATTTACTATGTCACCAAGTTTTCAATCTTATTTTGTCATGTAGTTTCATTCCTAATAATTTCAATAAATGTATATTTAAGGATATACAGAACTATTATATACATGTTTCATAGCCAGGAAGCTGGATTTGCTAAGTGTTTGTTAAAATCTGACATTTTTCTTAATAAGGGTTGAGAATTCTGTAACATTTCTGCACAGCAAACCTAGAGCTTGAACAAGAAAAACCTCATACACAAGTGGGTGAAACTTGAGTCTCTCAAAATAGAGGCCTCCAAAAATTTCCCTAAGATGTCTGAAAGGAACACTGTAATGAAAATAATCAGATTTGGCATTTGTGATGTCTTACCTCTGTGGGGTACCAAGAAGAGATACTGAAACACATATTTTCCAAAGCAAAGAGTGTATCCACAGAAAGGCTTTTTAGAAGAAAGTTTCCTTTCATCTTTATTTTGAAACTCATTATTTTCCAGGATATGATGTTTCGTGACAAGTAGTTGAGATGCTGTGATAATATGACAACAGTAATCCAATGTTCTGGAAAACTAGCAAAAGCAAAGATGCAAAATATTAAACTGAATTGCTAAGTGGATTTCCTCATTTTTGTTCTACAATATAGACACTAATTTTTATCAAAAGGAAAAAGAAGGTTCATGTTGTCAAGGCATAGGGTAAGACCAGAGTGCTCCTACAAACCAATGTATGTGTTTGAAAATTAAGCTACTAAACTTTAAAGAAGTCTACATTGAGCTATTTAGAGGAACAGTACTTATTTCACTTGTGCATAAGTGTTCATATCAGGTAATCAGAACAAAATTAATACTGGTGTTTGGACTGTCTGTGAGGTGAGTGAATCAGGTGCTAGAGCCTTTTACCATCAGTCTTCTTTTCCTCCACATGCTTCAAGATGACATCCATAATGAGCTATTCCATCATCTTTCCAGGGATGGAGGTGAGGCTGGCTTGCCTCTAATTTCTTCCCCTTTGTGAAGACTGCAGTGACACTGGCTTTCCTCCAGTCCTCAGGAACATCTCCTGCTCTCCATAACTATTCAAAGATAATGAAGAGTGGCACAACAACAGCACCTGCCAGCTCCCTCAGCACTTAGTGGCTGCACCCCATTGGAGACCACAGATCTGTGGGCAGTGAGTTTGCCTAAATGATCTCTATCCTGATCCTCCTCCAACAGAGGGACGAGACAAGTCCTTCCCTCGTTCCTTCTGTACCTGGGATTCCTGAGGTCTGGCCTTCTGAAGGCATTCAGTAACTCCATGTTTTCTGTATCCTTTATCACCAGGGCACCCACCTCATTCAGCAATGAACCCACATTTCCCTAGTCTTCCTTTTGTCACAAGGTACTCAAAGAACCCCTCCTTATTCTCTTTGACATTACTTGCCAGATTTAATTGCAAATGGACCCTAGCCTTCCTTGTCACATCCCTGCACACTCTGACAATGTTCCTACATTCTTCTGTCCTATTTTCATGTTCTGCAAACTTCTGTCTTCCACTTGAGTTTTGTCAGAAGTTTCTTACTCCCCCATGCAAGTCTTGCTTGATCTTTTACTCATAGGGATGAGCTGATCTTTAGCTCAGAGAGAGTGATGCTTGAATAATAATGAGTTTTCTTGGAGCCTTCTAGAGCCCTAAGAAGTGGTGTTCTGCCAGGCAGATCCTTGAAGAGGCCAAATTAGGTCTCCTGATGTCCAGATCTGTAATGTTTACTGCCCTGCTCCTTCTATGCAGTATCCTGACCTCTGCCATCTCATGGGCACTGCAAGCAAGACTGTCCCCAGATTTCACATCCCCAACCAGTCCTTCTTTGTTTGCTAGTACAACATCCAGCTCACACCTCTCCCAGTGGATCCTACACCACCTGAGTCAAAAATCTTTGATCAGTGCTTTGCAGGAGCCTTCTGGACTGCCTGTGCAGAGCTGTGTTTCTGCTTTCCATCAAACACCAAGGTGGTTGAAGTTCCCCTGAGAAGCAGGGCCTATGGACAGGATACATCCACCTCATTTCACCAATTTGGGTTTAATTGGAAAGGAAAATTAATAGATTTGCCCATATTTAGTACAAATATTTCTGTGCAATTTTTTGTACTTTGGCCTTCATCAGCATTTTTATCTGTGTACATGTCTTGTCTAAAGATTTGCCAATTTCAAAGCAAGCCAGAATAAATCACTGCAAGGGTATCTCTGTACACAATTTCACACTAAGCCCACAAATTAAAAATATGTTTAAGAAGAAAAGTAACCTGAACCTGAGTTTCTCTGCAGAAGGATTTTTTATTACTCCTAATGTCCTAAAGCAGTACTTCACATCATGAACTAATGGCCTGCGAAATGTCATTTAAAAATAAAATATGTGTTTGAGTCAGAAGAATAACATCTTTGACTGTCCTATGGTTTTTTCCCCACTGTTTTGAAAGTAATTTATTTTTCTTCTACTTTTGTTTTAGAAAAATACTTGATCTCAGGCTAAAAAAGGACAGACTTAATTACAGACCACAGCTTTTTTTTGTTTCAATTTGCACGATTTTGACAACAGTGCTTTAAATGCAGGGACACTAGCACAGCTTAATTGAAATTCTGATGATGTTTTTTGCACTAATTGATACCCATGTTGGCAGACTGAGCTCAGCGACCCAGGAATGAATGGACAGGAAGAATGAGACTATCAGCTTAGCCTTGCAGGTGGTCTTTCCTGATCAAGATTAAAGAACATTGGCAGGGCACCACAGGAGAGCTAGCACTGCTGATACCCTATGCTATTCTCATTTTGTATTTAAGCACAGGATTTCAGTGTTCAGGCTGAGATTTTCAGTCTGACTCCATTTGCAGTAGTAATAATAATAATATCGTAAAAAGACTGAGAAATTACTTGATCATACTGTGTAAGGAGGTTGGCAAGGAGAAAATGCCAGGTACAAAAGAGGCTTTTAATCTTGCAGAAAGAAAGATAGGTGAGAACTAATGATTTGTCTTGGATTTAGCATGAACTCAGATTAGTATGAGATACAGATTAATAATGGGGTAGAAGTAGGGTGTTAATAAGCTGTGGAACAAACTTCCAAGGGTATGTTAAATTCCATGTCCTTCAAAGTCTAATACAGGGTCTTGGTCTCAGAACAAATAAAACTGCCATGATATCACATGGCCTACTATATATGCAAGAACAGTCTAGACAGTTCTGGCCCTTAAAGACTATTAATCCTGTTAATTCTTACTTTTTACATAGTATATTCATCAGAGAATTTAAGAAAGCAGATCAGTAGCATTATTACCATTGTACAGATATAGGGCTGTATCTCAGGGAGGTTAAATCACCTCTTATAAGATGTTCAAGAAGCCAATGAATAAAAAGCAATGGCATATAAAGTAATATACAACCAGTTTGTCACATTGTGCTTTATCAACTGGACACAGTAATCTTTGGAAAAAAACTCACAGATGCAGTTAATTTAAATTTATATTTAAAAATAAAATAGGGGACTAATATTTGGTAATTGAAAACAAAAAATGCCAGAACATTAGTTTAGGCTGACATAATGATCTCTCAGTGCATCTAGAATGTACATAGGATTCTCTTAAGTTAGTAGGTGAAAAAAAAATACAGCCTAAACCCTCTTTCACATTCTTCAGAAACCTCCCTATAGAAAGCTATTTTTGAAGGCAGTCTTATCCCATTTGGCAAATGTTTGCATGAAGAACTTCTATTTATTTTTTAAATTAAAGAGTATAACAATAAATGGCTTAGGGTTAGGGCAATGATTGCAGCAGTTTTGCTTGATAGGGAGAGGCTTTGTTGAAACTGTGGGGCTGAAAAAGCTGACAGGGCACTTAATCTGGCTTCATGATAATTGAAAATGAGATGGCCTATTGGCCTGAGATGTGCATTTGGTTTTTATGGAGCTGTACCAAGTCATATCTTAAGGTGGAATCTATAAATGGCTTTAGTACATGTGTGCCAGATTATTTCTTGTTGCTTTTAGTTTCATAAGGTAGAACAAGTACTATTATAATCCCAACCCAAAACCTGCTAAATTTCTATTGATGACAGACTATGCAAGAATGACTGTAAACAGAAGGGGACAAGATAATAAAAAAATACATAAGCATTTTGAAATGTTGCCATATTGTTTATATTGAGTTCAATATCTCTATTGCACAGCATAGTCAGCTGCCAAGATTTTGTGCGTGACAGGCTGTGCCAACATTTGTATTCAGATGCTCCAAATCTTGGGAAGAGAAGGAAAAAGACATTTTAAATTAATAAGATAGTACAGACCTTCCTCCATAACACACTGAAACATTCTCTGATACTAAATGTGATCAGCAAGCAGTTCTGAATGGACTATCACATTCATCATTGATGTTTATTAATATTATATTTCTAGGGCAATAAATCCAGGTTATTGTTAGACTGATATTGTTCTTATGAACTAAGGTTCATTGACTTAGAATTAAGTTTAGGAATAAGCTCTTTCCCTAAGACTGGGTGTCTTGCACACATGTAGGTAGACACACATTTTCACAATGGTGTGTTGGTATAAATTTGAATTTAAATCTCTCTACTGTACCTGCTGATCATAGATAACTGCATTCTTTTCAAAAACAATTAAATTCCATTGTTATCAATTGTCTGCAGCTTGAAGAGCTCACAGTGGCATGGCACTTTCAGAGCTGAGCAGAGACTACTTACACGTAGTTTGGTTCTTCTGGTTGGTTGGGAATGGTCACAATACAGGGTTTGTTTTGCTCCTGGCCCTGCACAGATTATCAGAAGAGTGAGTTTAAGACACCCTTAGAAGTGCCACTGGGAGCTGGAATCCTACGCATAGGATCTATGGGAGGTGGAGTGAAATGAGAGCTTGTAGTCCTGCTGTGGCTGTGTTTGAGCAATCAGATCCTTCACCTGAGGGGCTGCTCAGCTGGACATGTACCCATGATATAAAACGGGATAAGAGGAAAAGGGAAGTTCTAGCAGAAGATAGTCAGGATTTAGGAAGTCTCTTGAGCATTCTATCCTGTAGTTTGTATGCTACAGGTAAGCTTATCAGGTAGGACAATAGCAATATGATTAAGTCACGTGAATTAGATTGGGTCTTATTAGAATGAATGCATTCTAGTTTTCATGTTTAAAAAATGCTGGGGTTTTTTCTCTTTTTTTTTTTGTGGGTGGGCACTGTTTTCATTTCGATTTAGAAGGTGCAAGAACATGCAAATGCAGCAGCACAATCATATCATAATTTTTGATTCAAAAATCAATGGCCCTCAGAGAACCATGCAGCAGCTCATTCATCAACAGGATGGTGAGCAGGAATGTAAAATGGGCTGGTGGCTTATTACACATGCTGAGCCTGATCCTCCTCTCATGTACACTGTTAACACACAGGAGTAACAGCACGGAAATCAGCACTGTTGTGCTGGCCCATGTGAAGGAAAAGTCAGGCTTTCCATGTGTCAAACTCTCATCATCTCTGGGAAGAGAGCCATCTAAAATGCTTTGCAGGCTACATTCATCTAAAATGCTCAGCTGAACCAGCACTTTAAAATTGATATTTTCTTGTATTCTTTGAAGCACTTAGCTAAATAATTTGAAATACATTATTACAGAGGCAGTCACTGTCACCACCACAGCCAATGTTCCTTTAGAATGTCTGTTTTATGAATCTTGTTTTGAGTATTTTCCATAGTAACTCAACCATTTTAATTTGCTTTGGACCACGGCACAGCAAGTTTGCAGCCTTTGTAAATTCCCACTAAAAAGGCAAGAAAAACCTTTGTGTTTCTTGTTTCTTTCTTAAATAAAAAAAAAAAAAACGATGAAAGATTTTGCTTTTCTAGCTGAAGATGTGCATAATAATGTGCAAAATGTCTTTCTTATTTTGAATGTTGAGACAGAGGTTAAAATAACTAACACTGTAATCCTACAAACAAAAAAATTGATTGGTGAAGTTAATACATATCTTCATGTACTATTTCCCCTGCCAAGAAGACTCTCAATGACAATTTTTCTACAGATCACCCCTAATGTTCTATGCTCAGTTTTGACTTTCAGGTCAAACAGCTTAAACTTGATTCGTACCTTAATCCTGGATAGGCAGTCCTTCCTATCCTTCTGAAGGCATGGTGGAAGTCAACCATATAGATGGTGAAATTGAGAGGGTATAGTTTTGTAAATATTGTGACAACTAGACTTGAAAAGCTTCTTGTTCCACAGAAGAGAAAACAAATGCCCAAAAGATTATGATAGGACTGAAGGAAGGCCCATAGTTTGTGTTAAGGATGGAGGAGTTTCCCATATATCAATTTTTCAGTGGGCATTTCTTGAGAATGTTACAATTTTTTAGGAGGCACAATTTCTTATTGCATGAACTGCAAGGAGGCATCAAAAAAAGAGGTATTTATGATACCATTGAAGAAAATGGTAGTTTCTTCTCACATCACAAGTGGACTAAAAATTTTTGGGTACAATTTATAGTAAGGTAGGCATTTTCTCTGATTTATTTTATGATCATTTTTTGAACCAAGAAAAAACGTCTGTAGAAAGCCCCTGATTATCAAAGAGAGTGAAAACACTCAGGGTTTTTCTGTGCACATTTTCTTTTCAAATCATACTTTTGAAATGTTTGCAATGCCCAGGTTTATCTGCAAAACATGGTCCTGGTGTTGAATTCACTTTTCTGTCTCACCAGCAAACAAACTCTCTTTCAGACTTGCAAGGCAACACCTACAATCACCCATGAGCAATGCTGCCCAGGTTGGTGAGCAGAAGAATATTGATCTGAGGGCATCCACATATTCCTGGCTGGTGTTATTACATAGTAATAGTTTGGTTAAGGCTTCCTTCAACAGTTGCAGCCTTGTCTAGGGTCAAGGTTGTACCACCTGCCCCAGCCCCTGAGTACTGGAGAGAGCCAAAGCCCAGCTGCTGCTGGAGTTATCCCCTGCCTTGGATGCTGTTCAACACAGATGATGGAGTATTTTACCATGGCATGCTCTTTGATATTTTTCTTGGTGTGCATATTATGATTGTTTGATATTTTGTATAAGTTATACTCCATTTAATGAAAGATGTTTCTGCTTGTGAAAGTTTTGCTAGATTTTAAGTACATGGGTTGAAGTTTTCCCAAACGGGTATTTGCTTCAGCTGATTTCTTTCCTTTTATTCTGTCTTTCTCTTGAAGTTCCTTTCAAAGACGTTCTGGTTATTTTCAGTAAGCAGGTTTGAAAAGCAGCAGAAATACCCTTTTAACCCAAAACAAGAAAACAAAGGAAATTCTCTTTGAAGATCTCAAGCATCCCTCTGCTTTGGAGCAAGGCATTTAGTAGAAAAGGAGCTTTCTGTGCTCTGTTTTTTGGCTATGTCTCCTGCCAGTCTTGTGTTTGGCCAATTTTTGTGCCTTGGAAAATTGCCGTTTATACACTCACATGAAGTTGGGAGACGCAACTTGGATTTTATCAGCAAGGTCACAAATGAGGAGACGGAGGCTCCTTCCATGGGGCTGGCTACCAGTCACAGCTCTTATTCCCCTTGCACAGTGGACTGGGCTGGGAGAAGGAATGGAGCACCTCTCCCAGGGAGACAGGCTGAGAGAGTTGGGGTTGTTCAGCCTGGAGAAGAGAAGGCTCCAGGGAGACCTCATTGCAGCCTTGTAGTCCACAGAGGGGATTTGTAAATAAGAGAAAGTGACTTTTTACATGGGCAGCAACTGAAAGGAAAGGAGAAGCGGTTTTAAACTAAAGGAGGACAGATTTAGTTTAGATGCCAAGAAGAAATTCTTTATTTTGAGGGTGGTGAGGCACCTTCAGAATTACTTGTTTGACTACTAATCCCAAAGTTAATACTTTCTGTTTATTTGTGTTTTTAAAAAAACCTTATTCTTGTTTTGGAGCTCTGCATATGCACATCAATATTTAGTTATTTGTCTACTCTGACCCATTTTAGAATCACCTTACAAAAGGAAGAAAAAAACCCCAGTATATTATTTTTTGCTTTTTTTTTTTATTTTCCCCCAAAATATTCAAATTTGAATTGGTTTCAAAGAATGGAGCTTATCTTACTTGGAAATGAACATATTTAGAAAAGATCCTTCCCATTCTGCTATCGATATTTCATCTATGTGAGAAACCAAGATTCATTCAGCCGGTAAAAGCCATTGGAACAAGATCTTCAACTGTTCTGCTTCTTTCTATTTTAATTTTTCTGAGATTGTTGTCTGATTTGCTGTTTAATAAGTAAAGATGTATTAAGTTTTAAAAGTTGGGAGCCAAACTTTTGCTTCTTGGAGTAGTAAATTCAGTGCACTCTGCCCTAGGGTCATTACACCACTTACAGAATAATCAAGTCAGAAAGAAAAAGGTAGCTATGCGTGTGAAGTAGTTATGCATGAATACTTTGTGAGTTGTGTATCTGTGTTCAATATTTGTGTGTGTGTATATATATATAAGGACTTTTCAGTAAAATAGTGATTTATCTTTTACTAACTAAGACTATCAGTCCAAAGAATTTCTTTGATTGTGACCTTTAATGTAATTTTTTTCAATTTGCTGTTTAGCAGCTGACTTTAACATATTTCAAATAGAGCTATTTAATATAGCCCATTACAATTTTCCAACCTCATCATAATCTATTTTTCTAACAGGGTCACCTTTAACATATGATGGGATGAATGTATTTTATTAACATCTATTCTTTTTATAAGGATGTCTGATTGAAAGCTGCAATTTTTTTTTGTCCATAAGATTTTAAAAAAGAATCACACACAACTTTGAAAACTTCAAAAATGGCTTATTCTTGGATAAAAGTATATTCTTTTCTGCCAGTCGTCTTCTGTCTTGAATAATATTTTGTAATCTTCCACTGACAACTGACTCTGAAAGATGTCTAATCTGTCCTTAGACATGGCATATAGCTGCAGTTTGCTATAATATCTGTTTCTGCTGCAAAAGACATTTATAATACTTTCTACATAATTTAAATGTACTGTGTAGTTTCCTCATTTTGGGGAGAAAAAAAGAAGGCAATTCAGAGCTCCACTGCTGGGGGCTGTCTGTTAATCTTCTTCCATTGTTTTATTTACATAGATTTATGAAATCCCAACAGAATTATGTTTGTTTGTGTGTAGTGCTGCTACTTTGATATAAAGAGGAAGTAGTGGCTCGGCCCCTCATACACAAATTCATCAAAATGTTTATTCAATTTCAGGCTCATTTATTTAATCTTTTAGACAACAATAGGAATATAGAAAGCTGATCAACAGGACTTTTGTTTTGACCAAACTCTAAAAATATAGATTTTTTTATCTGGAAGGGGGTTTATTTCTGGTCTGCTCTGACAGAAGGATGATAGGTTTCTATCTCTTAGTCTAATTAATGCCTTTAATCTTTTTTAATGGTTAAACAGTCTCCCTTTAGTTGCAAGGCAGAGAAGAGATAAAGGCACACAAGGCTGGAGGTTAATCCCTGTATTTTATTTCTTAATTTCTGCTATAGGGATTCCCTTTCCATCATTTCTGTTTACTTTTAAGCACTCTTCAGATGCTGGCAGAAAGAGACAACAAAAGTTTGATTAGGGCTATCACTCAAGATTAGGCAGACATTAAACTTTTTGGAATTTAAAGAGAAATAATTGTTAGCTGAACAAACAGGCTGATCTGGTTCTATATCCACGATTTTGTTATAGTGGCTGAGAAGGAAGCAAAAAAAATTGTACTTTCATGTGGACTGTTTTGTTCAGCTAGTGCTCTCTGCCTTGCATTGTTCCCATAGCACAGATTCTTTGGGAAATGTTGTAGCATAAATAATTATGGATGAAAATTATTAGATGGCTGGCTTAGGAAAATTCTGTATGCATTTTCATTGGTTTCTATGAGTGTTAGGCTACTTCTTCATAGAAAAAATCTAATGCCAATATTATGTTAACTTAATTATGAAACGAAGAAGGCACAGAACTTTAATGGCATTTTATTTAATATGCTCTCACCCTATAAGCAGAAGCTGAGATTTTAATTTGAGTAATTTTGGAGGTGGTTTAAAGGGCATTCTGAGAGAAAGAAATCTCATGTTGGTAGAACAGTGGTAATTAGTGGTGTGGGTGACGTTTTTGCCTCATTTCTTCTGAAAAAAACCCAAAGAAAACCAAACCAAAACAAAGCTAAACTATTTTCTCTGAATAGCCTACACAATGTTGGAAATGAATCAATTGTTCTTTAAAGGTTGTAAGGACTTATTTCAGAAATAGTTTGATGATAAAAATCACCTTTTTTGACTTTTCCATTTAGAGTTTGATGTTTTTAAGTGAACTGTAGATGTTGGAGTATTCTGCAAATAAGATTAGAAGCTCTGATGTCACCCTTCCAAAGAGATTAAAGATTTAGGATTTGGGCTCAGACATGTACATGCCCTCAAAGACTTTGAAAAAAAAATGGGACTTGTTGTTTTTATTTTCCTTTGTATATGAAGAAATAATGTTTCATTATGTGATGCCTGCATGCTAGAAAACTTTGAATAAATGCCTTTACATTTGCCAGTGAACTGATAACGACTGCCTTATGTACAGAAAGTCTTCAAGGAAAAACGCAAATGCAAAGACCACCTGCTCGAGATATAAAAGTTAGAGAAGAGCAGATAGTGCTTGTATTTTTATGAGTGCTTCTTTTACTTTGGAAAGTTACAACAACTTTATAAAGACTCTTGCCTCTTTGTACACAACATACTTGTTCGGATCCAGCTGACAACAGAAGTTGGCAGTAAGAGCCAACATCGACGCAATATCTGCAATATGAGTTTTCTGCAGCCCAGCTCTGCCACGCTCTCACCTGTGGTGCCCATGTTCTCCCCACATGCCCAACAGCCACAGGATTGCAGCAGGAGTGATTCTTCCTGGTCACCTCCCTGCCCCCAGGAGAGAGCTCGTTCAGGGGTGTAATGATTTCTGGGGGTGGCCTTTTGGGAGGCTGACATGACATTGTTCCCATCTGGGTAGCAACCACGCCGAGTAGTTGACAGATTAAGAGGTGGCTGGAAAGAGGAAATTTTGAGTTCTCCTTGTCATTTGCTTCATGTTGCATAGATGAAATAGGAGTTTAGTATTTTTGTTGTCAGCACATAGGTAAAACAATATTTGAAAAGAAAGGCAGTGTCCTTCGCTTGACATTTTGGAAAAAGTAGGCACATTCCAAGGCACATATGTCACACTTCTAAAATATCTCTTACTGGTTTATATTATGGGGATTAATAAATTAAATACTGGATTTAAAGATCGGGATTCTAGCTGAGTGTTCTATAATGTATGAGGTACTTATACAAGAGGTTTATAAAGTTGCTATACTTTGGACCCCTCAACTACTTAAAATTTAAGTACATGCATAATTGTTTTCCTGAAATGGATGTACTTTTTCAAATCTCATGTGAATAAACCCTTGATTGTCAATTATTCTTGTTGATATAATTCACCGTGAATTAGAAAACAGAATTAAAAAATGTTCAGATTTTTTTCCTCTGTTTCAAACTATTGATTTTTGGATCTGCTCTAAATTATCCAAGCTGAATAGCAGTTGAACCAATGGATAGTATTATAAAATATAAATAAGAAAATGGGGTTTCATTTCACTTTGCTCCAAGTTTTTGAAGAAGTAGATTTTTGGCAGAAAAGAGGTCCAAGCAGCCCAAGAGTCTGGTTCTAGGTTACCCAAAATTTGTGAATGGAAGAATTCCAAATATGAAACGAATAATGTAGTAGCTGTGCTTGCATCACAGACACTGAGAGCTCTGGGTCTACTGAGTCTGGGACTGCCTGGTCTTCATGAGGCTTTGGGGGCCAGGTTTACCCAAGAGACTCCTCCTTGGACCATGGAAATCAGGATGATGAAATTTGTGTCTGTGATAGGTTCTCAGATAGGTTTGTTGTTGCCTGTTGAATTTTGAACTTTTACAAGGCCTGAAATGCTGTTCAAATGTAATGGGTTCGGGAATTTCTCTGATGTGCTCTTCTTTGGAACATTCCATACTACAGTTTGTGATGAAAAAGGTCACAAAGCCTGGGTAAAGAAACTTGTTAGTTTGTAAGGCATTATTGTGTTTGCTCCTGCAAGAAGCACCTAATTTATTATTGGGGTAGATAGGCACTCTAATAATACAAACAATTAGCATTGAATATCCTTTATGAGGTATTTGAAAGAGAAGAGCATATTGCCTTTATAGATCATTGCACATGAATATATGCTAAAAAAATTCATTATAATTTAGTGCTTCACAAACACGAGTATCTTTTCAAAGAGGAAGGAGGCACTGACTGTTTTCTTACATTGGTCTCACCTCCCTATCAGGAAGATATTGGCAAATACAGAGAGCAGAAGAGTCGTGCAATAACTTCTAACTCAATCCCATCCTCAGAACTGCCTTTCCATGTATGTTACTTTTCTCATATTTCAAAAACATATCTGGTCGCTGCCTCTCTAGGAGGAATCATGTTTGGGAGTTTTTGATTTCTGCAACATATCCTTTGAATCAAAGATTTCTCTTTTTTTTACACAACCTTAATAGAAATAAGTTAAAAATTGAAAAGGGGACAGGAGGAATTGTCTCCATCATGGTGATAAATGGAAAACCTAAAAGTGCATAATATGATAGTGGTCTAGAATATTTGGAGGGTCAGGCCTTCACAAGAAATTATTTAGTACATTAGAATTAAGTGTAATGGCCCAAAATATAGTCTGAATATATGCAAAGCTTCCTGACTGGTAAATCTATTAGTCTTTGGAAGAGTTGCAAGAGGAGTGCTAGAAGCCAGTGACTTGATAATTAAATTTTACAGTGGAAAATTTGTTGCAGGAAATTATTCTTCCTTAGTTTGTGAATAAACCAGGTTACTTAATAAGACTTCTGAATCTGTAGAATATCCATTCACAAGATAATTTCTTTTGCAATAAAGGAAATTTCTTTTCTCCAGAAAGCTTTAGAACAATTGCTGTCTCTCTTTTGGTGATAGTCTTGGGATCACAGGCATCTCGTGACTTGCCACGTTGCCATTAGTATTTGTTAGTCTCTGTAATTTAGCTGTCAATTGTACAAAAAGTCCAAACAAATATCACCTACAGTGACTTTAATAGGGCAGGGAACTCACCACCAATTCTGATCTTATAAGCTAAAATTCAAACATGTTTAGTAGCTATGAAGAAAAGAAAGGATGACTATAGAATTTTTTTGATTGAAACAAACATGAACCCCCTTGATAAAATGAAGGCAGCCAGAGAAAAATTCCCATTCAGAAACATGCATCCAATATTTTCCTATCTTCTTTATCTACAGGGTATTTTAAAAAATAATTAGATTCTGAAGCAATTAAGCCATAATACAGTATTTTCTCAACTGCTCATTGACTAATCCCAGTCTTAAACACATAATTGTCAATAACAAAATAAACATTTATAGCCTGCATATGCCCCTTATGAGAAGTGCTTTCCTGTTGTTATCTGTACTTTCCAGGGAAAGTGCACTTTGCCCAAATCCTATTGTATAAATTGTCCCTTACTACAAATGCTTTATGCATAAAAATAAAAACCCAAATTTTATCCATAAGGCCCTTTAGAGTTTTGAAGAAGCATCATTTTTATATTTTACTCATATAAACCACTTCCTGTTTTCACCATAGCTCCTACTTGAAAGCTAGGAACACTGTGATCCTGGTTCACTTTTTTGAAGTATGTATTCTGAAAAATAACATTCTGTAAGATACCTCTGAGTGACACTGTTGTGCTCCCTCTGAGTCAAATTCTCTAAGATAAATCTTGTTGTCAATTTTTTTATTGTGAAGGACTCATATTTTTGACTGCATTTACATGCTTGCTGTGGAATGTGAACAACAATGTACAGGGATGAAGTTTTATTAAAGGAAAAATATGAGTCTACAGAATTTGATAAATGTGAAGAAGAATTCCTAAATATAATATTAGGAATATAATATTAGGGATTTTAAGGCTTTTCTTTCATCTTATGGCACCAATAAAACTTTAGAATAAAAAAGGTCTTTCTCTCAAAGTCGATAGGCCACACAATTATTTTTCACCATTGTTTTCATCTCATATTCATTGCTGAAGAAAACTTGTTTCATTATAGTGTGTGTAAGGAAGGTCACAAACCCAGCTGCAGTCATGAATCATTACAGAGGCAGAAGCAGCTATATTTGGTCATCAGCAGAAGTTCTGCCATCCCATCCACACCATTTCTCCAATATACATACTCAAAATGTCCCAGAGAGGGATGCTTTATTGAAAAGCTAATGCCTCGCATCTTCAGAGTGCCTGCATTTTCTCTTAAAATAAAAATGTGGGTTTTTTCCAGTGTTCTGAACTCAAAAAAATCCCCCAGCATGTAAATTCAGAATGAAAGTGCAGGTCTTACAGCTATAAACAACTCATTAGCAATATTAAATAGAATTTCTGTCCCTAAAATCTTTATTTTATCCCACACATACCCTCCACAGAAGGCTGCTGCTGCCAGAAAGACCAAGGTGCTGGATGTCTGACTCTTTATGGAGGTCAGAAAACAGCTTGTCCAAGTTCAAAGATATATAGAAACTGTCAGCATGGGATTTGAGGACTGAACAGAGGTGTCAGGAAAATAGGCAGAATGGTCTCCTCTTACATGATCATAACCTGGGCAGCTATGGGCATCACAACCCAGTCCGTGTAATGAGTGCCGATGACACGGACAGCGAGACTCAGCCCAGGATGGAGGTGTGACATTTCTGACTGGCTGTCAGAGCACCTCTGCGAGGGGACTGACACAGTCCCTGTGAGTGGCACTAAAGCTCGGACATGTTCAGTACAAGCCACACTGAAAGGAAAAAGGATGGCCATTGTAATTGTCTCAGTCTCGCAGCAAAGCTGATGCAAAGGCGTTTGTGTGTCAGTGATGAGACTACCTCTGCAACTGTATGTGCTTATTAAATTAACCACAGAATGTCTAATTTATTTCTTTTGCTACCTCTTCATTAAACCATAGTGTTGAATTGAACTATATTTGCTATAAAACTTGTTCAGTAATTTATTTTCAAATGTAAGGAGTGCATTTCTGTTTCATATTTTAAATGGTTTCAGACTCTTACAGTCAACTATAGTTGATTAGGAACACTGTCTGAAAGGCCTAATTTAAAATGAAACTTTATGTGCTGCAACTTTAGAAGCTTTGCTACCTTTAAAAAAAGAATATTTTTTTTTTAATGATAAGTTTCTTTAGCCAGAACTTTTGTGAATATACAAAACTCAAGAAAGATAAAGGGTCTGGTTTCCTTTATATGGCATGTTAGTAGAAAGACAAACTCTGTATCATCATCAGTTCAGCCACAAAGTGTTCTCATTAGTTTTATGAGGGCGACGGACCTCATGTTGGAAGGAAATCACATCTCTCCCATACTGGAGTGGATCACAGATGGAGGTTTTTCCTAAGACCCCACAGCTCTACAGCTGTGGCTATGCCTATCAAACATCTGTCTGGAACAACCTCTTATGGCTGTGGGAAATTGTCAGCTTCATAAGGTGATGTGTGCCCCAGAATGGAAGGAGTCACTGTGCTAAATTTTCAGTACCACGCTTACAGCCCCAGCAGCTTGCTGCTGTGGCTACAGAAATTCTTCCTTGTGTGAACAAACTTAATGTAGAGAGAGATTTTCCAAACCTTTTCTTTTGGTGAAATAGCCATCATAAATATGAGTCATAAAAATGAATCAGTAAGGTGGCAGATGTTTCAGCTTCATGTGTAGGATTGAAACTAGAAGTTGAAGCTGTGGCAGAGGAAGCTTGGACAGGACAAATTCCAGCCACCTCTGCTGAGGCCACATATGCATCCAGAGGAAACACGCTCTGTGTCCACTTCTTGAGTCAAGCCAGAAGGCGGCCTTTGTGTTTTTAGGATATGCTCTTGAGAAAAAAAAAAAAAAAAAAATTATTGACACAACACACCAGTAACAAAAATATATTTCCATGAAAGCTTCAATATTTTCAGGTTGTGCTGTATTCCGTTATTGACTGAGAATCATTGGAGATGTTGCTTTTTCATCCACATTACCTCTGAACAAATTATCAGTAGGTTTCCACTTTTAGCTAATAATTTCCAGTTCTGGAACAAGTAATTTTTTAACAGGTGAGCATTGCTCAGGAACAACTTTACAAAAATGAAGCACTTCAAGAACTCACAATTCTCCACTTTCCCCAGGACTGTTGATAAAGGCCTTATTCCCCCGTGAGAAAATATTTCTCTTTGAAATCCTTCAACGTTGTTTTTAATTCAAAGCATTGTTATTGAATTGCCATATGGCCTTGGGCACGTTCCTGAACATTTTCTGTATCTTGGTCTATCTATTTAGCAGAATGCTTACACAGCACAGTGCACACATTCTAACACTTCAGAAAACAGGCAACCCAGCCAGGGCCATACTTCTGTTCAAGTAAGTACTTTTAGGGGGCATCAGCAGAACTGCTGATTATCATCCTTCTGCTTGAAGAGAGAGAGGGTGAGATGTGCTTTCTGCTTCTCCTCACTCAGTACAATACACTCTTCAGGTCTCTATTTTAGATCAAAAGGGAGAAACAGAGGGAAAGTGAGAGATGGGTGCTCTCTAATTGGATGCTTAATTCCCTAACATTTTAAATGGATGTTGTCTCTTCTTGGCACAAGTGTCCCACATTTGGGCAGATGACCACCTTCTGGAGCCATTGTCTAATGCCTGTGAACATGTTCTGAAACCATTACTGCAGAGTACCCATCAAGGGGTTTCTTAGTGAGCTAAGAGAGGAGAACTATAAGCTAGGCAGGAAGGTGAGACACAGTTTTCAGAAAACACAGCTGGAGGGGGAATTCCGAGCAGAGAGAGAGCAAGCAACATCTCCTAGTCTTTGAGGCAATAAATACAGGTAGAAGTAAAGGCAAACATAGCTACAAATATTGCATAAATCATGTGTCTGGGACCTGGGGAGAATAAAAGGAGGGAAGTGGTGATTTTGGAAAGATCCCTGCACAGAACCCAGCTCCACCCTGGAATCACAGGGTGCTTGTAGCTGCTGGCCAGTTGTGGCAGCATTGTCTACCTGACTGCCAGATGTGCTGTGATCCAAGCCTTCATCAACTCACAGCACAGTGCATAATAGGTTTTGACTTGCGAGAAGTAAAAGAAGAAATCTCAATGAGATCTGTAGATCAAACAAGACATAATTAACTTCAGCTTTCCTCTTTCACACTGATCATCCCTACCATCCCTTTTCTTCCCTTTAGGCCAAATTGTAATATTTACCACTGTCCAAAGTAGGTCTTGGGGTGATATAGCACAGTATTTAGATTGTATTCGGAAAAATGTCTGACCATATGTTACTTCTACACTCTTTCCAGTGTTCTTTGGATGGATGGCAAAGGGAAAATACCTGTATTTTGATTTATAAAGTTCCCAATGAATTAACATTTTACCGTATTTATGTCAGTCTTCTTAAAGTCTGTGATGAAAAACACAGGACTGCACATTTTTATTGTCCTTTCTTTGTTCATAGGACAGGTTGAAGCACAATTCTTTCTTTAAAATGGCCTGTGGTACCAGTTCCTAATCTTAAAATGAGCTACTTTATGTGGCGGTGACTCATATGCATATCAAGTAGCAAGTGCTAACTGGGACAGGCCCACAGTGAGCACCGCTCCCTCTCTAGGAGGGCTGGGAAGGGGAGGCTCAGAGGAAGAGCTTAGGGGTGATTTCTGACACAAAAGAATGTGTAACCAAAGTTCATCTTTTATTTCAAAATACAAATTCAATATGAAGACGCAGTAGCATCTGCTGTACTGTCTGGTTCTACGTGTTGAGGAGCCTTTGATGAAAACAACACGCACTCTTTGTTGAAACTATAAACAAAAATCTGCCAACTTCTTTTGGACAGCAATGTTACACTGATTATGAATTAATTAAAAAAATTATTCTGATATGCCATGGGGAAATGTGTTCCTTTTATGGCCACAGGGTAGTTTGTGTTTTCTAAATTATTAGGTATTTATCCTGTTTAGTTAAAAATTTTTAGTATTGTTCAAAGACACAGTTATTCAAGGCTGAAAATAAAATGCTTCCTTTCATTTCTATTAAATTTGGACTTTGGAATTGCATTAGAGAGACGTATTTGAAAAATAGAACCCATTTTGATGTAAAAACACAGGTGTGGATAAAACCTCTGGATAGTAATCATGCACTTTTACTTCCTTTTTCTTAATAAGCCTATGATAAGAATAAAACCAGTTTTGAAAATACAAGTGTGACATACTGCTTTGAGATACAAAGTAACCATGTCTAATGATAGAAAGTAATGATTTTTTTTTAAACTGTAACTTGACATATTTGTCTTTATATACTATTCATTTTAACACTGTTTCCAGAATGCATTAAATATTTAATATGAAAATGCCCACATATTTATATGTAAAGATTTAGATCTAGTAATCCAAATCTACATAAAGCTGTTATCTAGAGCTGCAGCTTTCTAATTTATGTACATACATACACACCTATACGTACAAACAGGCAAATGCTTTTTTATATGGAGAGATAACTCTCAGATGTACAAACCAGCAAAATATTCCATATTATTGTTACAAAAAAGGAATTTAAGAGTCAACTGCTGTAAGGAATAAATGCTCTCTAATAAAAAACCCATATTTTTGTTAGAACTGAGTCTGCTGAAATGAAATAGCTGGGCTGTGAGAAATTAATCTAAGCAGTGAGATAAAATTTGCAGGTATTTACTTATTTCTTTACATCTCCAGCTTTTTTTAATGTACAGTAACACAAAAGATGAAGGTTAATAAAACAGGAAAACCTCACAAAGATTGCCTGTAAAGAAAACTCTCAGGAGGATAGCTATCTCAATCCTACTTATTTAAAGAAGTTTTTGTTGATTGTTTTAGAAGTATTTTGCCAAGGAGATTTAATACTGCTGTAGACCTTTCTACAGGAGCCACACCTGTGGAAATATAGATTTATATTCACCCTGTCGAGGGCCTTCAATATGTGTCAAATGAATCAGTGCCTGCAGGGCCCAACCTCCACAGCACATTTTTGCTGCACTTTGTACCCCCAGTTCTTCTGCCTCAGCTTCACTTGGGAACAACTTGTGGGGAGAAAAGCCAAGGACCAACACATGTCTGGAGCCCATGGCTTCTTGCCAGTTCAGGCTAGGAAACAGTTTGTGAAACTGTGAGTAAAGGCACAACTGTGCTCTATTAACGCGCCTCATGTTCAGTAGTGGTGTATTTAAACTGCAGATCCTCAGAGTACTTCCTAATTTGTGAGTACAAATATGTGAATAGAGCAAGATCCGGGAAGGAACAGGTTACCTTGCTGTCTTTCCCCAAATCCTGGTTTCCATGGCAAGAAACACAGACACAAAGACCAGAGAGAAGTCATGTCATATTGCTGACTATGGTCCTTAATACCAAGCAGGAGCATCAATGGATCATACCTGGGGGCTGTGGAGAGGAATACGTTTACCTTAGGGGCTGTGGAGAGGAATACGTTTACCTTAGGAATATGTATCCAAAACTAGATTTGGAATATCTATGAGCACCAATCTTGCTGATGGGATGTGATGGGAAGCAAAAAAGGCCTTGATGCTTTGTAAGCACAGCTCAGCAATAACTAAATCATTTCTGAGTTCCCAACATTGTTTTCAACAAAAGTGTAAAACATAGCCCTGTACTGGCTGCTATAAAGAAAATAAACTCTACCTCAGCCAAAACCAGAACAGACAAGTCAAGTAGATTCCGCTGTCTAAGGTAGCACTGGTTAATATTATAGTTATCCTTAATGACTTCTCATAGTGACTTCTCAACCTTGAATTCAACAGCAAGAGTACTGAACAGGTTTTGGTAAAAGATCCTTCTCTCTCTGCACTTCAGTTTCTTAACAGAAAAAATTCTCTTTATTCTCAAGCCACCCTTTAAAAAGTGTGGGCTCAAGGAACAGGCAAGCTATTAGTACTGGAAAGTTGGCTGAAGGTTTCCCATTCATCATCACTCATCTCCTCACCTCTGTTTCATTAAGTAGCTCTCATCGTTCTCACTTGACAGGAGTCAGCCTCCTTTATTATTTACCTTTCCATCTACATGTATGTTAAAAGTAGTAAATACTGAAATGATACACAGTGTATTAAAATAGGTGGTGCATGTTGCATACCTAATGGGGGCTCACTTGCAGCACTTGGCAGAAGAGCAAAGGTGATGAGACAGGTGGGACTGGCATCATTTCAACTTGAGAAAGGTGCTACAGTACTACAGCACTGGGTATTGGGTAAGCAGGCTGGTTGTGGCTGGGTTAAAGGAATGGAGGAGCACTCACTGGAAGTTAATATACATGCCAAGTACAATAATTCACTTTGTTCCATTGTGGATAGAAATGTAAAATGTAGGAAGTCCAGCACTATGCAAACATTTGGCACTTTGACGCTACATAAATGTATAAAATCAGAAATGATCATTAGTGAAATGGTAAGAAATGCCATTGAAAAGATGATATTGGCCAGAGGTGAAGGTGGCATTTATCCTGGTATTTAAAATATATATGTATGTTTTTATATGTTATTCTTATTCTCTTTTATATGTGCCTGCTTCAGCAAGGAAGACAGGTAGTTCCTAAATGCCACAACCTGGTCTAAATCAAGGAATCTTGCAGAGGTCCTCAGGGATTCCCTACGGTTCAGTCTGCTAGTTTAACTAGTTAAAAATGAGCTAGCAGACTAGTTAAAAATGAGCATATGAGTGTGTGTGTGTGTGTGTGTATAGAAATTCTACTTCTAAGATCATAAGGTGATTGTGGATTGTCTTTTAATCATGTTTCCCACCAAGCTATGAGGTCAATTCTTTCCAATGCAAGTGACAAAAGATATTTTGCACTACTTCCTCCATCAAGAACAGACTCTTGTCCTCACATGGGTGATGCTCATCAGTACCCATGTTTGTATTTAAGTAACAAGGATTTCAATGTTAACCTCTCTTGTTTAAGAGACAAAGAACAACCCAACATCTTAATTCTTTATCTGACTTATTCCTCAATGTGTTGAAAGGTCCAGTCCCATGCACTTGCTTTAACAAGTCTATTAACAGAGTCAAAATATCAGAAATAAAAATAGAAGTCTGTTACATTTCTTATGAGAGGGAAAGTAGCAAAGGTGTGTGTCACACAGCATGACAACAAGGCTGAGTTCAGAGCTGGGTTATTTTATTCATTTTATATTCATCTCATGCAAAGGGTATTTAAATATAATGCATCAGATGATAGCTTTTTTCCTGAAGTCAGAGAAAGGATCACAGCAAAAGAAATTCAGACTTTTTCTGGTATAATTAGCACAAAGGAATTAGTACTGATCTCCAGAAAAGTGCCCAAGCCCATCATTTAGTGCACACCCACAAAACTGCTGCTCAAAACCCATATTTGTTTGTGTTTTTTTTACAGACCCTGCTTGCCCTATGGAGTAAGAGGAATTACCCATCTGAGTAGAGGTAGGTGCCCAAGCTGCTTTACATCAGAGTCTGCTAGTTCTTGCCACCCCAAATGAGCTCTTACTGCACTGCCTTTGCCAAGGGGTTTAACTTTCCCTCAGCTCTAGCTGGGAGCAGAAGAAGCTCATAATTTGGGGCTGAAGACTTCAGGGAATCACTGAATGTTTTGATAATCTGAGCTTCTGTTTTTTTCTTTTTTGTTTTTTGTTGTTTTCCCTGAGGATTTGTCATTGTCAAAAGGCTGTGAGGCTTTAAATCACCCAGACCATTAAGAATGCTACCTACACTACCTACCCTTACATGTGGCTTTGGTTGGCAAGCACATCTGAGGTAAGTGTCTGTGCATTTGAATAGCCCATTGAATTCAGCAGGACATTCATCAAGTTAATGTGTATCTTCTTGCTGACCCAGATCTAAGCAAAGATATCCTACCAAGATTTTCTGTTCTTAAAATGATGACTGTACTACAGAACAGCATTGAGACATTTCCATTTTGCTTTTGTAGAAGTACATTGTAGCTTCCTCTGCTGCTGTCCACAGCTGGCATGTTTTTTACTATCTTATTTTTCCCTTGATGTTTATAATTCATTGATGTTACCTAAATTTGTAAGGTAATAAGGTTTTAAAAATAGCTAGAATTAAATTGCAATATTGTTCTGGGATGTCACTACAGCAGTTGACTCAGCAAAAGGCTGTTTCCCCAAATTCTAGAATTTGTGTTAGGAGAGCATTTATGGCTATATATAGGGATGTTCCTGGAACCATAGGAAATATGAAAGCACACAAAGAAATGCATAGAAATTAGAAAAATAGGTGATATAAGGACCAATAGTTGATATAAGGACCTCATCTTGCCATACTGTATGATCTTACTGAGTTTGTTATGATTTTGTAGCAGGAATGAGAGGAAAGAGCTACTTCTCATATTACAGGGAATTATTTTTTTTTAATGCATGGAATTAAGTTGCAGAGCAGTTTGCAGTAATGGAATCCAACAATATTCTTTGTTTGTGCTAGTAATTAGAAAGGCATGTGGTATCTACCTCTGTTTAAAACTATTTTTCCCAAAGAATGACTGAATTTGTTTCTCCCTCTTACACTGCAACATTGTTTTGTTTTACACCTTAGGAATGGACACATAGAGCGGTAGAGTCCAGAGGTAGAACTGGCCTTTGGTGACACTGCAGATATAAAACTGGATATCCTCAGCTTGCAGAACAGAATGTTTCTAACGTTTATATGTCTAAATGGGTTTATTGAAAACATAAGTAAAAGAAAATTGAATCTCACCTACAGTTTCTTCAGAATGGATAGGGTGGAGTGCAGATATTTAATTTTATGAAGTGAAATAGGGAGCCAGGGGTGTGTGTGTGTTTATATCAGGTGACTGCTTAATTTCTAGATGAAGTTTTCATAAGTTGTGATGAAAGAACAAAATATGATAATTACCACTTGAGAAAATTGTTTTTGTTTGTCTTTCACTACAAATATCTGTTAGAAGTGCTATGATTGAAAACATAGAAATTATTTTAGGATAGACATCAATTTCCACATCTTAGGGAACTTTGATTTAGAAAGTTTAGGTTCATAAAGTATCCTGAGTTGGAAGGGACCTCTGAGAATCTTGGTACACAGTTATCTCCTGTCTGTTGAGAGGGAAATGTCTATGGGTGTCTTGTGATGAATGTTTTGAGAACACTCAAAGAGAGTTTTTGAGCAAGGTGAGATTTTTGGTCAATCTTGTCCAAAATGCAGGAGAATCCCTATCCTTAAAGCTCAATTCTAAACTTAAAGTTTTATTGGTAGCAAGCATGCGTTTCTTGCGCTGATTGGCTGTTACTGCAGAAGGTGCCCATCAAGAGAGATGATGGTCACAGAAAGAGGGTTTTGAGTAGAGGGGCAGGAAACCCAGTTGTAACTCTGTAACATGGTGAAGAACATGATTAGTAAATTGGGTTTCAATTCTTGTAGATGGAGAACTCCTTTGTTCTAGATGGTTTGATCCATAGGCATAATCAGGTGCAATAATCCAAAGAATTTAAAACATCAAAGAAAAATTTGGTTGAACAAGTGACTGTTGTGTTTCTATTTCTGTCTTAGTCCAACAAACATCCCGCATTAAAATTTAGAAGACTCCAGGCTGCCAACTTATTTAAAGATAGACAGATACATTTCATCCAGGGAAAGGTTATAAAGGAAGGGAGTTATTAAAAGTAAATGTTCCACTTTTTTTTGCCATTGCTTCTTATTCATAAGTTATTCATTAACTTATAAAGTTAAAGTTTAGTGCTTTGTTCAGGCGAAGTATGAATGATGCTCTGAGGTGACAAGAGATGTCCTGACAGTCCTGACAGCTTAGTCCTGGATTTCATCTCCGTGCCTGTTGAAGCACATGACTCAGGAGACCAAATCTTCTGGGAATGTGTAAGCGTAGGCTTTGGCATAAAAGACAATATTCTGACATAAAATACTCACCTTCTATATTCTTTCTATGGCGTTCACCTTGGAGTTTAGTAAATGATTGTAGAGAAGCAGGCACTTGTAGCAGATGCAGGGCAGTAGCTTGGGCATGGACACAGAGTTCCTGCCTCAGCAACAGAAAAAGACAACCTTAAAAAGCACCGTGCTGAACCCTGCCAAAGGCACTGAGGGCTGAAGCAGCTGACAGAGAAATCTGATGAATAAGACTTAGTGCAACTAAATCTATTAGCAGACTGTGAGGTACCTAAACACCCTGACAGTGAAGGCTGCCCAAGCACTTCAGCTAAACAGATAGACACAATCTAATAGTTTGAGGAGTCTGGAGAAAATTATTTCACAGGCCGCCTGTGAAATTCAAGAACATAGGGTTGTGTTGCAAATCAGGTCTGGCTTAATTTAATGAACTGGTATTAACAAGCATCACATTCTGCATCTTTCACTGTCTCTCAGCTGAGTAGTATTCATTAAAAAGAATATATGCAAATTTTAGCAACATAAACAGAATTTCAAATAAGGGATAACACAAAAAACACTCAAGAAAGCTTTCTGTTTTCCCTTCAGGATGAGTTGTCTGTTTACTATATCCTATCCTCTAGTTTGTCCTTTAAAATGCTGGCACTGCATCAATTATAAAGAAAAGGCCACAACCTCACCACTCCAGCAAGGTTAATGGGAAGAACTTTCCCAGCGTTATCCCATAAAACAGGCCTTAGTGAGTGGATCAACTCATGTCTCCTCTGGGGTCAGGAGGAGCTTTGCCTCAAGGGCAAGGCTGCCCTCTCTGAAGCCAAATCTCTTCTAATACATCAAGAACACTTCATGGTAAAATAGAAGAGCAGATGCCATCTCCTTTTTGTGCTTCTCCAGGCAAAGTGTAAACCTCAGTGCACTCAGCAGTAAATTCCTTTAAACATTTACGCGAGCTAAAATTGCTGCATCCATTGACATTTACTCAATGTGCAGCACTTCATCCAACCACAGTTGCACATATTGGATGGGAAGCACAGGTGGAGTGCCTCTGCTATATGCCTGAGTTTAGTCTTTTTTTGTATATGATGCTCTGCTTCCTCTTTCTTTCCTTTTAGTTTTGTTAGCTGAGTCTCATCCATTGTCTCTTCCACAGCCTGTGAGGGTTGTTGCGGTAATAGATCCCCTTTCTGATGAATGAATGAGAGTTCCACTGCATTTGCCTTCTTCTTTTTTTATTTTTTTTTATTTTTAATATTTTAAATTGTATTGATGAATTAAGAGTTTAGGCACCCATCCCCACAGCAGTTAGTAATCACAAACTGTTGTCTTCAAATAGCAAGAATAATAACTGAGAGAAACAAACCTACAATATCCCAGGTCCTGAGAAAACAAGATTTGTGGAGGATTTAATAGGAAAAACAATGCCTGTGGGAGATGACACACTTGCAGCTCTGGAGGCAGTAGTCCTCTGATGGCATGGCAGAAAACAGGAGCAACAACCTCAAAGCACAACCCCTGTTGGCAAGCTGCCATAAACGAACTTGTAGTCATGGACCTTGAGGACAAAAGGACTTACAGTTCTCGTATGTTTTAGGCCCCAGTCCAAATGAGCTCTGACCTCCTCCTGCATTGAGGGAAGTCAGCAGCATTATTCTGCAACCATGACCAGAATGCATGCTTAGAAGTGCGAAATGGAATGTATCTTACCAACTGGAGGCAAGAGAGGATGAGGAAGGGAAAAGAAGCAGGATGTACAAATTTTATAGACAGCTGAAACAAAGCTTTGGCCTTGATTTTTCCTCAGTTAAAAATATTGGATGTTTTAAATCTTTTCTTTTGTGATTTATTTGGCAAATATTAATTCATCAGTGCATTTCATTAAATGGTAGATTGTACATAATTTTATTTTGCCAAATGAGAATTGGAGAAAAGTAGAAACTTAAGCTTAAAAACCATTCTTGTTGTTTAGGTGTATAATTCTTTCTCCTGCTTTGCATGCCTGGAACTAATGTGGCATTAAGTATATTCTAATTTTAAAGAATTTAATACATGCATAATCTGCTTTACAAGAAGAGATTAGATTTTTTCATATTAAAATAAATTGGGACAACTGAGAAGCATAACTTAAGGCATATTCATTTGAACAAAATAGGCAAAATCTTTCATTTTTAAATGTTGTTTTTAAAGCATTGATATACTGTAGTTTAAAGAATATTGTGTGAGGCTTTCATAGTAAAGGATTCCAATGTTCAGTGATTTGAAAAGAAAAACTACAGCAATACAATTGAATCTCTGGGTAAGCTTGTATTTCTCTATGTATTGATGGTTTCAGTGTTTTAAAACACAGAAATGAATGTTTATATACAGTTCAGAACACCTGACACTG
Organism: Zonotrichia albicollis; assembly: GCF_047830755.1. Classification (NCBI taxonomy): domain Eukaryota; kingdom Metazoa; phylum Chordata; class Aves; order Passeriformes; family Passerellidae; genus Zonotrichia; species Zonotrichia albicollis. Next base: position 119,179,286 of record NC_133819.1, on the reverse strand, counting down.
CAGAATTATTTGTTGAAGGCAAGAACAAAATAATATTTGTGAGATTTTCAGAAATATTTAATATTTTAAAATGCCTTCATTTTGGATTTGAGGTTGTAGCTGGATGTGATTCTCAGCAAGGGGGCAGAGTACTTACCTCTGAAATTAAGTTCCCTTAGAAAATTATATCAAGTTCAGCATCCAAAAAGTGGGGCATGGAGGGAGTGGTGATACATCTCAAGGAAATTTTAGAAGTGCTTCACAGCCTCCACTGTCCCCAACATATCCTTTTGTTCTCTCTCTCAGTAACAGAAGTCAGTATTAAAGTTTATGAGGAGAAAATAATTTTTCAGACATCAGAACTGATCTGTTCTTTTGCTGCAGAACATGGGTAAATCCTGCCAGGTTCTGAATAGGTATGACATTTCAAGATTTAAATAGTAAGGCTATATCAGGCAGCTGGAATACATGGGGACTTCCTTCAAAAGCTCATAAAATTGTAGTCAAAATAAAAACCATGTTCCTTTCTAAGATTAATTTTAAAATATTTGGTCTTTGGTGTTGGAGTGAATCTCAAGGTGGTACTAAAGGACTTTCAGTCGGCTTGGGAGCCTTTTACAGTGTGTACCATTTTATTTGCACCATATCTCTTTTATCAAATTAACATTAAAAAAGCTGTCACAACAATTTCACATACTTTTCACCTAGGCGACCTTCCCTGGAGTAGATCTTGGCCAAGGAATAATATTACAGGCCTATCCTGTTTCTACTGATGTCCTTTACAGACTTGCAAGTAAATACACTTGTTTCTATCTCTCAGAAGTCATAAACAAGAACCTGACCTGACTCTCCCTCACACACACACACTCGTGCCTAAAGGCACATCTACATACAGATTGCAAGTGTTTATGCCTCAGCAAAGTCACACCCAGAACACTATCTGGCGTCCTGATTTTTTTCCCTATAAAAAGGCTATGAAATTCATGCAAGATTTGTTATGGAAACAGCCTTGCGTGTGTTTCCTTCCCTGCTGTTTGATTGCTTTTGTGGCATACACTTGTAATATCACCTTGTTTGGGCCTAATATGGGAGAATTTTGGATGCAAAGCAGATTTCCTACTATATCTTCTTCCTATGAAGCTCGATCCCACTCCTCATTTTTTTCCCCCTACCATTTCACAAAGGAAAGGCTCTTCCTTTTTTCCACTCTATTAAAAAACTCATTACCAAGCAGACAGGATGTGAGAGCTGGCTCTTTCCAGTTTGGGCACAGTAGGATCTGCATGTAATGGCAAGAAGAGGTAAAAGGCTGAAAGAGGCAGAGGCAGCCCTGAGGCATATGCTCAGTACTGCAGGGTCCCTGGCAGCCCTTTTCCTGCCTTGGGGACCCCCAGCCTGATGCCCACAAGGTGACAGAGAGCACCCACCTGATGCTGTCCCTGACTGCTGAATTCAGCAGGGGGCTCATGGAAGGAGCATCTCTAACAGGGCTCCACAAGGCTGCTTCAGGTGTTTGTCAGTCCCACATGCTGCAGTGTGGGGTATGATGCCAGATCACCGCAGGCCAACAAATGATAAAATATCTTCAAATGACAGGGCAGGGTTTCTTTGATACTGACAAACAGGGAGTTGGTTAGCAGTGCTGAGCAGTCTCCAGGCCATTACTCCCCAGGACTTTTGCAGCTCTCCAGGAGGCAAGGGAAGCAAGAGCCAGAAGTAGGCAGAGGCGGTCCTTTAGTACCAGAGTCAAGCTGAGTACCTGCTACACAACTCTTTTATATTTGATGTGTACTTAAATCTTATAGTGCATTTAGTTTGCCAAATAGTCAGGTGCTCATGATCTTCCCTGCAACTGAACCTGTATTTCAGTAGGGAAGTATAATTTTCCAAAGATGAATAGTTGTCTACTGTGCAGCAGCTGGTATCAAAATGTCTGGGTTTCCATCTGATTTTCATGAAGTGGGGATATGCTTTTGTTTTTAGTCTTTTGTGTAGAGAGTACACATTTCAAAAAGTGGTCACCACCACAGATTGTCCTCCAGATCTCATCATCCAGCACATAAAATAACTGCCTGCAGAAAAAGGGTGCTTGGTTTCCCCATGGCAGATTTGTGTTTGTCCGGTGAGCATCCAAATTGTGCACACCCCTGGCAGAGGAGATTTTGGAACAGGGTAACCTTCTGGCTACATCCACCGGCTTGGGGGTTAATGTTCGTAGACATGTTTTTAAAGGGATGCTTCTCTGGACAGAGGTGGGCACAAACTATGCCCAAAGGAAAATGGGGGCTTCAATGGGTGCTAAAATGGGTGCTCTGCTGACCATAACCTTTCTAAAATGGGTACTTTTTCCTAATTATACTTTTTATTATACTTTAACCGAGAAGCACTTTCTCTCTCTTAAACAAAAAAGAGCAATTTGATAGAGAAGTGCAGAGGTGGTATATCCCTTTGAATAGTCTGTTCTGAATAAATCAGGTGAGAAATTTGGGAGAGTCAGTAAGTGGATTAGTTGCCATACAGAAAGCTAATCCTGCTGGTATCTCAGACACATTCTTCACTCCTCCATGAAGCACTTCTCTTTAAAACAAGTTAGTCAAAGTTTATGTATAAGTATAGTATCCATATTCCCATTCAATTATGTGAGTCATCTCCACAGGTTAAACAGAAGATGCAGATATTCCAGTCTGTTTTGTAATTCAAATCATTTGTATGCATTGGGTAATGTGATTTATAACCATATTTGCACTTTGAAATAAAAAAGGGATTCAGAAAGGAGACACTAACACCTCTTTAAATATATTGCTTTATTGTTCACCCTGAAGCCACTTGACCTGTGCAATACCAGGTTCTTTACCTATACAAATAAATTTAAGGCTTAATCCTTAATAACATATACTGCAAATGTTCAAGAGCTGCTTAAGTTACCAAATTAGTATTAGGAGAGAAAGAAGAACAGCCTGCTCCAGCAACAACAACAAAAATAAATGACCTGCTTTAATTTAAAGTATTCTTAGGAGAGGAGGTATTTTTATTAAGAGAAAAAAAAAAAAAACGGAAAAAAATAAGGTATTCAAAATAAACCAATACATTGCTTTGAATTATATTTATAAAATATTAAGCTGTCTGCTAGAATGGAAAAAATATAACATTTTTATTAGACATACTTATAAATCATTGTCAAAATGTTTATAGGAGCTTGTGGTAAACATAATTTATATTTACACCAAGCAAACAGTTGTTGCCATATTAATTTTTTTATTATTAGTAAAATGACTATTACCTCCAAAATCTTACTTAAATCAGAAATGAATACATTTCCTAGACATATCTATGCAATTATTATTCCAAATCCAGACAGTGTTCTTGTATTTCTTTACTGGCTTTTTTAATGGACTTTTTTCCATCTAGAATTACTGGGTTTTGGGATGCAGATTGGAATAAAGCAGCAACGTAAGACTGCTACATCCTGCATTCTTTTAATTAAAAATCAGATTATTATTGTAGCCAATGAGAACTTAGAGTAACTTTATAAAATAAAATTTAGCTATCACATCAAAAAAGGTGCTGCACAAGAACTAAACTTATTGGCATTTGAATTCGTATGGTTGCTTTTGAAAAAAGCTTTAAAACACAGAAGCCATTCACATGCATCCATACATGTGTGCTTTCTGAACCTGAAAAGATTTTTTTCATAATGCCATGTCGTCATTTCCTTTTGAATACTAACTTGTTATCCCATCACTAGAACTACTTCTTCAAAACTTGACTTTAAATTTAAATAAAAATGTTCCTAAAAAAAAGCTGTATGTCCACATCTAGTAAAGATAATGGATATTTCCAAAATGAGTCCCTTAAATAAAACATTTCTATAGTGTTCATATAGCACTATGTATGCAAATAGATATAATAAAAAATATACGCGTTATTAGTACCAGAGGCAAAATATGGTTTTGATACACTTTGTGCATGAGAAGTACTTGAATATAGGACATTACATTGTCTGAGCTGTTTATGGAAGTTTTTCATATTGATACAATGGTTTGATTGCAAATCTGGGAGAGGCTTAACATCTACAATGAATTGTGCTGAAAATAAATAAAACACAAAACACGTAAAAGCTGTTTATCAGAAAAAGTACTTTCATTGGCAAAAGTCCTCCAAATCTTTTCCCTCCATAATCTTCGTTTTACATTCCTCTTAGTGAAATATCCCATATAACGGAAAATATTGTTTGTGACCCACAGATATCCCATTCTCTACTTAAAAATTCAAATATCTTAAGTGATATTTGAGCTTCCAAAAAAGTATTTATAAAATATCACAGAGATCAGATCAAGTGTTTGTTTTTGAGTAATTATGACCTATTTTGAATACCTATAGACTGTTTATTTCTAAAAAAGCTATACAATATCTTAATCATTAAAAACGTGCATATTTGCTGCTCACTTTTTACATCTGCTTTACCAAATAATTTAAGTTCTAGCTGTAATGAGAAAACAGTATTTTGAATATAAGGGAACACCTAGGGAAGGAATCCGGCCTTAGTTACAGCATTTATAAAGCTACGGATAATTATTTTGAAAACAGTGATTAATAAGAGTCCATTTTCATGTCATCATTGGTAATAGATGCTATCTCACTCAGGCACCCTGCCATTCTGTTTAATACAAGTGTATCCTAGTGTAAAAGGGAGCTTGTCATACTTATCTCTAATGGTGAATGATTTCTCTCCCTCTTCCTGAAGACACTTTGCACCCAATATTCTCAAATCCTATCATGGTACAGCCTGACAAATAAGCTAACAACAATGCAGGTGGCAGGCTACATTTATGTGTAGGTGTATGTTCTCTAGAAGATATGCAGAAGATAACTGAATCTTTTTTTACTTGTGAATTGGACAAAATACACATAGGAAGAAATGTGCTTATGGAAAGAGGTGCAAAATTTTTACATTTCAATAAAATATCACGCTCTGACAGGACAATATGCTTCAAATAATCATTGCATTTTCAGAAGGTGGCAGAAAATTAAGCACTGTTTTTTGTAATTACTGCTGAAATTCTTCAAAATGCAAAAGCAGAAAGGACCTGTCATTATACCAGTGTTGCAATTACTGCCTGTAACTTCAGCTTGGTTTCACATATTTCTCTCCTTTCTATGTTTAATTCTATTTTCAAGCAACTGTACTGTATGAAACCAACAACAATTTGTCCTGATTCATGGTTTAGGAGGAACAGCTGATTAATCCCATGTCAACAGTCTTGACCCTATGCAGAAAATACAAACACAGAAGATCTGCTTAACAATATATCAAAGGTACAATTCCCTGTATTTTCTCCTTTATAAAATTATAAATCACATGCAAATGCATAGTAAGTTAGGACAGTGTAGCTTAGTCATTATCACTTTTATCCTTTTATCTTACACAGTGATTTTTTTTTTTCTTTTAAACATTTCAGTGTCAAGCAACCAGCGTGTCACCATCATGTTTTTCTGTATGTCATCCGGACACAAAAAGGACTGTATGCATTTGTTCATTGGTTTAGGCTCATCTGCCCCTGAACTGAGAGACCTGTACAGCACAGCAATCCCATAAAGCAAAAACACCTTGATTCTTTCCATAAAATGCTTAACTGTCACGGCTCAGTGCTGTAAGTGCTGACTCATGTGAGTAGGCTTTACTCTTCCGAGAAGACTTATTAGCTTCAGTCCGACCATTTATCCTAACGAGAGCTTTCAGATTTGGGTCCTTCCAGAAAGGTGGTCAAAGATTATCTTTTCAGGGTGTAAGATTTATACAGGATATCCTTTTCAGTCCTTAACATTCAAAAGGTTTCCAGTCATCCCACAAACGTGCATACTAAAAAAAACCAATTCCTCCACTTATGCTTCTGTTAAAGTATGAACATACAATACCTGGTTTATATTAGTCTATCTAAAATTGCTGGGTAAACTGGGTGAAATAAAATATATATAACAGTCTTTTAAAATGTGATCAAGGCAAGAGAGAACAGAGCATTTCCATTTTTAGTAGTGAAGAACAGTGACTCTTCCAAGGCAGTTTGGAAATACTAATGAAATTTTAAGGTCTTCTTTTCTATATGGTACCTCCAGAAAATAATGTGTTCTTTATTATTGTAAGGCATACACTGCCAGGTAAAGGGTAAAAAAAAGAAAAAAAAAAGGAAGAAGAAGAAAAAAAAAGGCAAAAAAATGTACATAACATAACTAAATAAAACCAAAATCTGTGGAAATCTTCTCATGTAAACTGCATAATAGCACTTCAAATGGCCCCTTTCTGTCATCCACTGTAACCATCACATTCCCATTTCTGCTGCAGTCAGGTGAACTGTCAAAGGGCTATTACGGTTGGCTGCATAGAATTCCAAGGAAAGACAAATCTGTGCAATTTTCTCCTTGGACAATAAATGGTTTTTTTGGCGTAACTAGGTTTTCCTAAACAATTTTGGTAAAGGAAAAAAAGAGTTTTTCATTTTTTTTCCATATTTTTGCATGTATGCGGTAATGCAAGGGGCTTTATTTGGGCTGAAACCTTTACTATGAATGTGTATCCCTTTGATGGATGCACATTAGCATTCCAGTATGTGGGTAAGATTTATGTATATTTTTTCTTTTTGTGATGCATAATACAGCTTCAAGTAGATACTTACAATTGTACTATGGCATGTTATATTTTAGTGTGTGTTTTTGCACTGTTAAAAGAATTGATGCACATCAAGTGAAATTACGAAATGTGTACACAAATTCAAAAAATCCTCCAATCTACTATTTAAAAGTAGTAGCAATGCTAAAATAATAAATGCATTTAGTCTTTTATGTCTGTTTAAAATACTGCATGCTCAGAAGTGAATACATTATTGTGATATGTAATACCACATCTTCTGATAAGGCTTATCTCATAAATAAAAAAGACGTATAAATGACATGTTTCTAAACGTTTTTTTCTTCAGAGGCAACTATTTTGTCCATTCTGGTGAGGTATGTTATATAAGCAAAATGAGAGTTTGATTATGTCTTTCATGTAGTTAATAAACATGTGGTTGTCAGAAACCACAAAGAGGTTTCTTGCTGGTTGTTTTCATCTTCTATAAAAAATTAAGGTGTTTCAGAACTGACCTTTTCTCAGTTGAGTCATCTCCCTTATTTTTCAGTTCAATTTGCCTTACTGATCAGAAGCATAAGCCAGAATTCTCATATACTCAGAAATGAGGGCAAAAGACAAATGATACCTTTAATTTTTTTAAGTTGTATTTTTAAAATTTCTTTTGTACATGATTTTATTAAAATTTGAACCTGTTCAAATTAAAAAAAAAAAAAGCAGTCATGGATTTTAATTATAATTCTTGCTTCATCACTGAATTTCCTCAGCAATTGCCTGCTTTTCATCTCTCTAAGTAGTAATTGTTAAATATGACACTCTTTATATTTAATTCAGTGCTATATTAAGAGTAGAAATTCAATTGCACTCATTGGATTTACTTTTAAAAAAAAATTAGATTTTAATTTGGTACCTCTTCAGGAAATCCTTTGTTTACTATATTCCACATGTGTATAACTGCATCTCCCTGGATAGTGTTAAGGGTATAGTTCCACAAACAAGTTTATCATACACGGGAACATTCCCTGCTCCAAACTGTTTACCTTTATGATAAAAACTTCTGTTTTGAAGCATTGTCATAGCATTCCTGAAAAATAAACCAACATGATGCAGACTAGTCAAAGAGATCCCAGCCCTTAGTTAGAGAGCTTTCCTCTGCTGTTTTCGATAGCATTACACGGGAAGGGTTTATTCTGTGTGGTAATCTGAGGATTCTTCCTGCTTTTATTTTCTCCATGGAGGATGTAGCATCTATAAAGATACTGAAAATATTTTTTTTCTTTTCTTTTTTTTTTTTTTCTTACAGATAGCTCAGTTTGCAGAATGCTGTTTGCCAGCTTGTTTGTTTCTGTGTTTTGTTTATAAGCAGAATAAACACATTCATTTCTATGTATCAGCTAGGCTGGACAAATCAAGGTGACAATCCGTGGTTAACTCTGTCAGGCCCTTTGTCCTGCTCTTCTGAGGATTGAAGTACAATGGAAACAAAGTGGAATATATAACCGTCCAGCTGCCTTGTTGTGACAGTGTGGCCTCATATTACAGTGCCTCAGCCCCTGTTTGCCTCTCGATAGCCAGCCCATGAGATGACAATGCAAATCATGTGAAAGCTCTGCTGCAAAATAAAAAAATCATTTCCAGAGGGGGGGAAAATAGATCAGGCTTGCCTGAAAAATAGAAACACATTAAAGGCTCTGGTTTTGGTACAACTGCTAAATTTAGATGCAGAGCCTGTGTTTTTAACCATGGCGTATTTGTAAGGGGTACAGGTAGGCTCATGTGTTTAAATCTATCATTTGGTGTCTGCTTACAGGACTCTTCATTGATGTTACTTTAAAGGCAGTTTATATTTCATTTAAGCATGCAATTAATCATCTTTACAGTGCTGATGTGACTGGCATCAGCAGTGTTATTTAATTAAATCTGAAATTATTTTACAGTAAATACAGGCTTCCAACTAACCAGTCCAAATTAAATGCTGAGGTCTATTTCTTACCCATGGTGTTTCCAATTTAAATGTTCATCCAAAAGGTTACACTTCATGGGTTGAAATCATTTTTATGTTCTAACTGTTGCTAAACCCAAAGATCAACTGTACGTGAGTCCTGTGCATTTATTAGCCGTAAGAATGTGTACACATTATCTATATTTCTCATATTCCATTTCATATTAGTGATTTTATGACTGATGCTCCTTAAGCACCATTTTTCTCCTGATACTTTGTCTCTCCTGTCACATCAGCCCAGGGCTCCTTCCACAAAAAAAAAAAAAAAAAGAAATCTTTCCTCCATTTTGTTTCAGTGTGGTAATCAAGCAATTAGCCCACAAAATGGAGGTACTCCGCTCCTCATCCTGCATCTTACTTCTGGTGGGGTTTACCTGCATGCAAGCAGCAGGCACAGCACTTTGCTGCTGAGCCTGTGAAATTGGCCCCTGAAGAGCATTCACACGATGGTCCATAAGTGGCCACTGCTTAGGGGGACTCTGGGAGGAGGGAGACCTTCCCAGTGGGATCACTGGAGAATTACGTACAGCACGTGCTCTACCTGCAAATTCTGCACTGGCTACATGAGAAAATGTGTGGCCGTGCTCCTTCCCCTGCAGTACTCACTCCCCAATTTTATAATGACCTGAAAACATGCACTGAGCCAAACTTTAAATGGTGGGAACATCATTGCTTTTCACCATATATTGTCTTTCAAAAAGGAAAGAAAAGAAAAAGAAGAAACCAAACCAAACCAAACCAACAGCACCATTTGTTTTATGTTACAGCTTTCCACAGACAATTCACAACATGTCTAGCAAGGAATCAGACCAGAAATACTGTCTTACTCCTATCATATATATAATACAGCTTTTGAATACTGGAAAATCTGTCATCCGTTAAGTGCAGCTCAGGTCTTCTGTGTGAAAAGCACAAGCCTTTTTTTTTTTTTTAATGCAGTGCTGCCGTGTCTGCACTTTTTTGAAATTGCATATTTATCAGGTTATGAATAATTTATGAGTGGGGAAGGGAGGGGGAGGGATGGAAGGGGAAGGAAGAGTGAGAAAACATATGCTTGGGCAGAGGAATACCTTAAATGAATCCACTATCAAGTCTTTTGAAGGATTACTTGTAATTACATAATTTTTTTCTTTTTGTTTTGTTTCTCTTATGCTTCTCTTGATCATCTGCTGTTCCTATTGTCTTGTCCACTGGGTTTATTTTAGGGAGCACGAAGGGATTGAGGATAGTGCTTGCTATGAGTTGGAAGATATTGCTGCGGAAATGAATTGAGCATTTCTTTGACTTCTAAAGTACGGGGTGTTTAATAAATATTAATCCTTCAACTGTCAGACTGAATTATTGTCAAAAAAAGGCTGACAGATTGAGGATTAATGACATGCTTCATAAATTAGAAATGAACTATCAGCAGAATGTCCAAAGTAGGGATCAAGAACAGACCTGATTTGTACCTTAGACCAGTTGAACATGTCATCTATGTAGGACCTGAGCTCAGACCTATGTACAAAACAAAACCAGCCCTCCCTCCTGCAAACACACCTTCATGAACCAGGATCTGACATCTAGATCCTTTCTTCTTCAGGATCTGCAAGCACTGAAATAGCAAGACTGTCTCAGACGCCAGATAATTTGATTACAGTCAGATCCGTAACCTTTTTTTTTTGCAGTTTCGTTAGAGGGAAATTGAGGGAGGTACAGTAATTTCTGTTCAAATCTCTCCATGTCGTATTTTCCCACTATGAAAAACGCAACATCACAGAAAGATGAAGACCTAGCATTATAATGGGAAATTGTAAAAATGGTAGCTGCCTCTTCAAAAACACACAGAATTTCCAATATAAATTATGTATTAAAGGAAATATGTTTGTATAAAACAAGTAGCAGTAATTTAATATAAGGTGACAGGATTTTTAGGAGAGGCTAATGTGTGTCAAAAAATATCGTGTACAGTCTTTAATCAAACTCATGATCCTCAGTTGAATTATTGCTCGTAAAGCTGATTTTACTGTATTTTCTAATTCATTAAAGGCCAATCTCTTTCTCTCTCTTTCTTCCCCTCTTTTTTCCTCTAGTGGTTATTAGAGGAAAATTAAATTTAGTTTGTGTATAGACCAGATCTTTTTGGGGTGCCTAAATCAAAAAAGCAGTTATTTGGGGTGCCATTCTTTCTCTCAGCACAGAGGTACACAATATGAAACTGGGCTACCAGAGTGTATAAAAATGTTTAGCTTAATCACTCCCTAATGACAGCGACTTATGTCCTTAGTGCAGTCGATTTGTTTCCTGGGTTTTAAAAGTAGATTATTTCCATGGTGCAGGCTTAGTGTAAGCTGTTGAGAAACCACAAGCACTGCACTTCAGCCTGAGTTTGGGACGTTCGCCAAGGGTAATCTGATTAAAAGGGCATTTTTTACAACATTGTGGTGCTTTGAAAATTCTGTGCAGCCAGATAGAGTAGGGCCAAAAAAAATTGCTTTTTCAAAGCTAACAGTTTTGCCTGAGCAGAATTAAAAGCGTGATAAGCAGCATCACTGGAATGATTCTCTTCAACAGTCTTGCAACAGGATAAACAAAGCATCCTTAGTAACACATCTGTTACAGACCCACAAGCAAATTCATGATCTATTTAATGCAAGGTTTTTGCTTGTTTGTTCTGCCTTTAATCACATTTGCTTGCTGCACAGGTGTGAGGTTCTGAGGCCTTGCTTTATCTATAAGAACGAGAATGTTTCCCTTTTTCTACAGTAGCTTTTGTCTTCCATGACGTGACATTTATAAATGTTCTGCTGTGAAAGTGGTTATTTGTGACGTGCTCTAAGAACCAATGTTGGGTACCATATTCCTGAGAAGTTTAACAGCTGTATGTTGTTAAAAGATAATTATCCTATCTAGAATCTTGTATTTCTTATAAGAGATAGAATGTAATACTAATTAAATATGTCATGTTTGCACACATCAGAACATACTGAAAAGAACTGTTCTTGTATAATTTGCTACTTTCATATTCTTCTGCAGCACCTAAATAAGGAAGAAAAGGTAACAGAATTCTCTCCCCTTCTTCACAGCCCTGTATTTCTCTGAATGGCAAGTTCATGCTGGTCTCCACACGTGCTGATACACAGGACTGCTTACAGCAAGACATTTGTATACACAATATACTTCAAAGTCACCGGGCTCAGTGAAACTACACAACAGATCAGACTGGCACTAGGTTGTAGTATGACAGGCAAAATGAAATTTGTTTTCTATGAAACAGGCTATTTTGGTTCACTTAATAAATACTGAATGACAAGACATAGTTTCTTATCTTCTACCACATCACATGGTTCTCTGGAAAGGGAAAAATATACAATGAATTAAACTGAATTAAATGTTCCAACTGTCTTGTCTTAATTGTAGCTGCTGACTTGTAAGTGAAGCAAAACTGCAATGCATTGCATACTGCATTTTTTCCCCAAAGAGGCCTCAGTGATGAAATTAACTTTATATTTGCTTCAAAATGGATATTTTTTCTTTCTGTTTATCTTTTTCCACATAGGTCAGAATATCTGTATCTTCCTCTGTGCATGTGTCAATGGATGTTTGCCCTGTCACCAGGAATGCCTTGATAATTTTTTATGTACCAACATCTTAAAATTGGCAACCTTAGGATTACACAAAGCTTTTAGATATATCAGTCACAGTATATATGAGGTATAGGCAGCGCTACAATTACTCATAGTTTTACCTGTGGAGATATACATCCCATGTTCACCCATCTATATATTCATACCTACATGTACAAACATGTAATTATACAAAAACCATTGCTTTCAGCAATTATTTTAATGATATCCTGCACCCCTCTCAAACTTATATGCATCTACATTTGTGAGCTAAAAACACATTGATTTTAACTCTGATGGATGCAGAGCCATAGAGTAGTTTCAGCCAGCAGCATTTCCAGAGTGAGGCTGCATGTCCCAGAGCCCTGATGTGCTGAGAATAGCTTTGTCAGGCAGCTCGGCTCGGGAGCCTTTGATGCTGCGCTAAGTTCAGGTTAGAGTATTTACTGATGCACGTCTTCAGCAACTGTCAAAACTGCTTGGAGCTACGAGATGCAGGCTTTTTCAATCCCAGTGACCAGCCAGTCTCCCAAGGCACAAAAAGCTGCTTCAGGGTAGCTACAGCCCACAAATTCATTTTGTGTGACCATAAAAAAAGGGGGATGGGGGGGAGAAGAAATTTTACTGGGAAAGAGGTTGAAGCAAGGTGTCATTGTGTCAGACCTTATTTGCTATGCTGTTACCACTGTTCCTCAGAAATGGAAACATAGCACAGGCAGAATTGATTGAGAAACATCTCTTTATTGTAACTGTTTACTCTGGATGAGTCAGCACAGCCTGGATTTCTGGCATACTGAATTTTGACAAGCATTTTTTTTTTAATCTTCAAATTCAGCGTGTACTTTATTTAAAATTTTCCTTTTAAGACTGAATTTTGTGCCCCTTAAAATGATATATTCATGCCCGAAAGATGACCTGCTGTTCTCAGGGAGAGAAAGGCAAACCATTAGAAAAGAAGAAGATTTCTTGATAATCAAGGACACCTGTGATTCTGTGTTGCTTTAGAGAGCACGAAGACCTATAGATCTGCTCTTTCTTTCAGAGTAAAATGTCTGTGATCCATAAGAAGCTCCAATCCTTCCTTTTTCTCAACCCAAAGAGAAAAAGAGAAAGAAAGAAAATTATGTGCCATCAGATCAGCTGCTCTCTGTTTCTTCTTTAAAAAGCTGAGGATGTTGCTATTTAACATAAAACCTTGTGACCTTACTGCTGCTGCTGCTTTGAAACACTAAGCTGTTTAAAGATGCAAATTGCAAACAGAGGGAAAACATCAGAAGAACCTGTCTCGAAATTAGTGTGTTTGACTGAAAATTAGCTAGCTTAATCGAACTTGCAGGAAGTGGATTTTCTGTTCAGAAACCTGGTTAGAGATTTTGTCCACTGGGGCTATTGTCAAAGTGTACAGCACCTTTGGGAGCACAAAAATTAAGGCTTCATGTAACACCCACATTATTGTGCTTGTGTTTGATTTGCTTATATTTTAGACTAAAATCCTTCAACACGAGAGTCATGTGTGATACATTAATAAGCCTCAGTTCAGACAGACTGAGGAACTGCTGCGATTTCAGGTCCCCACTTTTTTAGACCAATGAAATGATGTTCAGTCAGCAAGGGCAGTATATGTGCAAAGATGATGTTTATCCATTCATCCAAGCATGGAGGGGACCCTCCACAAACAGACTTCTTTCTTTTGGGAAGGAAGAAAGACCTAAGCTGCCCATGTCACACTTCTCTACAGCAACGGGATTTGCATTGAGAGGAGCTCTATGGGCAGGGTGATTAAGATGAAGGAGTGGGAAGGCCAAGCAGCTGCTGGTGGAAGAAAAGCGCCTTGGTCAGAATGTGCCCATCCTCACAACTCTGCAAAAGCACCTTGACCAGATGTTTACTGGATGCTGTCTTTACTTATTTCAAGAGATCATTGCTAGGTCTGTTCAGAGACAGAGTGAATATAGTCCATTGCCTTTCCTTTTGCAAGAAGGAGGAAACAGAAGCCACTGCTACAGGTCTTTCTAGCAAATGCTTGTATTTCTAAATGCATGCATACCTCTCATTTGGTACAAGCACATAATCTGGAAATTCAAGGCAGAACAAAGTAGATATACCACATCCACAGTCTGGTTCAATTTAAAAGCACTGAGTCTGCCATATGGACACAAAACTGCTTTAAATAGGTACTTTAATGTCTGTCTCCCATGTCTTCATCAGTTGTGTATGGCTATGTAGTTTATTTGCATGAATTTGTTTTGCTTTCCTGGCATTAAGAATGGGACTCTTCATTATGCTACCACTGGAGAAATAACTTGCCAAGGTGAAGGGTACGTGTTGAGCTTGCAAAGCTGAGAGCTAAGGACCAAAGAAAAATTGTTAGCTAATAAAAACATGTAAGGGAAATTTCACACAGAAATTGTTGGAAAAAAAGGAAGTGTTTGAAATTTGGACTGTAAATAATCTTACAACATAGGCATCTGAAGATTCAGACTTCTGTTTTCTATTTTGTCAGTAGGATTTCTAGACAGGCACAGCTTGAAATCAGTTAAATATTGTTGTTAGGTGCCCCTGTTTGGATTTAGTCGCCTAGCCAGGTACTAAAGCAGCACAATAGTTTAGATGCTTAGTTTAATGGTAAGTTCTCAATGAAGAAAATGAGAGCTTTGTCTGAGTAAGGTTAGATGAAGATTAGCATTCTGTATTTCTTTTGAAAAGATGTAGCTTTAGAAGAGCAGAGGGATTGCTGAAAAATAAAGGACTAAATAGTATGTTTGTGGAAGTTGATGAAACTGGAAAATGTTTCATACTGAAGGTATTTTCATTAATACCTCCATTTTTCAAGTCCAGAGATTTATACTGTTGTATCATATAAGAATCTTTAATTTTTGAATGATATACCAATATTTTATTTCTCTTTTCATTTGATTCAGGCAATATATTGCCAGCTGTGTCCAAGAACAAATATATCCACAGAAGCATTCATACTTTGTAATAACGGATAGAAACCTGTTGCAGAAGATTCACTATTAGGAAACATACTGATGCTAACTTTATCTGTTCTTCTGCACAGAGATATTTCTAACAAAGAAAGTCTAAGGAAAGAGTTGTATTTTCATAATTCTACTGTCAGGGTGAATGTATCTTTCCATTGGCATAGACAGCACAGATAAAATAGATATTTTTCACATTTACTTTTTTAGCTCTAAAATTCCTGTGTCTCTAAACTTCTATGAAGGTTTATGGAAAAAATTCCTGAAAACATTTCCTATTCTTCATAATTCTGCTGGCAGTGCTGTAGAATCACATCCTTTATAGGTATCTGTCACATTGTGATAGTGTGATATCACTTCTTCGCTCGCTTTAGTTCAGCATGTCATAAATTTAACTTCTAGGAAATAACTTGTATTATAAAGTGCTACATTCACTTCCAAGCTGCACATTGAAATGGTGTGATTCTGTTTCCTTCTTTTATAGGTAAGGAATTTGGTTTTTGTACTAGCAAGAAATGTTTAAAGGTGTAAGTGCTGAGGACATTGCCCTTACTGAATTTGCTTTATAAGAATGCTACACAAGCACCGCAAATACCAGCTCTCAAAGATTTATATTTTGTAAAATTTTCATTCACAAACCAAACAATTTCCATTTGTCTGCACATATACCAGGTTATCAGGTTATAAGCCTCAAAAAAGGAGATTTGGTTTTCAAGAAAAAAGAACAGAAACCCAGCGTTTTCCCTATAATATATGGAAAAAAGTTAAACAGTAGGAAAATAATTAATAACTGTATTTCATGGAGGAAATTTAATTCTAGGGTTAAAGCATTTAATTTTTTGATTGCTCTAGTCTGCAGCTTTCTCTCTAGAATGCCTAGATGCATGACTTAATTCTGACTACTATTGTTAGAATGAAACAATAATCAATGTGTAATTCCTATTTATTAGAAGAAATACATCTAAACACCATACAATTAGTCTTTTGTAAACCAGCAAACAGTATCTATAATACATAGTTATCAAAACCCACTGTAATAATTTTAAATCATCCAACACAGAGAAATCGTGAGGACAAATAATGCACAAATTTGAGAAATTGATTACCAGTTGGATCTAAATTTGAAGGAAGTAAAGAAAATTTCTTTATTCTATTCTATCTGCTATGTGCCTTATTTGTGTTTTAAAGTGTAATTCACACCTTTACAATGCACAATTTAACATTAATCCCTAAAGTAGTGGGAGTACTATGTTCTTTCCTTTAAGACAAGTTAAGTCTTTTAAAATGCTTGAAAAAATGTGTTGCTGAAATAAATGGCAAATTTTAGAAGACAAAACAGAATCAAAATTTAGAAACTGCTGGTCTCCTAGGTAAACTTCGGTATTGACAGGTCTGAATTAATAGAGACTGTTTTTCAAAAGGTTCAGTGTCAGCTATATATTGCATTTACTCATTCATTCCTACACTACTCTTAAGGGGATTGCTTGATTTCTGACCTGTATGACAGAAAGAAACTTTGCTGCATAATAGAGAAATAATGTCTATTTTGTATGCCAAAACAGTCAAATACCAAAGTTCTATCATTTTAGCATTTTAAAGGGATATACAGATGGAGGTATATTGGACTTGGTTCATAAAAATTATGAAGTTTTTTATTTGCATCTTCTCAGGGCAGATATAGCTCTTGCTAAAGCTGGGTTTTAGTCCCGAGCCTGTCTAAGCGTTCAACAGAGGGCATGCTAAAAAGTGCAAATGAGCACTCACTGTGGGTTATCTCCTGAGGGAGGCTGCTGGAGCAGAGTGCCCAGGAGCCCTAGAATCCAGTAACAATATATATTTTGTGTCAAAGGAGTGCATCCTTTGCAGTGCCCTGAAATAATCCTACGAGGTATTCATTCTCCTGAGGCAGAGCTTAGTCTCAGGACAGATAAGTAGCAGCTACCAAGATCCAACTGAATGCAGAAATGCCTTACTATACTCACCTCACTGGAGTTTTATCAGACAAGCAAGTCAGTACTATTTGCCACATATAGCCTGATGCAATTCAATGATCATCTTGAACTGGAGACAACGTTTATTAACCTCAGCTTTTTTGAAAGAAAAGAATTATGCCCAGATTCTTATACAAAAATTAGGAAAGGGTGACTCTTCAGACAGACAGTTACTGAATACACAATTTGTTGTCCTTCTGGTCTGATTTCAGAATTATTACAGAATTTCACAGATCAGTTAATGATTTTGGTGGCAGGAAAAGTTTAGAGACGGTTCAGTTATAATGTGTAGAATTTAATGTGAATGCTAATGTATATAATATTCAGTTTGTTTGAAATGTCAAAAGTTTTTTGGTTTGGTTTGATTTGATTTTTTTCTGAAAGGGTGTTGTGAGCTATATTTCGAACTTCAGAAAACCATTGCATCTTCATAAAACTAAAAAACCTCAGAGATACTTTCTTGATTGGTTTTGACTGGTTTTAGCTTTGGTTTTGGGATTTTTTTACTTGGCATGGTTTTCCACTATTTTATTTCCTTCCTTCCCCTCTCCAATTTATATAATTTAAATTGTAAATAGTCATAGTACAGAAAAACTTCCAAAATTCATTCAAATATTGAACTATCAAAACAAAAATAGTTCTTCATACATAAGCCTTTAATATTACATTTATTTAATTTCAGACTCAGTTAGCACGAAACCAAAAATTATTAGGATTTTTTCCTTGCCCTTTAAATATTAATTTTAAACAGAACCCACCTGCTCTTTGTCTCACCCCCACACAAGTTTGGAAAATGTTGGAGATTAGAGCTGCAAAACTGGAAGTTATTAAGCATACATTTAACTTGTCTATAAGTAACTGCATTAAAAGTAGATGGTCTGGCTAAATTAGTGAAGCTAAGTGGAGGTGGCATATAAAACTTTGTTACAATACTTGAATATATTCTATATATCCTGTGTAGGAAATACTAAGTGACAGGCAAAGATGGTTTAAACAAAATAGCATGAGAGAAAGGATCTTCAATTTAGTCATTATTTTTCATTTTTGTATCCCTCTGGGCTTTTTTTCCTCCACCTCCAGACTGGTGAAGGTTCTTACATACAGACATCATAAGTGGAACAGTTAATTTGTCTACGTGCAATTATTTCCTACAGTCAGTGGAGCTGCTGCCGTGAGTCAGAGTTTGCAAGTTTGTTCTCATCATCTTTCTGGCAAGGAGTACCAACAGTTTCACAAGAAAGTCCAATTTCCCAAATCACAAATCTCAGCCCAATTTTGCTGACAAGTTTGTGCTTTTTGAAGTATTTGAAAGCTGAAGGTTTGAGTTTCATCAGATAAAGAAGCCCGACCCTCCAGGTTACCTGTTTTAAGGAGATGAATCAGTAACTTTCAAATTCTTTGCACCATACGACATCTTCCTGAGCCTGTAGCTTTTTTGCTGGTGCCAAACTGACCCGAGACATTAAATGCTATGACTGCTCTCCCAGTTGAGAGAAACATGATTTTCAGCTTTGCCAACGTCCTGTTCCCAAGCATGGAGCAAATCCAGTTGGCTCTGAGCATCTCATTGTGGGAATTAAGTTTTTCCCATTTTGTCACTGGTGTTTCAGGACTGTTCTTACATGCACACACATGCACACACACCAGTTGTTGTTTCCTCACTTTCTCTAACAAAAGGAGAGCTGTTGTCACATTTTTTTCTCCTCTCTTGGTTGTATTTGTCGGGCAAAGATCATCATGCTCTGATTTAGTGTTTTCAAATAAGTGTGCCCTCTGGTGCAGTGCTCTATTGAGAGACAACATAGCCCAGGCAGGAGAGTTCAGCATGGCCACTAATAAAACACAAGTGCTGCTTTGTCAGGCCACGAGTGATTACTTGAACAAGTGCCAACCAAGAAACCAAACATTAGAGCGCGGCTCTTCAGACCCTCAAGACAAAGGGCCAATTGACTTTCCTCATTAGTTTTTGTGCCAAACATGTAAACACAGTTTCCTCTCTATCTTTGATGCTCAAAACATGCCAGCTTGTTAACATCTTGGGTGGTATGGTGGTTTATGAGCTTGTAAAGACTATTATGTACTGGTGGGTTTTGTCCGAATTGAATAGATTGGCTTATCCTAAGGACGCCTGAAACTGGCATCTTTTTGACAATTTAGAAATTCTGTCTTTGCTCCAATAGATTGAATAAACTGCTGAAAGAAACTTAAAATGCACAAGATTTTTTACTGGCACACATGCGCATTAAAGCTTTGTTAAAATTAGGATTTGTCTTTGGCTCACTAAAAAAAAAAATAAAACCCCACTGAATTGATAAGAGAAGTTCTGACTACATAAATTGCCTGATTAAATCTGATATGTAACCACAGAGAAGAAATCTCACTGAAATTTTTTGCTGGGTGTTCTTTACATTACACTGCTTTTATTTTGGAGACCTCTGACATTTTGACTTCCTGCGCATTTACTTCAGTCTTTTTTTGTTTCTAACTGCTGTGACTGTACAAGATAATGGAAATTGGAATAATTTGAAACAACCTGAAATGTTTTTGAAAGGTGTTGAATTTTAGTGTGTGCACCGGGAATGTCTTCTGTCTTGGAAATCCCTTTCATATATGGTGTGACTGCTAGCATGATATTTTACCAAAGTAAAACACTGAGGGCTTCTTAATGTGACTACTTTATGAATGACTGTGAATGGTGGTAAGCTTAATGAACTGGCTTTCCTTTTCAGTTCTGCAAATGATATCCATATATTTAAGCTAAAAACTGGAGCTTACTTTTTTCCATTGTACAAAAATATGATGAGGTTTTTAAAAATGAAGATTATTATTAAGAGAAAAACAACTGAAACCCTCTGTTTAACTTGCATTTCCAATTAAAATTGAAAGAAATTCATTTGCCAGCCTCTGTTTATATTGAAATACAGACTCATATAACCTCCGATTCATGGGTCTAATGAGAATTACTTTATTGACGATGAAGAAATGGTGAGAAATAGGAATGAGCAAATTATTTTGAATTTCCTTTGAAAGAACTAAAAGATAAGAAAGGGAAAGAAGAATAATAAAGGGGTTCTGGGATTTTCTTGAACTCTCCCTCATACACACACACACACACACACACACGCAAATACATATATTTTTTAAATAAAGGATCCAGCATGTATGGAGCTATCTATAGGCAGAGCAGTGAGCCCAGTGGGATCTTAGCTGCTGCTGAGAATGAAATCAAATGAATCAAATGAAAGAAAGGGCTACATTTTTTGGTGGATCCTTGGCTGCCAGATCCTTACATTGATATTCTCAGTGCCAGTAAAAAATTAATATTAGCTGAACAGGAAAACAAATGTATGGATCTAATATGATGTCTAGTAATGAAACTCCAAGTCTCTTCTCCTAGTCTGTCCCACGGACAAAAGCCTCCACTGTCCATGTTTGGCTCTGAAACTTCTGGCCTGCAGCGTCTTTAGCAGGTGGCTGAGTAGGCACACAGGCTCCTTATCTCTTTCCCCTTTCCCCTGCAAGGCTGGTTGTGTGAGGTTTGGAGTTTCTGCCTGCAGGTTAAGATTTCTGCCTGGGTTCTATGTGATTTAGGTCTCAGTCTGCAAGCTCTGTCTGTTTGAGGTTTCCCTGCATCATCTCAAATTAACCCTAACCCAGGAGAAATAGCAGAAGGCTGTTAATCATTCTCATGTGGATGGACAAGTAAATGGTTTCCACCCAGAACAAGCTGGTTTACCAAGGCAGGTCTGTACAGGAATGATAAGGAAACAATCAGCTACAGATATGAGCCACCTGAGGGGGCTGATGGTGGGAATCCTGCAGTAGATTTAGTTTCAGATGCTTTCAAAGAGTGGTACCTGTACTGTTCACCTTGGGGAAAAATGAAACAGAGAGCAATGTGCCTTCCTGGAAAAATAATCATCTCTGGTACACCACCAGGGAAGGATGAGCAAAGCTGAGGGGTATTTGTTCCACAGAAGGTATTAAAAACACTGTGCAGAATTGTGGTTTCATGCCCAGGGACACTGTTAGGTGTGTGCACAGGTTCAGGATGGAGTCCCAGAGGGCCTTCACCATTGCATGGGGAAGGGGCAGCGTTAAATCAAAAAGTGGTCCACAGGGTCAATGCTTGGTCCAGGACAGATTGTGAAACAGGAATTTGATTTCCCAAGAAGGTTTTATTGAATTGCCTCCTCACACAAAATTGTACTGAGATCCTCACACAAAATTGTACTGAGAGACTCAAAGCCTGAGCCTGTCTGGACTCTTCTGAGGCTCTTAAGACCTAAATTGCCCTGGGAACAACTGCAAGTGGGTCCAAACACTGCAGACTTGTGAGTACCCAGAATGGAAGATCTCAGCAATTTCTATGACAGATAACTCTCAAAAAAGTCTCCTGAAATTTCCTCAGTGATTGAAATCTATAGCTGCCTTTGGAATTTAAGGAGTTTTCCCTGCAAATGGAGCTTCTTCCAGGCTTCTCAGTACTATAGGTAAAACTAGCTTCCAAAGCAGATTCTCAGTGCCTGGGACAGTGACAGATTTGGAGGCAAAGTGCTGGAAAGGTCCATATGAGTAGGGTAGGTAGCTACTGGTGAAACAAAACAGTCAGTAAGATTAAAGGTACTTGTGGTGCTGGTTCAGAGAAATATGGGTGGGGGTCTCTTGTCCTCTTCTTCCTCATATTCTATTTCCCTTGCTCATGCCTTATGTTACAGGAGTCTCAGTTCCTCTCTGTGTTCCTCCTCTCCTTCTTCACAAATCTCTACTTTCTCCTTCGCGGTGCTGAGTTCCTTCATCTTGATCCTCCCTCAAGAGGAAGGTCCTGTCCCATATCAAGGCATGTGCTGAGACCGTTCCGTTCAGTCATTCAATCTTTGCTACATGGGTCGCCTGGATATTTCAGATTTTTGAGATAATGTAGGCCTGCTCTCAGAGTAAATAAAGCTATTCTCTGAGGCACATGATAACAGCTTTTGCTCAGGACTGAACTTCTATGTATGACAGTCTGTGTCAGCTGCAGATATTGCAGGACAGTCAGGTCTTTATGTTGTTTTTTCTTCCTCCTGAATTTGATTGAAAATAACATTGTTACAAAAAACATTTTCGGTGACGTGTTAGTTTTGACCTAAAACTGAATTTGGTTCAGTACCCCTCTATCTAATGTTTGTTTTATAACCCTTCTTAGCCTTTTCACTAAATTGCCTGTATAGAAATAATAATTTCAAAATGTGTTTCCAATAGCCATACATTTTTGATTGCCTGATGTTCAGGGTGAGTACATTAATACTGTTCAAGATTCTGTTTGCAGTTTTTCGGGCATTTCAACACTCTGGAATTTCAGCAATCGAATTTGACCTACTGAACCCTGCACGCAAATCCCTCGAATCGATCGCAGCACACAAAGCAAAGTCTGCTGCAGTTTTGTAGCTAGAGTGAAAATTGAAGAGTAGGTTGTTGGCGCTCTTTTGCTACCAAGTTCACCATGGCAAAATCATGAGCTCATGATAGACCATATAATGAAACTCTCACCATTTTGATGTATAAGCCAAGACCAATACTTTGACCTTTCAGGACTAGCAAAATGGATACAGGAATTGTGGAAAATATGTCTGCTCTTTTGCTGAGTATATGGATAAATAGAGCCTCTGTGTGCAAGATACACCATCCTCAATGTTTTACAATGGTTACCTACTGAATTTCAGCATTATAGTGAAATGGTGAATTTCAGTCAAAATAAATTTCAGTCATCATGGTGACAGAATGATCACTGCATAGGGGTTGGGAAGAGAGTCCCTCTGAGAAATCACTTTCTGTTAGTTTTATCACCAGCTAGCTGCAAAATAAAATAATCATCACTAGATGAGAAAGATGAAAATTTAAATTTTAAAAAATGGTATAAACGTATATGTATCTGCCTTGCTTCCAGATTTAGACTCTGAGTGTTACTCACCTGATCTACTGCAGCAGAGTTTGTTGCTAGAGATAGGAAGTTCTCAGAGACAGGGAGATTGCTCAAGCTCTAGCAAAAACAACTGGTCAAAGTATGCATTAAATCACATTGGAAGCGTGTGAAAATTACTTCTTAGATCCTTCAAGTTTTTCTCTTTTGTATGTACAGCAGAGTAGCACAAAATGCCATTTATGAGGTCTACTGGTGAGAAGAATGTATATGACAGTAGGTGTCAGATTCTTTTCTTGGTAGGGTTCATCCTCTCTTCTTCAAATCCACAGTGATTATGTAGTGAATTATTAACAGCAAGGTAAATGCAGTTATTCTGGTGGAAAAGAAAAAAAGATGTGTACTGTTATTATGACTGAGAAATTGTTACATGGCAAAAGGATAGGCTGTCATTTACAAACCATTTTTCTATTTAAGGTTGTCTCATTCTCTTGTTCCTCTCTAAGTAGTTTCACACAAAATTGAGAGACTGGAAGAAGAATGAAGTTTCTTATTTAAAGGTCACTCAAAGAAGTGGAGGGACTCCCGTTGGGCCTATCCTTGTGATTCTGCCTCAGAGCAGGATCATGTCTGATCCCTTTGGCTCAGGGCAAGCAGACTAAAGACTATCCAGAGACATTTGGTAAAGGGGAAACTGTCACAATTTTTTTTTTTAATTAAATAAAAAGATGATGATTTTATAGAAGAAACCAGTTTCAATAAGCCTAGTCAGAGAAGGAAAAAAGAGTCTAAAAATATGAAAGAGAACTATGAAGGAGAGGCAGAAAAGCAGTCTATGACTACTGGTTTTTAAATAATACAGGGTATGAAGAAGTACCCTGTATTATTTAAAAAGGAGTTCTTTTTTTCTTTGGGTTCCTTCCCAGATTGTAAGGATGTTACAGACATTCCATTATACTGATTGAGTATTTTATTGATTTGAGAATATTACCTCTCTTGTGTAAAGAAAACAGTTCAAATTCTCTATTTTTTCTTCATCACTTCAAAAAGAAGTGCAGAAATTAGAATATTCCTATTTCTGAATACTTTGTCCCCTGTAGTCTGTGTACCTCATATACCTTTGTCCAATCTCCACCACTGACAGCCTTTGTCTGCACTCAAACCAGGACAAGTAGAACTACGGTGTGATCTATTTGTTCATAAGATTACTATTTATACTCTATTGCCATCCTTACTTCTTGAACAGCACCTGGCAAAATGAGATCCCAATCTGCTTTCAGGCTGTAAGAATGCTCACTACAATGTGGCAACAACATATTTAATTTCTAGATGCCTGTGCACATACATAAAGAAGTTCTGTGGGATTCAGAGCAATAAGGTACTCTTCTAGAAAAATCTTATTTTTCTCTGAAGCCAAGCTTTTTAAGGAGTTAGAAATATTGTCTTTGTTCTTCCTAATGCACAGTTTTATTCTTTTCATAGAAAATAATTTTTCTGCTTTATTAAACCCATAAAAGCTTGAAGGCTACAAAACCTGCTGGAGAATGTTTGCACTCAACAATGCCTTTTTCTAAGTAGCAATGAGGACAGCTGCATAGTTGATTTCTGATCTGATCATTTATTTAAGCTATTACATGATTGAATTTTGTTCTGGTTTGTATTCAGGCAGCTTCTCCAAGTATGTTGGAGATATCATATGCTGAAATTCCAATGTCGGTGCAGGGCTCCCTACTTTTGTTCTTCTGCACTGATAGTTTTTAAAATGAAAGCTTTAATCTGTATTATATAGGATCATTAATTTCTGCATTTTACACTTGAGCAACAGCATTCTGATTATCTGCTGCAATGAAAAATAAGCAGCCCTGCTCCTGCAGACTTAATTACTTACTGCAGGGCCCATCCCTTCCTAGTTATGGCACGCAATCTGCAAATGGGGTCAAAAACATTATTAAAAACCAAATTACCCACTGGATGGAGAAAACAAACATACAACTGTGACCTGGAGGACCTCACCAACATAAGAGGCGAGCCTGGCTGCTCTCAGATGCCACAATAAGCAGCCAGATGAGCTCATTGCCCAGGACAGCCAGGCATGCTATCATGGTATGAAATGTGTTCTGCCTGAGAGTTTTACAAGTGACTGATGTGGAAATGCACCCAAGTGCTTCGGAGAATGTGCCTGCTGAGGATGTGCCTGGATACAGTGGGGGTTTCTAGAAAAGCTGACTTTGGCAGGAAGGACCAGGAGTGGTTCCCCAAAATCTCACTGTGTGGCCCTCTTGAAAAGTAAGCTCTATATAACAAATCCTTGTAAAAGTGTGATTCAGACTTGAAGAAAATTAGACATAGGCTTTCAATGATACTGTACCTACTTGTCTTTAGAAATAGTACTGGATGCATTGTAGAGCAAGCGGTAGGAGTTATGAAGGATTTGGTAAATTTTGAAAGTATATAAAATGCAGTAGTACTTATAGAAACACATAAAAATGAAGCAGCAAACAGACTGACTCCTTTTAAAAAATAGTAACCTATTTGTTTAAACATAGTGTGGAAGAATATGCCCTACTTATACAATTTCCATAGTTGAATGGATGAAAAAATATATCTGAGATGGAATTTTCCATGTCTGGAAGTTTAACGGCTGGTAATAGAATTGTAAACTATAAATGAAATGCTGATCCATTTATATTAACAGAGATACAATATTTACTTGCAATATTTCTAGCAATAGTATGCTAAGCTAATTTATAAGACAACAGGACAAGGAATCTATTGTTTTGAAATCACATAAAAAGCAATAATAAAAGAAAACAATAAAATATTTAAAGTGCATACAGGGGAAAAAAGTCCATAAAATACACAGTTAACATTAAAAAATCATTCAGTACCATTTGAAATTTATCTATCTGAATATGCTGTATTTAATTAATTGTAAGCACTGAAAATTGCTGAAGCTTAAAAATATTATTCAGTCCAGAATATAATAGTATAATATTTTTTCTATGAAATAAAAACATTATAAATTCTAAATAATAAAACTCCAGGAAATGGAGAGGATTACAACAAAACAGTAGTAAGTTATCAACACGCACAAATATGAGATATGCAAATAGTCTATAATTGTGTAGCTATCAAGAGGAGTTCCATAGTAAAGATTGTACAGTAATTTAAACCTGAAGAAACATTAAAATAATTTTAAAAATTCGCATTTGCTGAACTTCATCTGCGAGTCCAGCAAGCACGGGGTAGGATTTTTTTCCCTTTTAATTAGCTACTAATGCTTTTTCTGATTGAAAATGTATGGCTCTGTGCTGCTGAGCTGCTGCTCTGCTTTCCTGACATGTCCATCTGGATGGGTACCCATGACCCAGACCTCTTGCTCACTGAATTGAGATTTCAGCCAGAAGTCACATGGACATTTTTCTACTGAACACAGAAGGGCTTGTCCTCAGCTGGTTGGGGCATGGTGTAGGTAACACCACGGTTGTGGGTTTGATCCCATGCAGGCAATTTATCTAAGAGTGGGATGATGACTGGATGATCCTGATGGGCTCCTTCCAAACCAGAATATCCTGTGATTGTGACTGTGTGATATCTGAGCTGTGGGCCCCCCTCCTCTTTGCTTTTTGGCACTGCATGTGCCAAGCTCCCTGGGAGCTCCTGAGAAGATGGGGATGGTGAAGGGAAGGAGAGGAATGTAGATAGAGAGCTGAGGGGAGAGCTGCAGTACTCCAGAAATCCAAGGGGTGGCACAGGGAGGTTAGAGAAGGCCAGATGCACTTTAAAACAGATTTTTATAAAAATGGGGATTTGTCAAGGATTGGGAGGACTGAGAATGGCTTTCAGCCTTTTAGAGGACAGCTTTGTTATGAGGGTAGAAGACGCCTGACAGAGAGGAGCTGGCACTGCTCTCAGGGGCAGAGAGAGAGAGAGCAGTCTGACTCAGCTGAGAAAAAGCACAATAAGGACACACTTGCAGATTCCTCTGCTCCATGGGCTCAGCTGGCCGCTGGCTCCCCCAGAGCTTGGCTCAACACCACTGTGTGCAGAGGGTCCAAGTGGGCACTGCTTTAGCAGCCCAGCTCTGAGCAGAGGTGTTGGTGCCTGAGGGGCTGCTTGGACAGGGAGAGCAGGGCTTGGGATCCCCACCTCCTCTTCAGCACCTCAGCAACCCCTGCTGCTCCCCACAGGGACAGCTGCAGGCTGACCTGAGCTTGGTGTCTGCTGGCAGGAACCTTAAAGCAAGGACCCCAGCCAGGCCAGGGTGCCCCCAGCCCTGCCATGGCAGGGGACAGCTCTTGTGGGGTGCTGCAGCAGCAGATCCCACCTCACCTTGTCCCCACACCTCCTCCTCCTCCTCCTCCTGTACATGATTGAAAATGAAATGAAAATATGATAGCCCTGTCCAGTTGCTGAACTGGGGACAAGAGGAAATGTTTCAGAAACACAAGATGATCAATGCAACAACCTGAGTTGTTGACAACTGACAGTGTGCTCTCTATTTTTATTTGCCTGATGTGATTCATTGGTGCAGGAGCAACTTTTCAAGGAGAAAGGCTGAAGTCCCGTTCTTGCTGTTGTTACAAGGGCTACCTAAATTTTTTTCATAGTTAAACTTGTCAGGTCCATGTCTGGATTTGCAGGCCAATATTTGATATTTGCTTTCAGATTCCTTAGGCCGAGGAAACTGCAAAGCCATTAGCTAAAAGAAATTAATGCAGCCTATCACTGATGCCTGACTACATGCTCCAGGAGGAGCCTTAAATGATATCCCAGCATTTCGCTAATATTTGCACAATGATACTAGACTTTTTGTTTATGCTTCCATCTAAAAGCATTCCTGGAGCAAAATGCACAGGAGTGGTTGCAAAGCTGTCCTGCAATAGCACTGTGATGGTACTGAGATGTTTTTACAAACTTTTAACTCTTTCAGAGAAAGGAGAAGAAAAATGCTTAAGTTTCTTTTACATTCCCCTGGAAAACTTGGCACCCTGGCATAGAGGACCAAAGACAAACTGAATTCCTCTGATTCAGTGGAAGCCAATAATTTCTGTTCTTTTTTGTCCTTCAGCAGAACTGGGGTCTCTGTTTTGCTCAAGTCTTCTAACTCCTTCACAGATCAACATGTTACTATTCCCAGAGATTTTTCCCTCAGTCTTAGAATGGTTTAGCTCCACTTCTATTCTTCTTGCTGTGCCTTCTTTAAATACATAATATTTTATCCCTAAATTCCCAGGGTAGATATTAGTGCCTTTGCTGAGAAAAGCTGATTATTATTGGCCAGTTAGCAATCACTCACAGTTGAGACTTTTTTCTCCCATTGTTGTCTGTGTGTCATTGTTTCAGTGTCTTGCACTATTAGATTGTGTTGGATGTGTAAAATGTCACTGGCTCATTTTAATTATTGGCCACTCCACAAATGAGCCTCTTTAAAAGTTGCATTGTTTTGCAGGTAGAAGTGAAATTATGTATAGAAAGTCCTCATGTTTGTGATCACACAGCATCAAAAGATCAATTTTTTGTCATTAGCTTCATCAGTTTTAACATTTCTTACAAAACAACAGGTCTTACAAATCTGAGTAGGTCAGAATCTGAAAAATTTTGGAAACAATTTGAAAAAACCTAAAAATTTTTTTTGTGACATAAGATGCTAAAAATTAACTGTGAAACCTCAAAACAAACATTTTAAGAGAGGGATCCCAAGGAAGTGGAATGCAAATGTATAGAGCAAAGAGAGTTCTAATCTTGCCATTTGTAAAGAAGTGTATTATGACTATAAATACTTGGAGTCACTAAGCTCATCTCAGAAGAAAAATATGATGGTGAATGTACATAAAAAGGGAGAAGAAAACCTGTCTGGAAACAGTGGCTGCTATGTTTTGCTTAGTGGTGTGCTTTGTATTTTATTTTATATGGAAATTCTTCCTTTCTTTTCCTCTCTTGTTAATTCTCGTGGTCAGTGGTGTATGGCTCAATGTGCACCCATAGAAATTGGCTTCTTGCATCACTAACAAGACACTTTGCGGGGCCTTTTTGGGGTGTCTCTCAGTCGTGCCATTTCTAGGATGGAAGCTCAGCAAACAGCACCAAGGCACACACTGTGAGCTCCAGGGAGAAAGAAGTCATGTTACATTCACAGCCAGTGTTGGTCAATGGCTTTGCAGAAAAGAACATAAGAGGGATTGCTTCTCTCTCTGGCATGCTCAATGCTGTTTTCAAAAACAAAACAATCATGTTATCTCTTCCACAGATACCTCACTAAAATAAGACATCTGTCAGCTGGACTAAGCCAGGCTTGTTTTTAAAACCTGTACAAATAGTGCAACAGTCTCATGGCTTTACACTGAAAGAGAGCAGGTCTAGATTCGATATTAGGAAGAAATTCTTTACTCTGGGAATGCTGAGGCACTGGCACAGAATGGGCAGAGAAACTGTGAATGTCCCATTCTTGGAAGTGTCCAGAGCCAGGCTGGATGGGGATTTGAGCAACCTGGTCTAGTGAAAGTTGTCTCTGGCCATGGCAGAAGGATTGGGATTAGGTGATCTTTAAGGTTCCTTTGATTTTGAACTGAGCAATTTCTCAGCCTCTGAAATGTCTACCACTTTTGTTTAAATATCATAATTAGAAATTATTTCCTCTCCAGTCCATTTTCTTTAGCATCCTGAGCTGTGGTAACTGATGAAACATGCTTTCAAATCTTGGGACTAGAGAGGAGGGAGAAGAAAATTAATTCTGTGGGAAAACTTTGTTTATGCAATGCTTATAAAAGATGGTATTTATGACAAATCAGTTACCTGAGGTGTTATAAAAGAGTACAAGAAAAATGTCCAAGGAATTAACAAAAATTTATTTGTGGTTTAGATGAAAAATTACCCCTTGGAAAGCTAAAATGTCCCCATTGTAGGAATCAAGCAACACTGGTCTTGTTTCAGAAACACATGTAGTACTTGCATTAATTTCTTATAGCAACACAGGGTTTGTTTCTTTTTTTCTTAAGATGTAAAGCCAGCTCAAGTGAATTTCAAAAATATATTAGTGAAGTTTTATAGTAAACTCAAAATTTTAAAATAATGTAGTCAACTTGCATAAAAGATAAATTAGGTCCATCCTAGCATTTAAGAGAATTTCTGTTATGAACATAATGTTTAGAAGCAAAAAGCATTGGCAAAAGCAGTGTATATTTCAAGCTAATACTTTTAGAATATTTTCAAATGTTTCAGGCCATTAGATACATATAATATGTGAAATGAGATGATGAACCTTGCAAAGTGCCTATGTATATACACCCATAGAATGAACCTAAATAAATTGCCAATAGATACAGAATGCAAATGGAAGCAAATACTGATAAAGACAAAACCATGCATGTCAACAACACCGTTCAAACTAGTGTACTTAATTAAAAAAGTGAAGTCAATTAAAATCAAAACAACAGTGTAGCATGTACAAATGCTGGAATAATCATTAGGCCTTGCTGAATAATGAAGGAGTAAAGAATTTTTTTTCAAGTGAAACAGCAGGGGTGATACATTACACAAAGCAACAATCTACAACAATATGACAATTGAATTACTTCAGCCCCATTAAGCAGGTGCAGAAGAATAATTAACATGAATTTCTTCAATGGAAAAGAAAAAAATATAAACTTTTGTCTAGTACAAACTGCCATTTTTCCTCCAAAATGATGAGAAAATATATCAATGAGCAGATGGATTAAAATGAAACCATTATGCTCATCCTCTATATGAGACCCTTTAATTGTAGAATAAAATATGTACAGAGTGTGTTTTCTCTGTCTGGCAGTGTTAAAACAGGTCACCATGGTTCACATCAGCTTTTGGTCTTCTGCTGAGGCATAAGCATCAATTGCTAATTTTAAAAAATATAATATTAAAGGCAAAAGGTTTTGAATTTTCAAACACAGGTATTCAGGTCTCATTCAATATCTGCTTTTCCTTTTCAAATTTAAAATAAACATATGACCTCCAATTTCAATCTGAGCAACAACTGTTCCATAATATGACAAGAAGGAGTGAACAAATTTTATAATATCTCATGAACTGTGAGTTGTTTCTTAAACTCCAGATGCATCCAATATTTTTCCTTTTGGAGTCCTACTAAAATAATTCTATTTAGTTCTTTTGAAAGAGATTGATTTGGAGACAGACAGCCATGCAATTTACTCAGGGACATTTGCTTTTCTTCCTTTATAATCAAAGAAATAGGTAAACACTAGCAGTGGTCATGTTACAAATATTTTAATTAAAGGTGCAGACGTAATATCTCAAGTGGTTGACTTAGCAGATCTTAAGAAGCTGCTGATCTGTAGCAGCAGAGAGACTGTGGAAAGATTAATGATCATTTTGTGAGCCAAGGTTGTGTGCTCTGGTAGCTTTAACTAAGCCATTTTGCCTTGCTTAGGTAAATGCAATAGTCTATGAGGAGCTGAAGACTCCTGGTTGTATCAAACAAAATGTCCTGTTGGCAGCATCTCCTACCATCCTTTTTGCCCAAAGCCTTTGCACAGCTGGCGGGATGCAGGGCTTTGAGCGAAGGATGCAGCATTCTGGGGCTACCCTGCACCCTGAAACCCATCTGTAACCCACTGCTGTCTGTCCACGTATCCCATGCAACTGCATTATGGCTCATCTTAAGCGCTGTACTTTTCCCTTCCTTCCCTTCCTCTACTACTTGACAAAATATATTACCACAGCATAGTTTTGCTGTATTAGCCTCACGCTTCCATTCCTGTGAGTTGAGTTGTTGAGATCAAGTATTGCTAAAAGCAAATTTCGAACAAGACGAGCAAAACGAGTAAGAAACTTCCACCTCTCAATTAAATGAGATTAATTTTCCTTTGAGAGCTGGGAGTGCCATAACTATTTAGGGCTGCTGTATGGACTAGTTACATAGATATTCTCATGCTTGGTTTTTCCTTTTTTTAATTAAAATTTTTTTTAATTTCAATCATCTTTAGTTTTTCTAAAACCACCAAAAACTAGAGAGCTTTAGAGAGTTGGAATGCTTCTTTTGAAAAAAGGAGTGACATTTTGGGACAAAAATAAATTTTAGAAATGGACTGAAAAAACAGTGGTTGCCAACATGTTAGCAGATGTTTGATACTTTTTCCTAGTTTGATCAGTTCTGCTGCTATTTGAATCAAAGGGTCTTTAATGATTTCTGAAACTGTGAATGCTAATTTTGTAGGTATCCTGCATGTAGTGCTCATTCCCTAAATATCCACATTGATATATCTTTGTTCTATCCCTCTACATCAGACATTGATATATCTTTGTTCTATCCCTCTACATCAGACTCATATCCTGAGTGTTCTGTCTGCTTCAGTGACCTACAGTGTTCTAAGATGCTACTGATGGCATTTTTCCATTTAAATGTTGTTGATGTAGTTGCAGATACCTCTTATTTTGATCTCATACCCTCAAGTTATAAAAGCTATGCTGAGAGCCTGGCAGAAACTATGGAGAAACCACAAACAGTGAATTGACTGGTTCTGCTGCACTGACTGACCTGGGAATGCCAGCATGGACAAGGATCTGTTAAAGCAGGTGCTGCAGAGATAAAATCCCCACAATAGTTTACAATGTTAAAAACATGCTACTCTACAAGACCAGTGCCACCACATGGACAGCACTAAAATCCCTCACTCCAGAGAAGATGAAAGAGCCAAGTGGGGTCAACATCCCTTCTCTGCACAGACTCTGAAGCAGCCTACAAAGGACAGAAGCTGCAAACCCACACAGTAAACAAGCCTGTATACAAGTTGGAGAGAGAGAGGGAGAGACATTCCTGACAGCTTTTTTTGCTACACTACAAAAATAGTGGGCTATAGAAGTGTCATGCCCATTTTGCTCAAGGTAGTAAATGGCTGATGCTATTTTGTTCCTATGTGGTTTACTTAGTGTGGCTAAGCTTCCTTGTCTGTTATCACTGCCCCATCTTCAAATAGGATCTATACATCTGGAAGACAATTTTGTGTGGATGTTTTCCTAAAATGGTGTTTTTAGAAATTTCTATTTTGTAGCTTCTGGCCAAAATATTTTTCTCTCCATCTTTCTTTCAGGCTGCTGTATTGCTCTTCCAGATAACTGAGTAAACTCAATGCTCCCCATCTCAAGGTAATGGCAGACATCTGTCTGGACACAAGCACCAGGCAGTAACTCTTGCTGCTAAAGAACCCAAAACTTGTCAAGGAGAAAAATATTTATAAGCTCAAGTGAAGGGAGATGTTGTGGGGTGGTTGCTGTGGTGATTAGACTCCCTGTGATGACCATTTCTTACATATCTTACAGCTGCTTCACCCAGTGCAGATATGCTGCAGCCAGGAATATAGTCTTAATGGAGAAGTCTCTGGGTCTGGAAAAGTAAAATATTGGACTAGAAAAGGGGTCATCTCTAGAGGAGAGAAGAAGAGGGAAGAGGTCGACAATGTAGCTAAAAGAATATAATAGACATATAAACAAAAAATTATTGCAGGAGTTGACACAAAAGTAGGCAATTTTAGAGAGAGCTGTTTCATTCAAAGAACTTGCTCTGCATCTCAGTTATAACCTTATCAAGCCCTGCAACCTGTTGAGAACATTTTGATTTGGCACAATCTTCACAATCTTCCAAATTCCTGCTACAGACTCTTCACTCTCCACTTTCCAGCCCAGTGGGAACTCGCTTTTTTTTTCATTAGGAAAGACAAAAGATCCTTCTGACAGTTTTCTGTCCCTTGAATCACTGATATACTACTATCTATTTATTATCAGACCTGGGCAGATATGCATGGACTTTTCTAGGGCTCAGGTATTCTACTTTTTCTAGGGTTCAGGCATTGTAGTTTTTCCATTCAGTTCCAACCAGAATGCATTTTTTTGTTGGTGATGTGCCACAGAAAAAGCCTGTCCTGCCTTTTGGCAGTCATGACTACATAGTTAATGTATGTAGTCATGTTTTAGACTACAAAAAGCAGCCTATGAGAAGAGTTTTGCTAATCCAACCTTTGAATTCTGCCTCTTCAGAAACTTACATGCCTACCTCAGCACTCCGGGGACTTTCACTGCACAAAGGTACAGTGGACCAAGAACACTTTTATTCAAAACCATTACTGAAGGCAGAAGTGAAAGTTTAGAGTGTTTTGGTTTGGGGCTCCCTCCTTCCCTCTCACATCTACAATATATTCCTGGGCAATAAAAAGAACTATCCAGTGCTTCTCTTTGTTTCCAATTCTCTTTGTTTGCCATGTCCATGCAATCAATGAAAATTTATAGGAACGGAGTAAGAGGCCCATAATCTTATAGCCTAAGGAGGAAAAACTGATGGAGGAGAAGACCTGCTTAATGCATTCTGCCCTGTGACCAATTTCATGTAGAATATGTGAACCATTTGGTACGACCCTCCCTTCTTCATAGACTCTGTCCTCTGTCATGATTGCTAGATTAGAAAGTAATACTTGCTGGCTTACTTTCCAGCTTTATTTATGGCATTCTAAGAATAAAAATTATGAAAGTATCTCTCCCATGATCCTGCTCTGAGGGTGCAGCTTCTGAGGTGGATGGGTTCGAGTCCCATTTAATAAAGAAGGGAATCGAATATTGGATACACATCTCATTTCCAACCTTTGCTAGATGAACCCTCTGAGAATAGCTTGATTATTGTGATGAAGGAGAACCAGCACCTGAGGAGGGGATAATACTTCTCTGTGGTGCTATTTTAGTTGGTTTCATTTGGGAATTCTCTGTCAGGAGCCAGAATGAAAAATGGAGCTCCATATAAATCAAATGGACACATGTTAAGCCCACTCCTGGGTTAATGCCCCCTGTGCCAAATATTTGAATACAACTGCTATTTGTCAGACAATGTTAGATTGACACACACAGTCTGTATTTGTCTCATCAGAAGTAAATTTAAGTTGTAATAAATGTGCAAACTCATAGCCATGGTAGATATTTTTTGTCTTCATCATGTGAGTGATCACATGATGTTATTTGTCACAATAACCTAAGCATCATACTTAGGAGATGAACTACATTCATGTTATCTGTGAGCACCATGTCCTTGCTCCCTACTTTCCTACCCCCAGTTTATTTGGAAAATAATAAACAGGCTTTTTAACACAGGGTGAATAATCTCTTCACTATTTATTCCCGTTAAAAGTAGATGCTTTTATCTTTCTATGAATATTTTTCAAATAACAATGCTTTCAGCTGGTTTGCTTATAATAGAGGCTGCAAACATTACTAAAAGAATTGGCAGCTTTTATTCACAAGAGAGTTTTCTCTGGAAAGGAAGAAAACTGTTTGGCGAATTCTGTTTCTTGCTTACCCCCAGCAGTTATCACTGCATATAGAGGTTGGATGAGCCCTGAAGGAAGTTGGAATGTTTGTCCCTATAGGAGCATAGAAACACCAAGTTAGTGTGACTAATGGATGAGACAGAAAGCAAAGCTGGTGATCTAAGATGAATAGAAGCATTAGAGGGAAAACCAGAAATGCAAATCTCACTTTGTTAGGAACACAGACCTTGTGTCTGCTCCAGAGTTTTGTTTCATCAGCTCTTATAGCTCATGGGCTCCTTCGCTGCATAGAGCAACTGTAAATACTGCAAAAACTGGGAGAGGTAGAGCCTGTAGAAGCTGATGTTTGTATTTGACGTTGCTTGATGGAAGCTGCTAAGTGATACTGAAAATGCTGGCAGGAATCCCAGAGTTCGGAGGGAATTTCCATGTGCTGACTCAGACACGAATTTAAGCTTGCTGGAGTGCTACACCTGATCCTACTGAGGTTATGAAATCTGGAAGCAAGACTGAATTTGAAGTGAGCTACTGAAATTCTTAACAGCACCTCTAGAGGACAGAAAGAGTTGGGGATGCAAACACATAGTATATAGCTCCCTATCATATAAAGCACTCCCTGAGGAAAAATTAGAAAGACACTCACTGAACATGAAGTCAAGAAATATCATCTGGGAACAGGAGCAGCAAAATTCTTGTCCTCCCAAATTGACAAAACAGATTAACAGCTGTTTAATCAGCCACAGAGAATCAGCGGTGATCAAAATATGCTGGTGCTGGAAATATCTTAAATTCGTGAGTGAGTCCTGGGTGCTTTAAGTCTTGCCATTTCCTGAACAGTCTTATTTAAATACTGCTTTTAGCAAAACAAACTTCTCTACTTATATGCCAATATAGAAGTTAAATATTAAAAAAAAAAGCTAAAAAACCTAAAAAAGCTGAAAAACCTTCTCATTGTCAAGAAAGAGCTGCTTGCTGGTCATATCTTCATTATGCAGTAATGCTTCAAAACATTTTAATGTCTCTGTTTATATGGGAAACATCATCTCCATCTTTCCAAAATCTTTGAAAACTTATCACCAATCACAAGACCAATTTTTCAGACTCTGGTTGGTACTGTTCATGTCTAGAGCTAATGAAACAATTCAGAAAAATTCACTTGATAAACTTCATCTGTCTGCTGTTGCTCATCAAATGCATCATGGCTTTCTCAAATCTCTTGTTGATTTGAAATTTTTGTGAAAAACACCTTACACAGACTTCTTAATGTTTCAATAATTTCTCAGCAATCTCTTGCGAACCCTCAGTGTTTCAGCATCAAGCTTATGATTGGATGTAAACCAGGAAGGTTGTTGAGACTGATTAGAACATCTTCCCAGTCTAACCCTTGAAATTAAAAATTGGAAATATTTGTGGCCGTACAGGGTTGTTTTTTTTTTTCTTTCTTTTTTTTCTGCTTCAAATAAGCAGTTGATTCTGGACATGTTTGGATAAAAGGATGTTGCTCTTATAGGAAATATTTTCAGAAGGAAAATAAAGTTTTAATCTGTTGTCAGAATACTCTTTGGACCCAGTGGCAGTGGGATTTTAAACACCGTCAAGTACTTTCCAGAACCAATGAATTTACTTTGGAAGAGGAAAAATGATTTCACAAGTGGTAGCAACTTTCAAAAAAATTTTTAGAAAGTGTTGTTGTGTGCCCTGCACACTGTAAAGGCAAAAATCTATTTTTATCTGAAATTGCACTTATTTTATACATAATAATAGCTAGTTTAAAACCAAAAAGAAACTGCATTGAAATATATAGCTTTTTGTCATTTATTTATTTCAACTTCTCTGCCCCTTAGCTTCAATGTCACTTGATTTTCATTGAGCTGGTTAAATTTTATTAGGCTTCTTTTAACATGGTGCTAAAATATTTGTGTTGACAT
Source organism: Zonotrichia albicollis (assembly GCF_047830755.1). Lineage (NCBI taxonomy): Eukaryota > Metazoa > Chordata > Aves > Passeriformes > Passerellidae > Zonotrichia > Zonotrichia albicollis. The sequence goes on along the minus strand of NC_133819.1, from coordinate 119,141,977 downwards.
AATTAGATTTTATGGCCATGGAATAACATTTATTCAGCTAAATATTCAGCATTTATTCAGTACGTGTCCTTTCTCATTAACAAACACTAACCTACAGCTCTTCTCCTGTAACAGAAAGCAGAGTTCATGAAATTTGCAGCACATTTTCTGTGAATGAAATTCATCAAAAACATTAGATTTTTCTTGTTGTTGTTGGAAACTGTATGCTTTGAAGGGAAAGGAATTTTGCAATTTTGGGTGGTAGCCATAGATTTTTTGCTTATAAGCAGTAATGTTTTTTGTTTTAGTTAAAATCCACAACAGAATTTATTCCTAGAAATAGAGACACATTGCATTATTTTCACACAAGGCTGTGGCTATGTTCCAGCAGGTTCATACAACTTCTAGCAGTGACATCAGGCTTGTGTGCTAAACACAATATTCCAGGGGATAAATGGTCCTGTGTGGATGTGGCACTGGTGTGACCCACGAGGATCTGCCCCATCATGAACAGAATGCAAAAAAAACCATTTCTGCAAAATACTTCCAAAAATGACTCCTGAGTGAAGGAGTTGCTTACTCATGAGTCACCTCCTCGTGTGGTGTAGGCGACCTACTGTAACAAGCTAACTTGTACCCAGACCCTTTTTTAGCTCTCTCACCTCCTTTCAATCTGTCTAACAGCTTTCAAGAGGCAGACATGTCCCTGTGTGTGTCAGGAAAGGAAAGCAGCAGCTCATATCAGCTGAGTGGGTATTTGTGGATTTGGGGAGATGGAGGAGACAATACTTGTATGAATATAAGCGCAGGAAGAATTCAGTCTCCAGAGGGCAACTTGTGTAAGTTCTGGTGTAGGTTTGTTCAGATTAACAGGGGTCTCTGCTTTTTTGGCTCAGAGATTTATCTCTATAAAGGTCTGTAAAAGGAAGAAAGAAAAACTGTGATGTAGAATAAGCTTCTGGCTTAACAAAGTACAAATTGCAGTGTGAAAACTCACTTTGTTCCTCTAAGATGAACAAAAACCTAAAATTAATTGGAAAGGCAAAAACAATAGTAGAGGCAACATAGCTTAACTGAGCTGTGAGATTGTGGTAGGGTACATGTACAGAGTAATATTTCAGGAAGATTTGATCTCACTTTTCTCTGAGCCAACTGCAAAACCCAAATCTCTGTATTGGCAGACACGTAGCTGTAGTCCTCACAACACTCATTCTAAACTAGTAAGTCTGGCAGAGAGAGAGAGAGAGAGTATATTAGCTCATTCTTAGTTCCAGCAGCTACCCAGAAGGCATTACAGCACACTTGAGATATATCTTATACAAACTGCTGCTGTGCCCACACTGCACAGAAGTGACTGCAGCGAGCTGTAGGGACAGCTCGGGCACCAGGAGCTGTGACAGCTCAGAGTGAGGTATTGTACCTTATATCCCAGGCAGACCATTGCTGAGTCAAATCTGGTTTAGCTGTAACTCCTGTGGCTGAATCTATGAAAACAGTCCAGTTTCTTCCAAAAATAATAATAAAAAAATCAGTATTCTCAGGGCAGCATGTGTTTCCAGTCTGTGAGCTCAACAAACAGTATTTTAGCCTCAGGTACCTCTGAACATTTCCTGGGTGTAGAATCTGTGTAATATCACTTCTTAAAAGTGCCTTGCTTACAGTCTGCTAGTTCAGGAATAACACTGTAGGGGTGGGATGAATTAGGAGAAAGTATAATATGGTCAGAGGAAAGAAATTGCCACTTTCTTGTCCCAGCATTAAGCTAAAGAAGCACAACTTAGAAGAAAATAAGCACTTTTAATTTTTTTTTCTGGACTCCAGGTAGCATATTTGGAGCTATCAGCTGAATTCAGGGCAGAGCTCAGGATTACTGGCTGAAAAACAGGGCCACCAGTGCTTTGCTTACTCTTTGCAGAGATGGGAGCTGCAGGTGCTTGGGTGGGAGATGATCTCTGCTGGGAGCCTGCTGTGTGCCTGTGCAGCCAGCAAGGCCAACAACAGCATCCAGGGCTGGATGAAGAGCAGTGTGGCCTGTACATCAAGGGATGTGAGCATAGCCCATTTTGCAACACTCCCTAGAAGGTAGCTAGAGTCCTGTATCTAGTTTCAGACCCTGGTACAAGAAAGATATGGATTGAGTGGGAAAAATTCAGTGGAAGCACGCCAAGATGGTCAGGGGCTGGGGCACGTGCCCTACAGAGTAGAGGCTGAGGGACCTGGACTTGTTTGTCCTTGAAAAAGGAAAGCTCTGGGGGGCCTAAAGCAGGGCCTTCTAGGACCATGAGGAAGACTCAGTCCTTTGTCACTGCTTAGTTCTCCAAATGCATTTTCCTTCTCTTAAAAGAATTTTTTCCTTTATTTCTAAGCCCCATTATACATAGATATAACTTCTTTTACTGAAATTCCTTGTAGCAGACTGATTCAAAAATACACACAAGGGCAGGAATTGGGGGATTACCAAACACCATCTGATCTCCAGCAACAGATTACAAACTCTCAGCCCATTGCAAACTTTTCAATAAGCCTATTAGCTTATGTTTCTTACATTTCGGGGGAAACTGAAGTCTTGTTTCACCCTTCCAATGAACAAGAGAATGTGCACTGGTGTTCAGCAGATAAGCAGTAAAGATTTAGGGCAGAACTTCTTGTTTTGTGTTTCTGAACTCCTTTCATTTGCATGTAAGACACTAAACAGGCAAATATGATATGCATTCAATTGGGAATAAAGAAAGAAAATTCCTCCTGATATTAGTGTCTTCCTTGGTAAGGACACTTGATAGAATCAGCCTTATTAACTGTAATATTTATATACTTAAAATGTATCTAACTTCATTTATCATGACATGCTACTTTCATGTATAATATCCTTGTGTGTATTGTACAACATTAGCATAAGCTGGGTGTCAAGGCTTTGAATATTCTATGTACAAGCTGTTTTGAGCATTCAATTGTGTTAAAACTGTGAATGATTAAAGAACAAAAAGAGTAGGTGGACCTGAAGCAGTGAGTAGGGAACTGACTTAAGAAATGCTATGAGAAGCTGACCATAAAATTGTGCCCTATTTTAAAAAAGTATGAATCATTAACCTCTCACAACATAACACTGGAAGAAAAACCCCAGATGCTTCACCTGGCCATCCTTCTTTCATTAAGTCTACTCTAACATTTTTTCTTGTACTGTCTAAAATATAGTGAAGTGCTTCCCCAGCTCAGCTCTGGTTACCTGCAGTTGGGTACAAATCGGATTTGTTCACACCACTTTTCCTTAGTATATATCAAAACTGTCTCTAGAACTTGAAATTAGTATTTTCAAAGTAAATTACAGGATTTAGGCATCAACAGCCCTTGAATTTTTTTTGAAATAACAGTATTGTGTTTGGGATTATTTTTTTTATTTTGAGAATTTTAGCCTGAAATCTTCAACTCCCACAATACAGCTATGGTCAAAAATAAGCTTTTTTTTGTTGCTGTTGTTGCATAACAGTGAGTCATCATTACATTCAATTTCTATGAAATGGACATGCATCATGAAATGAAGTTTTTCTTCAAGTTCTCAATTAAATCCACAGGTACAGCCATTTGTCCTTGGACCGAGTTGCTGGTTTAAATTCTTCTGCCTTCATAAATTTATTTAGACATTTCTCATTTATCATGAGTCATTCCCATGCCTCTAGGTAGCTAGCTAAGTGTTGTTGAAGTAAAATTACCACTTGAATTAATGTCTTGATGTAGTGTACTGGCATAACTGCAAGGCTACATAACACTGACTCTTTAGTCAGCTGGTCATTTGTTCTTTCTTGTACTTTGATTTGGATGCAATGAACTGAATTTTATAAGCAGGAAATTAAGTACAAAGACTACTCATGGGCTGCTTGTAAGATGAGCTTAGCAGAAGAATGTCACCTGCCTGGGCTGCAACTTAATATTTTATAGCATTGCTTGCATGTAATCATGTCAATAGCTTGAATATGTGGCCATAAGGTTGAAGTTGTAAAGTGGTGCTACTTCTGGATGTTACCTTCAGTCCTTCTTTGAGTACTGCTGACAGAAAGCACTCAAAAAGGCATCAAAATAGATGTAAATCTCCCTAAATGAAAGGGACTACCTTAGAAAGAGTTAAGGCAATTGACGTTAATTTACTTCTACTTTCAATCACTGATAAATTTAGCTATTACCAGCTGCTGGGTGAGTTTCCTAACTGCCTACTTTTATAGCTCACAGTTTACAGCAGCCCATGGGCTGTTTTAACCTGTGACAGCCTGATTTTCTTTGGCTTCTACTCAGCCCTCCCCACTGATTAGCTTAGGCAGATCTTCACTGGTCTTACAGACTTACAGACATGCTGTTCTGAAAAGTTTAATTATTCCCACTTGTAAAAGACTAAGCTGTCTAATTTGGAGCTGTTAATCTAAAGATGTTGAAGATGTGAAGATGAATGAAACCTGGATGATTTAAATCTTGTCGTATGTTTAGGTGACACTACTCTTTGGCTGCAGGTAACCACTCTATGGCAAAGATACCTGAGTGCATCCTCTGAGCATTTCTCAGAGGGTCAGTTTGAAACCAGGTGGACTCCCCCATGTTTTAACTACATCCCTCAGAGGTCAGTGCTTAACAGAGCTACATCTGTCCTACATTGTCTACAGTCAGTCAGGGTTTGTCTTAGTCTAAAGGTCTTGCCATGAGATCTGAGATCTTGCATGGACAAACCAAGAAGTGGAGATAGCGAAGGAACTGTCACCTGGGTTCTGTACAGGAATTTTGCAAAGTCACTCTTGCAGAAAACAAGGAGTAAGTAGGACAGGAAGACTCTTCCTGACAGTGGACTTAAAGTTTTTTGTTAGGGTATTTTAAATTAGACAGACTTAGCCAAACAGAGGCTTACCTCACATAAATATTCAAAATGAGAAACAAGATGTTGTGTTGTGCTGCCTTCAGACTGATGGAGCAGCAAGGTATTCAGTGAAGTCTCAGAGTACCAAACAAACAGGAAGGTACCTGAGAAGGCCACGGATCAGAGGTTTGATTGTTGCTGGAGAATCTGTCTTTCAAGCTGCTTATCTGTGCTAAAAATTGGTTTGAGCACTTCAAATTGCAAGTGCCCAATCTGCACAAAGTGGAAGTAATGTGCTGACGAAGTTCTGTGCAGGTAGCAATCAACATTATCCTGGATGAGCTACAATATTACTAAGATGTTTTAAGGAGGACCTGCCAGAGAAGCATTACAGTAATTAACCCTGATTGTCAGAATGTTGGGCAGGCCTGAGTCTCAGAAGATGAAGCATTCAAGTAAATAAATAAATAAGTACTTGATGTGCATCACTGCTTAGGGATGACAAGTCTGAAACCAGCATCCCGAGTCCATAAAGATAATAGCTTGCTCACAGTTGATGTGAATGGATGACAACAGGAACCTTTAGAGGTGATTTGCAAAGGCAAAAAAAAAAAAAAGTGAGGGGAGGTTGTACCATTTTCACTTTTTATGGGACGACTACAGAAGGCTGGAAAGCCTCTGCCCCTCCTCACATTTCACATCTTATGTGATCTGTGTTCCTGGATGATTCTATAACAGAGTAGAGGAAAAGTATAATTACGATGCCATATCATACCGTGGTAATAATACTGAGTTAGGAGAGAAAAGGACATTTTTTTTTTAATTAAAACAATTGAGCTCTTTGTGGTTTTTTTGGGAGCAGCTAGTTAATTCCAAACTCCTTTCTTAGAGGTTTTACTTCTATCTCCTTCAAGATTCAGTACTTCTAGTTCTACAAACAAATGCAGAAAAAAATGCTAATCCATTTCTTTGTGTACTCCACAGATATCTCCCAGGAAATAAAATGAAACCTGATATTACCAGTATGTTTAGTAAAAAAAAAAAAAATAGAGTATAAAATAAGTGTGAATCTGCCACTCTGTTTTGTCACACAGCAAAACAAGGAATGATGGTAAGTGACATAATGCCATTCTTTCTGCCATCTTTGAATCTGTAAATGCTGCAACATTAAAATATGTGTGTTTAAGCTCTTAAATGAGATATCGTGTAAATAGCATCAATATCTGACACATTAGCATGCAGAAGTTGCTACAGCAGCCTATTTAGCATGAGTAAGTCAACAGGATTGAAAGAAACTTGGAGATAAAAAACATGTTCCAGGGGAAAAAATGGTACACTGCAAAAAAATGCATAGGAATGGGTTTTTCTGGCAAATTGCATTCTCTTCTGTTATCTCACAAATCAAGACTGGTTTGGGAGAGCTCTTTTGTGACTAAAGTTATTGCTCAGCAACAGCATTTATTGCCAGAGAGGGAGAAGGAATAATCAAAGCTGACCCAAACAGTGTAAGCAGATATTCCACATGGGGTAAAATTTTGAATGATTTATGATAAACAAAGCATTCATTAAATCTCTCTGAAAATAAGAATAGATAAGGCAACAGTCACAGATGGCCAAAAGATCAATCATAAAATAACCCACAGGAAGCTTAGTGCCAAAAGTAATTGACATAATCATCAAATCAATTTCTGGTGATACAAACACTTCTGCATTCAGTCTGATTCCTTGTGCTGTAGATCATTTGTTATGTCATTCTGATCACTGTTGCCCAATATAAGCTTGTAGCAGTTTTGAGAAGCTCAGGTACTTTTTGGAGTTCAGTTTCCACATGATCAAAATATGCCAGGTGGGGCCAGGTTACTATTACTGGTCAGTGAGCACTTATAAGATATTTACTTTTGAGATGTAGCTTTATCCCCAGTTGTCGTTCATTTTTGTATAAAAGTAGAGAGCCTTGGGACACTGTGGGCCTGTATTCAAGATGTTCCTTCACAGTGATTACAAGGGAAGAAGTGCACAGACCTGGTTGTTGATGAGGGTTTCGGGCTAAGCCTTTATGTCATTAGTCAGAGCAATAGCAATGCCTTCCACAGTTCAAAGATTACCGCACAAAGTCATAATGGAGTCCACTTTTCAGAAAAAAAAAATTATTTCAGTATAACTAAAGCACTTTTCAAAATGTGAGAGATTTAAAAATAAAAATGGGGTACATTGCCATATCTATCAGAGTAAAGGAGAGAGAAAGGAATTCTATCTGGAGATATACACACTAAGGAACTGAATCAGAGTTTAATGTTTCTCTCAGGCAGTAGATTGCCAGCTGTGAGTAGGGAGCATATTTTGTTTGCTGGTATGATCAGCAGAAATAATATGTTGGTAATTTAGAGCTGCCTACCTGCCTATAAAGTGCTTATCTGTGTACTACCCAGAATTTTAAAGTTTTTTGGAAGCATAATAGTCAGAAAGTGTTTGAGGCATTGATGGATATTTATGTCTGCTCAGCTAAGGAAAGGAGTCCACTGAGTACAAAACTATAATGTTATTTGTGTGCTTGTGCAATATAAGGAACATTCTCAGTGTCTTAATTGTGGTGCATCATTCAGAAATACTTTATCAATCTAAGAATCTGATATGATTTGTAACTAGTGAACATTTCTTAGACTTCCACAGAAAAGAGAGTATCATTTGGAAATGCCTAAAGGAATAAAGCAAGAAGTATGTGAAAGGGGACTTCGGGGTTTTTTTTCTTAAAATTCAGATCCCTTACTGGAGTAAAGAAAATATACAAATAGATATGATGCATCCAGGCAAAGCAGTAATGCTGTAAATAATATATAACTCTGGTCTGGATCCAATTTTTGTGATTTCACTTCTTATTTTAAGCACAGACTGTTCAATGATGAGTACTGACTTTTGATGTACAAGATGAAATGCTGTAATTATTCAGTGTCTGGAAAATCTGAGCTGATACTCTTTCCTGATTTCATCCATCCTCAGCCCTTCAGCCACTTTCCTGATTTCTTTTGAACACACAAGTCAGTAGTTTCTTCCCACATCTCTCTATCTGCCTGTAAAGGCCTCCCTTTACATCACCTGTTGCTGAGGGGATATCTCAGCTCACAGACTCCTCAGAACAGTTCCCTCAGAGCTACTGCACTCTATTATTATGTCAGTATTGCTTGCTGATGTAGTAAATATGAAAACTACATTTCTTACAAGGAATTAGATTGTACAGTGTCCTTGCTAGGTTACTGAATGAACTAACTCCTTCCTCTATAACTAGTAATAAATAGTAATAAAACCTTTTGCTGACATTTTAAAGAACAGTGCAGAATGCAGGTAAAACACTGCAGAATTGATTTTGCACTTATCAGACAATAAGAAATGTAATTATATTGCATTTCCCCAAGGACTATCCTCTATCTAGCTCTTTATTTAAAACAAGACAAAACAAAACAAAACAAAACAAAAAAACCAAAAAACCATGTAAGAATTCAGTAGCCTTCTATGGATGGCAGAAGGCTTCTAAGCTATTGCAATTCCTGGGCTTTTTACAGAGAGGCCTGTGCTATGTACCACTGTGGTTCTCTCTATTTGTAGGCTATTATTTCAGCAAAATTCTGACTGGACCAAATTTTTCTGTGGAACTATGGGTTCTAAAGTGAGGCCCTTAGATCTCCTTTTACAGCCTGCTGCTCTGCAGAGCATTGTGTCACTCTGCTAAAACAAAATTAAGCAAATTTCCTCCTCTTTGGTTCTTGCCACTGATCTGGTAATTCCCTTCACTATTTTTTGGACCACATGCATACAGGAATGCACCTGTGGTTTATATTTTGGTAGAAGATGTTGTTTTATCTTACTCATTCTTTTAACTGCATTTTCTTCCTGGAATGAATGAGACCGTAGGGGATGAACCACTCACTGATACAACGTAATAGAAGAAAAATAGAAACATTTTTAGTTCCAATTGTGAAATGTAATTTCTCTTTATTCCTCAATTTTGCCCATGTATATACTATCAGATAATGGTTAACAAGGCATCGTGATGCTCAGAAAAAGGTCTCTACCTGTGAAATGGTGTTGGAATAGAAAACTGGAAAATATTTTTTATCTAAATAAAGGTGAGGATAGCTGACCTCTTGGAAAAATAGCCACTTCCAGGCTCTTCTTGGTGGCACCAATCAATAGGCCAGGAGGCAATGGACCGAAACTGATGCCCAGAAAGTTCCACCTGAGCATGAAGAAGCTGGTGACTAGTGAGTGAGCCTGGTTGACAGGTTGCCCAGAGAAATTATGGAGTCTCCTTCACTGGACATATTCCAGAGCCATCTGGATGCAATCCTGTGCTATATGCTCTAGGAAGACTCTGCTTGGAGAGGGACATTGAAACAGGTGACTCACTCAGGTGGTTCTTTTAAACTTTACCCATTCTGTGATTCTAAAGCTGGTTGGAAAGATAACCATTGACCTAAGTGCATGCTTGCTCTAGCCTGAGGAATATCCAAATAAACTTTGACGCTATAAGATTTCAAATAATAAATTCAAATGCCAACCAGGATTTAAAAGCTAAACTATTTCAACCTAGTTATCCCTTTTAGTACTACTCTGCAGTTTCTGCAGCATCACAGAGATGGTCCAATGAGTGGAATTAGAAAATAATAGATAATTTTAAAAGTCTTAAAAAAAAGCATTTAATTACTTTTCATTTCTCCTACTTGCACTTGATAAATGAACATATTAAACTGTGAAGACTCAGGAGCCTCCAAAAGCCTTTGAAGTGTATTAGAATTATCTAATAATTAACCTCGGGTTTCACCAGCATGACTCATTGAGGTGAAGTGAAACAGTGCTTATGATGAAGGGAATTCCAGATCTGCCAGCCTGAGGAACCAAGCCGGCTTCACTCTCCTACACTTTGTCTGGGGAGCTCTGAGCCCCCTGATCCTCCTCTTGTTGCGTTTCATTCTTGATGAGAGGCTCTTTTTTCAGTGCAGCTTTTTGTTAAACAGCTGGGTGCATCATTTTTAGAAGTCAATGTTGAGAAATAACCTTTGGTTTACCTAATATATATGCAAAAATAAGACGTATCTTCTCTGGACTGGATTTTTCCCCATACCTGATATTAGAGAGCATTGTTCAGCCTGGGGTATCTATTAAGTGATTTATATTGATGTGGTTACCTGAATTAAGAGTGAGCACTCTCTTTAGAGTGAGAAAGCCTATTGTCACAACTTCCCCTGTGTCTTTGGCTATTACAGCATGGGCACCAGTCTAACCTCTGCTCTGGAGAAGGACAGTACTTCAGCTCCTACAAGTACCACTGAAGAGGTGATGGTTTTGTGTTAATAAATTGCTCCCCTTGCCTTTAAATGCAAGCATAACGATTCATAATAATGCAACTTCTTATTTGTACCAGGGTCAGAAGTGGTCACTGGTTTTATGTACTCAGATTAAGTAAGTACTTTCATCCTGAATTTGTAGTGTACTGGAAAGCGTCAATGCCAATTGGACTGAATGGTTAATGAGGACATCAGCAACTCCCTGAAAATGAGCACTCAAAACCAGGAATTGATTAAAGAGTGGACATTTAAAAACCTGGGTAGCAGTTTCTCTTGTCTGTGACTCTCTGAGTGCTTTTATAATGTGCTGTGGGGAGCCAAGGTAGCCTTAGACCACTGAAGGTGATTCACCAGCCAGGGTCACTGTATTATTTTCATTCACAGTAGGGTTCAGGAGGGAGGGTGTTGACCAAAATGTCTACAGATTTGAGCAGTGTCAATACTAAGGAAAAATTATGCAAGGCAAGGCTTTAATCTGCTCTTTAAAGGCTACCTCTCTGTTAGCATACAATGTCTTAGAGCTGCATTTCCAGAGCCCCTTCCAGAGTAAATCAAAATATTCTCTAGAACAAGACTCAGCAATACTATTTAGTTTCCCGTTTCACAGATTTTACCTAAGTCTTTGGAGGGATTTCTAGGAAAAGACAGGGTGAGGAAGGACTGGTCTTGCTGAATCAAGGAAGAACTCACCAAGGAAGTAAAGCATTTTGAGGTGTGCTAACACTGCCTCCTACCCTTAAACACTAAGTAGTAATTTCTTAATGTTAACAAAGGTTGCCTTCAACCTAAAGTCACAAGGTTGTATCAGGAAAAGGGAAATATATGTAGCAATATATTATCATAGAATCACAGAATTGTTTGGGTTGGAAGAGACCTTAAAGCTTGTGTGCTTCCAGCCCTCTGCCATGGGAAGAGACACTTTTTGCTGGACCAGATTAGTCAAAGCCTATCCAGACTGGCCATGTACGCTTCCAGGGATGGGAAATCCACAATTTCTCTGGGCAACCTGTTCCAGTGCCTGGATTGCTCACAGACATTTGTGTAGCTTCCCCAGCAGACATCTGGGTGGTTAAAATGCCCAGAGAGAGAGAGCTTGCAAGCAAGACGCCTCCTGTATCTGCAGTAAGAAGGCTTTGTTGGCAACTCCCCCTGGTCAGGTGCCTGTAGCAGACCTCAGCAACAAGGTACATTTTGTTGGTTCTGCCTTTGATTTTTACCCTCAAGTTCCCAAACTGTTTGCAGCTGGTTTGTGCTCATAACCTTTCTTCTCAGTCAAGGGTTCACCAACAGTGACCAGCATTTTCATTTGCAAAAAACTAATGAATTTCATTTTGACTTGAGCTGAGAGTCAAAGTCTTGCAAAATCCTCTGGAAGTACCTCTCAAGAAAGAGGAAGCATGCTGTCTCTCTGATAGACTACATGACATATATCTTCACTGTGCGTTCACTCCTCGCAGGGCACTTCCAGGTCCAGATTTTCAAAATCACTGACACAAAAAAATTAATCCATGTGTTTTTCCAAGACTTACAGGCCTAAAAGCATTTATTTTTTAAAAAGCACTGCAGCTTTTCCAGTCTAAAGCTGGTATGTTTCTTCTGCTGAAGTGAAGCAGCAGATGTATTGAAAATATTACTTGTACTAGTGCAACCTGAGATACAACTGCCTGGGTGAAATTTCCTTCCATCTGTAGCAAGTCTGACTGAGTCATGCTGAAACTGAAGTTATAATTTATTTATTGCTGTCAAAGGAGCTCCCTTTCCTTTTAGTACTTGAATGCAGTGAAAAGTCTCAGATGAACTGTAGTTAATAATAGTTTGTGGTCAACCTGGGGAGGCACTTCAAGCAGTCTAATTTGCTTTTGACCACATTCTGTTCAATACTCTCACTGCTGATGTGGCCAGTGGAGCAGGGAGAGCACCTACATTAATTAAGAGGTTCAGCATTTGAAAGACTACACAGGACTTCAAAGCCAGGTTAGCATCTGCAGTTTGAAAGCAGAAAAACAGAGATTTGTAAAGGACAAGTGGAGCCTTGGAACTGGGGATGAGGATTTAAAATGGTCTGGTAGCAATTGGGTGGAAAAATAATTTCAAGTTTACAATGTGCCACAATTGCACATGAGGCTGCTTCAAAAGAACAAATAGCATTCTGGGATGTTTTAAGAACACTGTTGGCTGTAAGACAGAGGAATGAAATTATTCTGCTCTACTTGCCACTGAAGAAGCCTCAGTTGAAGTACTGTATCCAATTTAGGGTGCTGCACTTAAAAACAGATATATACCAAATGGAGGTAGAAGAAAGCAGCAGGAACAATCACCCAAGGAGGCAAGGCTGAATGAAGTAGCCTTATTTCTTTGATAAAACGGAAAAGCAAGAAAGAAGGCTGATAATGACCTCCAATCTTTTAAAAGGTTTTTTTTTTTTAAAAAGGAGGTGGTCCATCATCCCTTGAGTCTACAAGAGGGAGGCCCAGAAGAAATAAGCGTGCTTCTCAACATATTATATTCAAATTATATGTAAGGGAGAACAATCTAGTCACAAGATTTATGAACATATTACAGCAGGATAACACGATACAGGTCAGATTTCAATTAGTGAAGATTTTTAAAGAACAATTTAGGCTTAGGTGTGGGGGTTAGGTGTAACTGAACCTTGTTCTTTGAAGGGACATGAAGAAGCTGACCTCTAAATGTCCCTTCCAACACTGAAACTTCAAAAGCGTGAATTCCACCTTCCCATTTCTATGTGCAGTGCGGTAAAATGGGGGTTCAAAGGTGGTGCAAGTAAAGACAGTCATTTAACTTTAAATAAAATGATCTTTTGCCATGCATGCCTCAAACATGCTGGCTCTTTTCATGGCATCATAAAGATTGACAAGAAATTTGAAGTAGGACAACAAATGCTGCAAGGTTAAGAGCTGGAAGAGATTTATAATCCATATCCCTAGAATCAGAGAGTCTGAATTCCTCCTGGTTGCCTTTTCTATCTAAAACAATAATTAAAATATATCCTAATGCTGTGAAGTTGCCTTTTACTGTTCTCAATAGAAAACAAAAAAAAAAAAATAATGTCAGTTGTTTGTGAGAGGATTGGGGCATGAATTGCACGAACTTTTCACATTTCACACTATAATCTAAGACTTCTTCCCCTCACTCCTCCTCCCAACCCTCCCCCCTCCCCCCAAACAGTTCTTATGGAATTATTGAATTGGAAAACTTTGCCATGAGATTAAATCATATTATCATGCAAAAAAAAAAAAAACAAAACCAAACAACCTAATGTGGCCAAACCAGCCTGCTAAAATTTACAGCATTACTTTCTACAGCACGGATCTGCCACAAGAAAATCTCCACATTTCATAGGCTACACAGCCATGTGACTACGAAAAGAAAAACTTGAAAATGTTTCCCTTCTTATTATTCAGCAGACAAACATGGAATCTCTGACTCAGCACAATAAAGCCTTTTTCCAATCAACATAAACTAATGATTAGGAAGGCTTGGAAAGAGTTATGTAGGATTACTCTGAAAATTTCTGTCTGAGGATGCCTTAATGGGGATATGGCTGGTTTTGAATAAGGATGTATAAGTCACTATCAATTTTCATCAAGGTGACTCAGGCCTGTTTATCCTCTTGCTGTATGTGATGACACACATTTCAGCCTAGGTGAAAATGTCCTGTCCATCTCCTAGAAAAGCTTAATAATTTATTTGTAGCCCAGCTCATTCTGGACTTGTGCACAGTGCTCATTCTCTGCACTGCACAGCTGTCTCTTAAAGCAGCAGTAGAGCATGCTTCAAACAGCTTTGCCTGACACCCTCCTGTTTTTCATTATATTCTTGTGTTATGTTTCCAAAACAAAACAAAATGAAGAATCGATACTGAGGATGTTTGGCAGAGTTATCATGACCTGGGTTACAGCTGGTACAATTCAGCAACCAATTCAAGCTGCAAAGGCAATTTCACCCCCCTACCACCAAGGTAAGGACACAGAGGAAAAAGTTGCTCATGGCATAACTGTCCTATAGGGTGTTAGGCTAAATTTATATAAGGTGCTGCTAAACTAGCAGCATCTCATTAGCTTTCTTCTCTTTTGCTGCTTGGAGACAGTCATTGCTGACTGACTGATAATGCATATAATGCTGACTGGTAATGCATATAGCACAGGAAAATGTTTCCCTTTTTTTCTCTGTTAAGGAGTTTATGGCTTTACTTTACAAGATCAGGGTGATTCTGCCCTCCACCAAGAAATGGCTTATGTCACACCTGAAATCACAGTGGGCTGAATGAGGTGAAGCCATGTAGTCTCACTCCTCAGGTTTTCTGTTCTCTTGCTTGCTTTTCTGCCTGAGCAGGCAGTCCGATATTCAGCTTCAGACTGTAATCATGAGCTCTGCATCCAGATTTTTGAGCTATTAGGGTGCAGCTGGTTTGTGACTCAGCAGTTCTGCTTGCAGTAGGTTTGCAGGATCAGTTCCACTGTAGCTGAAGCTGTCTTGTTTGTGCTATTTCCAGCAGCATCCAGCTGCTGTGCTGCCAGGGATGCCATCACATGAATGCTGCACTGCTGGTAATCAGAAGCCTCCTGAATTCTGAATTACCTCTGTCTTCATCCCCTGTGTTGCTTTCAAAGCATAGCGTACATTATTGGGAAGTACCACTCTTCCTCCTGAAGAGAGCAGCTGCTGAGGACCCAGAAATCAGAAGCAGGTGAGCATATCTGAACTAGGCAGGATAGTTTGGGACTGCAAAACTCAGCGGCAGGGAGACACAAACAGTCTCATGTCCAAACATCAAATGAAATTGCTAAATAAAGAAAGAAAATACAGACTGGCAGCTTTGATAACTATATGGGGCTGAACAACTCCAACTATGCAAGCAGAATGCCTTTTTCACATTGTTAAGTTCCCACTCTGAAATCTGTGAGTTTCCCATCCTCTGCCTCACATACTTTGCACCAAACTACTGTTCTGCAGATCATCCGGGCACTTTCCCATCCAGGATCTCCCTTTCTATGGCACACTGGGACTTTTAAGGTTTTGTTCTTCTGTACCAAAGGACCTGACATTCTGTAGTCTTTTAGGAAGAATTTAGTGGCTTGGGATGGCTAAGTGGCTTGTGATTAGATGCAGACTGTAATTTTTGTCTGCACATTATGAGACTGGATGAAGCGGCAATTCCTAGACTCCATGAAATTACTACTCAATCCACATTCCCCCTCACTCTCCCTCTCAGTGTTTTGAAAACTTAATAGTTATCAGAATAATACACTTTATGCCAGTTTCTGGACTGATCAATAGTGTCTTCTATAATATTAGAGATCAAGCAATATGCATGTACCATTACATGGTAATAGGTTGTAAAATTCAGAGAATCCAGATAACCTTTTTTTTCCCTATGAGTTTGACTGTTCTTTCAGATCCAGGCCCAGATTGTGTTCCTTCTGTTAAGATAGAAAAGGCCAGGGCATTTTTCTCTTTCCCTTAGTAGCCAGGCAAGAAAACCCCAGAAAACCCTGTATATTTTCTTACACTCCAAAATAGCCTTAGATTGTCACATGGGAATCATCTCTGGCCTGTGCTACCTCCCAGCTGTGTCCATCATTACTGGTGAGAGAACCTAGCCAAAAGAGCAGTGGGATCTGTCAGTGACTCGACCGTGGGGACACACACATGGCCACATCGTGTGTCTGTCTGCTTTATTAGCACAAATGTAACCTGGGGGAGCCAGAGATGGCTGATCCTGAGATATGCAGATACCAGGAGGCCAGCAAGAGAGAGGAACCCACAGATCTTGAGTGCAGGTCTATGTGAAAATGTAAGCATGCATCAGTTACACAGTGGACAAGGAGTGGTAGCAATGGGCGCACAGTGGCATGAGCATTAGCTTTGCTAAAAGCCAGAGGAGATACTGAGAGGGTCTTCAGCAACAATAGGTTCTGACTTGCATTTTGTAGAGCCAGTGCTGCTGTGCCCTCAGTGCTCTTTGTGCGTATACCAGTCTTGGCAGCCAAGCAGAATATACTTTCTCATGCTCTAATTGAGCCCTCATTTTGCTGCACAGGCAGCAAAATGCTGGAATACGTACATTGCAAGCAGGAGCTGCCTCATAAGAACATGCTGGCTCAAACTAGAGGTCCCTTTAGTCCATTTCACTGTCTCCTGTAACCCCCCATAGCAGATGCTCAGGGAGTAGCAAGCCATGCATCATATATCCCAAAGACAGCAGCTGAGCAAATCTGGGACAAGAAAGACTTGAATAAAAAAGTATGTTCATCATTTTTAGAGCATGGGCTTCATCCATGTGCTCTAGCAAAGGAAAAGAGTTTTCTGTTTATGTGCGTCACAACACTCCTGCAGTAAAAGCAAATGGCTCCTTCTGGCCTGCTGCAATGAAGAGAAGAAATGGTACCATCCAAAGCAAACTCTGCTGTATAGACCCCCACAGTTCTGCCTCTAAAAACCTGGAACAACACAGCTCCTCACAAGCCACTGAAACAAGAGAGAGGCCTTGATTTTTGATTGTTTTGTGACAAGACCTATAAGAGTTCTCAAGTCTTGTGGCACCTTCAAATCTGGGGATCACCCAGCCCACATGAGGCTGGATGGAGAGCATCCTCCTCCAGGGTGCTTTACCTCCAGCACAGCCCAAATAAGAAGCACCCTGTGCACACAGACATCTCTTGCTCAATGTGTGGGTGTCACACATCTCCGTGTGGCCCTGGGAAACCTTGCAATTTTGGCTCCTCTGCAACAACCGTGTGATACAGTCCTGCTACCACCTTGTGGGCCCCAGTTTTCTCATTATTCTGAGGAGCTAATGGCAGATGTCCCATCAAAAATAGAAGAGTTACCTGGGGGTGGTCCATCTAATTTGAAATATTCTGGGTATTTTTTTTCAGAAATTAGGAGAAAGCAGAGCAGGCAAAAAGGCTTACCTGAATATACAAGCTCTCCTGCTACTGCTGAGCTTCTGAGCCCACCCTTGAGAAGAACATTCAACTAACAGAGAAGAAAGTAGGACAGAAAGTGGATGAAGAAAAGGAGAAAGAAGGTGCCAATGAAATAAATAATTTTCCTAGGAACTAATG
This sequence comes from Zonotrichia albicollis, assembly GCF_047830755.1. Classification (NCBI taxonomy): domain Eukaryota; kingdom Metazoa; phylum Chordata; class Aves; order Passeriformes; family Passerellidae; genus Zonotrichia; species Zonotrichia albicollis. The sequence goes on along the minus strand of NC_133819.1, from coordinate 119,124,734 downwards.
GCAACAGTGCATTTACACAGCTAAACATGATCTTTGAGTATCCCCCTGTAACATGTCAGCCCCCCAAAAGAGCATCAGCGATTTAACAGACAATTTACTCTTTGTCTCACTTTTCCTCTCTTTTTCATAAAAGTGATCCTCAAGTTTGCCAATAATGTGGAGAAAGAGAGCCACATCCCAGAGCCACATCCTGCACAGAAGTAGCTCTTGCTCAAATATAAATGTGCAGAAAGTGTGCATTTCAAAAGTGTATCTATGTGTGCATTTCTGCTGTGGTTGCTCACTGGAATATTTGTGCTATAACAGCACAATTTTGAGCTTTATCTCAGCTTCAGAAAGTGAAATGCTGCAAACCTTCAAAAACACCATAGGTTTGAAAGTGCCTCTGCCCCTTCCAGACAGTTTCACTATCCCCCAACACAAGACTTGCAAAAGCATGTAGTGGTAGGACAAGAGGGTATGGCTTCAAACTAAAAGACAGAAGGTCTAGTTTAGACATCGGGAAAAAATAATTTATTGTAAGGGTGGTAAGGTACTGGAACAAGTTGCCCAGATAAATTGTGAATGCTCCATGCCTTTTAAGTTCTTAAGTTCAGGTTAGATGGGGCTCTGATCAACCTGGTCTAATGAAAGTTGTCCTTGCCCATTGCTGGGAAGTGGGAACTAGATGAATTTTGAGGTCTTTTCCTACCCAGACCACTCTGCAATTCTATGAACATTCCTACAGCTCACATCATACACACAGCCAGTATTAATTCTCTTGCTATAACAAGACAGGCAAAAGTAGCATTGAAGAAAACAACAAAAATTGCAGAAGATAGCACTAGAGTCTGCCAGGTGCAGCCCTGTGGCTGTGAGGGTGGCCCAGTTTGTGCTGGAGGCTTGCAAGCCCCAAGTGTGTGCCACATCATTCTGCCCAGACTTGGAGCAGAGAGCCAGGAGCACGTTTTGTCCTCATTGTCATTCAAAATGGGATAGTTTGATACAACCATGCTGCTGATGCCTTTGTGTCAGAAGGCTTATCTCTTGTGTGTGCCCCACAGCTCCTGTTACACGTGTGACTTCCTGCTCTGAGCACGGGCTGTTTTTGGGAAGGGACGGCCTTTTGTGCACCATTTCCTGCCATTCTGGTCCCTCAGCACAAAGTCATTATGCCTGCACTTGTTTCACTCCATCCCCTGGTGGGCTCAGACTTCTTCCTCTGAAAGAGGAAGGATTCCAGGACCAATGAAAAGAAGGATGGGCACCTGCTCACCATCAGTCCTTGGCTGTGAGTGCCCCCTGCACTGTCAGCATCTCTCAGCGAGGTTTGCCTCCCTGCAGCCAGCACCTCTGTGCTGCGCTGAGCCCTTAGCTCCAGGCATCTTTAGTCTTCCCAATCCCCTGTGCTCTTTATGCTCTCAGCTGTCTTGTCTTGCTCTTTTCTTTCCCTGCCTCTCCCCATTTCTTTTTCCTTTGAGACTTCTCTTGCCTCTCCCCTTCAGGCTTCCTGTCTCCCCTCCGAGCCGGCACTTCCGACAGCAGGAATTTCGAGATATGGCGCTGCTCATGCATTTTGTATTAGCTCTAGGGGCTCTTAAGCCTTCTGACATCACGGGGTTGCACAAACTAGCAAGCACTGGAGTCCAGGAAAGCACCTGGAAGTAAGAGAAAAGGAGGGGGGGAAATTAAATACTTGGTAACAGAAATGCCACACTTTTGAAGTATTAACTAGCTGTTCATTCAGTCGCAAAGGGTTATTGCATTAAGAACTCACATTAGAATTAAGCAGGGGAGAAAAAACACTTGCTGGCTAAAGGCTGAGGATAAACCCAGCATTTCTTTATCACTGCCTGGGGTAAAGAAAAACCTTAATTACAATACTTGTCTTTGAATAATATTTCAGTCATAACAGCACATTTCTCAGATTCTGCATGATAAGTGCATTAATATTTATTCATTTTCTATGACCTTTAGATAATTCCTAAGGGTCTTATTTTGCTAGCATTGATGTTTACTTGTTTTTTAATGCTTCTTCTTTACAATGGTCCAAAGCTTCATCACCATATATCAGCATCTTTCTTGTCTTTGGACAAGAAAGACAAGATATTCCCTATTAGATACCTAGATAATAGACACCTATTCCTGTGAAGAGGGAGGAAAAAAATGTGGTGCTGATTTTGTCCTCAAACCTAATATTTAGGAGTAGAGACCTGCTGTGCTAGACCCTGGTGGACCTCAGACTTAGTGTAGAGACTTATAGAGTACAGAAATTTATTCCTGTAGAAACTGTTGCGACTGGGAAAGACTTGCAGTCACTCTTTTTTCACTGGTTTTCCTTTCAGTCTCAAATGTTTGTTATTCATTGGTGTGTAGCCCCCTTTGTCAACTTGAATACACACCCAGCTTGCCCTACAAAGGAGGGCTGCTTTGGAGACTACAGGAGTGAGAATATGTCCTGTGATTTCACTATTTAAAAACATGTACTTTGCACTTCTAACACCTTAGAAATGCTTTCTGCACTCTAAAAACTTCTTAAAATACTTAGAATTTGCCTTATTCACCCACTGACATTCAAACTGAAGGGGGTTTGGTGAATTTTCACAACTTAAAATATGGCCAGGTGAACATCCTTTTTCAGTGTTCAGGCCATCCTCTTTTCAAAACATTTGCTTTCTATGAAAAAGTTAATATTTCAAATTATATAAAACCCTGATGATTTCCAGTTATAAAAATAGGGTATTAAAAACTCAATATTCACTCACTGGCACCTGGCCAGAGGATTTTGCTGAACTCATTTACATTTTGCATTTTGAACAAAAATACTCTTGTATGAAGAAGTATGAGCTAGATATGATCACCATCTTCTGAACAGTTTACAGGCAAAAGAAAATCTGTAGCTCTTCATCTAATGTCTGAATGCATACTCACAAAAAAAAAGAGCACTCTAAATTTCTGGAAGTACATTTGAATGAGACTATGTATCTCCTTTTTGGTATGCCAAATTCTGAACTCTTAATCATACTGTTCAGTCTGTGGGGATAAAAATGTAATTCTGAGAAGAGTGTAAATGCCCTTTATGCAAAGAAAAGACTCTTATCTGCAGTAATTTGGTGAATGGGCTCTGTGATGATATCTGAAGTGCCGTGCTTCACCCACAGAAACTGTGCCTTCCACTTTTAGTTTTTTGGATCAGTAATTTCCAGAATTGGAGAGATAGCTCGGCAGAGAAAGGCTAGGGTGGGACATTTACTCGTATATCAGTGGATCACTGATATACAAGTCTCTTTTTCAGCTAAACAATTTAGAAAAACAAAAGACACTATCTTTCTGGATGGTTGTATTTCTTTCATAAGCAACGTCAGTAGATAAGGGTGTATTTCTGTTCTCAGCTAAGGAGCATTTTATCATGCAAAGGCATCAAAACTCTATCTAGTCATGCACTTGTCCCAGTGGAAAAAAAAGATTTTCAAAAGCTGAAAGAGAAAAATGCAAAAGCCTTAGTATTGAAAAATCTTCTATTGACAGTACAGGACAATAGTGACATGTTAAAAATAAATACTGGCTTTGGGTCTTTTGTAAATACAGAAGATGCAAATCTTAGAATCCAAATAAATTTCACCTACACTTACAAACCAAGAAGCCAGACTAGTTGTGAAGATTTCAATGAGGACCATTCAAAGAGGCAAGAAGAAATGCCTTTTGCTTAATGCAGGCAGTAGTGTAAAGGCTAATTTGTACCTTATACATGTCCTTGGATTTATGATCTGATTTTCAGCTATTCTTAATATTCACAGGAGCTGGAGAATTTTCTTTAGAAACTGGAGTGGTCACTATTCCCACATCTTAGGCACTATATCCATCAAATTCATTTCCAAGACAGCAGTCCCAAATTCCTCCCAGAGCTTGGAGGCCAGATGCCTCAGAGCACTGAAATGATGGATCTCTTCCTGGGAACAGACTACTGGAGCATAAACACTGTGAATGCCTCCCTAGCAGTGCACCAATCACTGATGCTGTATCTGGAAATGCAGTTAATATATTTGGTTGTTTCAGAGCATCTTATTTTAAAGACAAGCACAAGATTGGTCTCCCCAGTGTGTGAGATAGAATATTCTGGCTGACACAACTAAACATGTTACGCCTATCATGGGTACAAATATCACAGTATTTGTCTCACTAGGAATAGCCATGCCCTGGATCCCAGGCAGGAGTACCCTGATGAGAACCTACCTCAGTGACAGGCCAAGTATGATAGAGCATTTGGGACAGAGCAGACATATTTCACATGTAGTTCAGCATGCAGTACAACCTTCCTTTTAATCATATAGAAATCTAAATTCACAACCACTGTGAACATTAAAGGGAGGTGAAAATCCATCATTAACCCATGCACTGGCTTTCTCCTGGCTATACTGATGAAGGATAAACACAGCAACCTTGTCTAATATTTTATTTTAATTAGAGTAAAAGTAAACTGCAATAAGCACACAACACAGGGAATTAACAGAAAATTAAACAAGTTCTATGTGTAAACCTGTAAAAACACTCTGAGGCAATTTGAATTCTTCATCAGGCTGGGGACTGTACACATATTTCCTTCTTAATTTATTTTATTGAGTGCTCATGTTTCATTCCTTAGCAGGTCTGCCTGTATTGATTCAATCTCATGTTCAGTGAAGTGTGTGTGTGCAAATGTCTAATGGGAGCAAAGACCTGAAAGATAAAATGGTCTTTCTTTGGCCAGACCACACACCCTTGGAGATTTGCCTGGCCCAAAGAGGATGTTATTGCACAAACGGCGCAACCTCTTTTTGAAGCCTAGAGGGGAACTCATGAAACAACATTTGTGCATTGCAGCTGAGAAAAGCTCTAATTTGTACTGCTTATCTCTGATCCATGCACAACAGATCTGAGAGGAGGATTTTGCCCTTAATTTGTTCCCTGGTGTCTACACATTTTGAGTGTGTTAGATCAATGAAGGATGCTATGTTCCATATGTGCCACAACACGTAAGCCAAGCTAGGTACACTGAAGATGAAGAGAAAGCATCAACTTTGAACCTCCTGTTTGTAAAACAACTTTAAACGTTAGGCAGATGAGCTTGGAAAAATAATTAATTAGCAATAAAGACCAAAGGAACATTCTGTGTGAATAAACAACATAGATTTAGATCTTAGTTAAAACTTGGTGAATGTCAACTAATAAGGAGGTCTGTGGAGTCTGTCAGGCTTTGCAAATCCTGCTTTTCTGAAAGAAAAAGTATTACTGCTCACAGGAGAAAATGCCTATATAAGGTTTGAATCTGTGTGGTGGAGTGAGACCTGCAGCTCAAAGATTGTGTCTTCAGCTTTCTATGAGAAAGATCTTTCTATAGCTGTTTTTTATTTAGCTAGGGTTTTCTCCTGGGAGGGCAGGAGGGCGCTAGCTCAAGAATTCACTTGATAGATTTCAGATCAGCAGCTAATCTGTCACTTCAAGAGGTGACAATGACAGGAGGGAAAGACTTCCTAATTTATTCATAAAATACTTTATCTGTCGATTCCATTTATTTAGTTCATTCTTCATAGGTAAAAGTATTGAAAAAAGGAAATTAATCCTGACCTTGGAGGTGAGAAGCGGAATGCTGATAACTCCAGCTCTGGGGGCATGAGTAGGCCAGGACTTTTCTCACCCAAGAGTGTAAAAAACATGATAGACTGATATTATCTCATACATTTTACCCCTTGAATTCTTATTGATACCACAATACCACAGAGGTTTACTGACTTATTAACAACACTTACTGGAAGCTCATATTCAGTATAGCGATTCACAGCCTTGTTTGCTATTTTGGCATAGCACAAAAATGCCTGTGGTACATTTTTTCTGCCATTGTGCCCTCGCTGCCAATGAAAAGATTGCATCATGTCAGAAATGCCAGAATTTTCTGAAGGAATTCTTTATAAATTGTAAGAATTCATATATATTTTTCAGTGAGCTGCAGCTTATTCTTAAGTTCATCACAGTCTGAAAAGAATTATTGTGTGATTTGCCGGGCAAAGAGTCTGAGCAGCAAGAATTCATTGGCCAAACCCCAATATAATTTTCTTCTTTGATAAGTGTTGGAAAAGCACTTAGAATTTAATTTCGCTAGGACTCCCATGTCCTTAAATCTTAGGTGATGCAGCACACTATTTATGGAGGTCACTATGATCCTGTGCAATTACATTTTGATTTCACAATGGTAATATGGTAGAGGTTTTTGTTGCTAGAAGTTAATCCTTCATAACAGAATAGAGTCTACTTATTTAGCCACTTTGAGTTACTGTAATTTCTGTTTTAATTGAAGACTTTTCCATCACCAACCTCAGATGCAATCCTTACTAGACAAATATCACAGTATTTGTGCAAAATGAGGTATGAAGATTCAAGAACTCTCTTTCAGCTAATTGAGCAAGTTTGACCAAGGGCTGAACACCTTATTTACTGATCTAAACTATTTTCTGATGTGGTATTTGGGCCACCCTGAGAAAAATTCAAGGTCAGGCTGGATGGGTCACTGAGGAACCTAGCTGAAGACATCCCTGCTCACTGCAGGAGAAAGTGCAGGAGACATTCTTTAAAAGTCCTTTCTCAATGAAACTGTGTAATGCTACGAGTCTGTGCTTCACTTAATATGGTCTTTAGAGATATTCCCAGCCTTTCTCTGCCATATTTCATTCTTCAAAGTTGAGATGATTTGCAATGATGCAGCATATATAGTTTGGATCATACGTAGGTTTTTTACAGGTACTCCAAAACTTATTAAAGGGAAAATCTTCAAAAATTATCTTTAAAGAGGCTGTAAGGTATGCTTTTCAAAGGCACGTAATTTTTCCAGGTCTGAGTTTGTTTTTATGGGGCTTTTTAGGAGATCTGTAGGAAGTTCATCTTGACATGACAATGCTTTCTTGCCAGGTGTCACTTTACTTGAAAGCATGGATATGTTAATGGTTCTCAAAATATGAGAAAAAAATATGAAACGATATTTCTTTCCTTAATTTCAGTTTTGGAATGGCAAATAGGTTGTTAACTAACATATATTTTAAAAAAAGGATGTTATCTAGAGGCATGTATTTTTTGTGAAAAACATAGGTTGTTTTTTTAAAAACAGCAAAAGGTCATTGCACCAGCACACAGAGAGCTACTGTGAAAAGAAAGCATGTCACCATGTGAATTTCAGACAAATTCTTCAATTGTTGAGGCTTTTCTTTATAAAACATGTCTCCTTAGACATGCAAGAATGGAAAGCAACAGTATTTTATATAGCTGGTACTGCTCAACAGCATTGGGGACCAAGAGTTTTCTGTGAAACTTTCACATTTTTGTTGTCTGGCTTTTGGTTTTCCTCTTTCAGGAGAGCTGAACAGAGAGAACAGTGCACAAGTTAGAGGCATCCCTGTACCCACATGGGCCACAGCTGAAGTGCAGAGCAGGACCTTTGAGCTGAGAGCTGTTCCCTGATCACACAGTTTAGACCCGAAAAGAAAGTCCTATGTACTCCCCTTCATAATTAGACCTCAGCCTCTTGATCCACCATGTTTTCTTCGTCCACCATTGCTCAAATTGAGTTTTCCAACTGTTTCCTCAATCTAATATTTTTCCCTAATTATTTGGTGTGATATTTCTGAAATACCAGAAATTGCTAGATAGTCTCCAGCTCAAATATTTGTCAGGCCCAGGACTCCATATTTTATAAAAAACATGGGAGCAAATGCTGCCAATATGACTTATGTTCAGCAAGTTCAGCACACACTGACAACCAAGATAATGCATGATGATGGTATTTATATCAAGGTTTAAAAAAAAATCAGCTTTAAAGAGGATACAAAGAAATGTGTATTTAAATGTAAGTCATGACTTAGTTATTGATTTCTCCACTGGGTTATGCATGAATATGTCATTAGGAGATGTCAGACCAGAACATCAGTGAAAGTTTCATTCTTTGAACTAAGCTAATGGTCACATTGACAGTGAATATATAATGTGTGAATTCATATATATGTATAAATGCTGACTCTCCCATGCATGCACGTATGATTAGAGATGTAAATATGTAAATGTGCTTGTAAGCACATTTTTTACATATGGGTACATGTATACATGGAAAGCTAATGAAAGAGAAACTAAGCAGCTGAAATGACTTCTACATCTCTATTCACAGGTCTACATGTGTCAGAAAGGGCCACTAGCATTGGCCTCATTGCCAAAGCTACTCCACAAGTGGCCTGAGCTCCAAGAGTCCTTGTGTCACTGGAAACCAGAATTTTGGAGAAACTTTCTGAGATATGCAGGAATCTAGTTTCTATTAATCTGTGAGACGTTTGAGCAGGTAATGACCATTACTGTTAATGCAAATTTTCCATGTAGGGCCTTGTTAGACTCTGTGGGGAGCCGTACCATAAAGGCAATGTATTTGCAGGTGTAAGGATCACATCTTAATTTAATTAAGTCATTAGATTAATAAAATGGGGCATCATAACTCTTCTGCATGGGAAAATTAAGACTATCATCCTAAAATTGGAACAAAATTCATCAAACATCTGGAGACAGAAAGGAAAAATACTAGGGATAGAGAGTGGACTTTTGAGTCACATTTGAGTCACTTTTTCAGGGCTTTTGTCCTCTGGGTTCTTCAAAACAAATGGTTGAGAGGTCTAGCTCTACCCCCTTTCTTCCACACCTCCTCTTTGCAAAGCATATTACAGTAGAGAGCTCCTTCATCTGAGCAATTTGCAGCTTCCCTTCCATGTGGGACACCAGGCAGAGCTGTACAAACAGTTATGACTTATCTATTTTTAAACCATTCAGCAGCACCACTATGCATTGTACCCGGGTGAGATGGAGTTCATTTTCCCCCAGCAGCCCTCACAGTGCTGTTCTTTGCATTGGTAGCTGGAAAGGTGCTGATAACACATCAGTGTTTTGGCTACTGCTGAGCAGCTGGCAGAGAATCAGCGCTGTTTGCTCACCCTTCTGCACCCCACCAGCAGCTTAGGGTTGGACAAGATCCTGGGTGGGGACACAACTGAGCCAAATTAGCCAAAGGGATAGCCCATGCTAAATGACATCAACTCAAACACAACAGCTAAAGGGAAAGGAGGAGAAAGGGATATTTGTTTTTTACACTGTTTGCCTTCTGGAGGAGCTGCCAGGAGTGCTGAAGCCCTGCCTCGGGAAGTGGCCAGGCACTCCTTGCTGGTGGGAAGTGGAGAATAAAATTATTAGTTTTTCTCTTTACTTGTGTGTGTGCAAACTTTGGCTTTTGCTTTAGTAAACTGCCCCATCTCAACTTAAAAATTTTTCATCTTAATTTTTCTCTGCTGTTCAGCTGGGAAGGGGGAGAGATAGAGTGGGGTGGGGGTACCTGCTGTCTAGACATGGTCAGCCCATCACACATAAATAGTGCACAGACCTAGTCACAGTTCTCTCTAGACTGCCAAAGTTCGCAAGAATGAAGTAAAACATAATTGCCTGTGCTTTCTAGGACTTTTTCCTAGACATTCCTGTTCTTCTTGGGTGACTGGAGCTGTGTGATGGCCTGAGAAAGGAGGAGCACAGATCAGAAAATAAAAGCAAGGGATAATGAGTATAATTTGTAGTTTCAGATTTACCAAAAGATGTAATGGAAAAGAAATGTCAGTATCTGCTTTGTTCCCACCTACAGGTCTTTGGCCCTAAGGCAATTCAGAGAAGAAAGTTTCTGGGAGTGGGGAGAACACTCAGATTACATGCAGAAGATAGGTGAGCCACAGAATGTAGCATGGATCCAAAATCAGGGTGATTTCTAGTTATTGAGGAGCAACATTAGATGTCCCACTTTGCTTTCTGAAATTCTTTGTTCCTGCTTGCAAACAGAAACTTGATTTATAAAAAGACTGGTTAAACCAAGTCTCATTTGGAGTCATAGAATAATTTTACTCTTTTTTTTTTTTTTCTACTGTGTAATCTTAAGGTTGATTGCTTTATGCTGGCTGAAGAATGTTGCTCTTGGACCATTTTAGAAATACACTGCTAACTGTACCTTGCTGAAAAATGCAAAATACTCACCATAATATGGAAGTAGGCCTAAGAAACTGAATGATAAATTCTATAATGAGATATACAAGTGAGGCAGGTCATTTGGTTAAACACAGAAATGATGCATCATATTGGATTTTGTTTTCCTTGTTTGGGAACTGCATGATTGTGCAAAAATAAACTTTATTTTTAAATTAGATACAGAAAACCCCATTCAAGTCTGCTTTCAAAATGAGTGTTTTATCAGTTGTATTTATATTCATTGAATTCCAGGGTTACATTTCAGAAACAGTAGGGTACTCGCTTTGATGCTGAGATTAGAAAAATGTCCACTCTTATTTTTTCCAGCACTGAATTGAACATAAAATGCTTTCTGAAGATTCAGTTGGGCTTTTTCAGCCAAATTTACTTAAGCATGCCTGTTCATTGTGGAGCTGAGGAAATAAGGAGAGGATGAAGAGTGCTGAGGATTGTTTTCTTCTATGTCTGCAAAGCTTTTTTTATCATTTTCCTTTGAAGTCTCTGGAAGTTATCTGGTGTTTGTATTAACTTTTTATATGAAAAGAGAAACTGATTTGTCTTTCTAGGGACCATTTTAAACATCAGAGATTGTGAAGAGCAGGAATGAAATCCACCTGACTAAACAAAGCCTAGCACAATAAATGCAGACAGTCGAAGGGTTTGGTTTCAATTCTGACTTCACTCTTGCAATAGTGCTATCTAAATTTACCTCCTAAATAAATGAACACTGCAGGTCTCACTCCAATGAGACAAGTTTCTCTGTGCATGCCTCGAGGTTCCTTTTGACTTATAATGTTTGGATTTCAGAGCAGCACCCATGGGGTAAAATAACAAAAAAAGTGCAGAAAATCCAGGTATAGTGTCTTTCATGATGACTAGTTAGGAATAGAATGAATTTCACTACCTGTTAATGGGTTTTATGAAACTGCAGCAAGGTCTGCATCTGTTTCTCTGATTGATCCTGTAAGGGAGCACAATGCTCAAGTTAGTTTTGCTTTCAGTGAAAGTTATTCCCTCTCTTATTTCAGCCTTAACACAGGGCACCCCAACAAGTTTATTTTAGACTCTCTTAGATTTGCTTGGCCCTAAAAAACAGGAGAAAAATAATTGAGTGTATAGGATTCAGTCTTTGTAACTCAAATGTCACAGAAAGTCATAAAAGTCACGACCTTCTGTGCTTGATTTCCTGATGATATATGACACATATGTCTGCCTAATTTAGTGCTTATTAAATGAATAATGTTAATGGTTAAGGAGTATGAAGCCTTCATTAGATTTTGCAAGCAGCTAACTACTGTAGTAAAAAGAGCTCTTTATTTGGTATTTATTGCAAACATATCAGAATGTCACCAATATAATCTCAGAAGACTAAAGCCAGTAGAGAAGCTGCAACTTTTGTTAAAAACTGTTGTTGGGTTGTGTGTCATTTTTAAAAATTGATTTTGATGTTATTCACAGGTGGAGATTTATTTTTTATTGAGTCTTGAAAAGGAATAATTATGGGAGAACAAAAAAAAAGAACAAACTAAGAAGGACAGTCAGCAGTTTATTTAGAAGCACTTCCAGTTTGAGCTTCTCTAGATCTTTTAAAGAGGTTGCATTAGTTTATGTATCTACTTCAGAGTTAGAGTTTTAGAGTTAGATGCAAGAAATACACTTGCAATTCAGTCACAAATGACTGACCAAAAATTTACTGCTACTCTTACCACCATAACAGAAGGTACTTCCAAATATTTGTTGCCCAATACTCAGAGTATTCAAATCACAGTCTGTGATTCCAATACTCAGAGTATTCAAATCACAGTCTATGATTCCATAATATTGTCCAAATTTTTACCTGGAATGAATTGTTCATTACTCACAGTTCATTTGTTAGTCATAACTCATTATCTTTTGTTAAAGTTTCAGTCAGCTAATCAAGAAGCAGAAAATATACTGTATGACCAACATAATCCCACAAATAATGATTGATCAAAATGAGCAGTTCCTGAAGAGCAGAGTGACTAAAAATCATTCAGCTAAACCAGTTATCAAAGACATAAAATGCTCATTTATTGACACCAATCAAGAGGGGTTTGTGAATGAGTCATGAACCAACAGCCAATTTGATTTGGGTTTCCTAATAGCAGTAGTAAATTAGTGTTTTGACATAAAATATCATATTTAAGTGTCATAATTCCCTTTCTTTAAATATTACTTCTGCATGCCTTACCAGAATGAACTGGGCAATCTACAATTAGCTGTAGAATGGCCAATGTCTTATGGGATAAGGGTTAGCACCTCTATGTGTTTTATTGAAACCACATTTTAGGTAATGCTTCCTTGGCTTGTTTTCTCTGTAAAAAACTGTAACTTCTTGTTTCCATAGTCTCATCTTGGGTCATTTGGCATTTTTGTACACAATTTTAGCAGAAACTCCATTTTGTTGATTGAATGATGACATTTCTGGGCTGAGAACATGATCCCTCCCAATATCATTGTCCAAGTTAAACATTTAAATTTACCATTTTTGTCTGAATTCAGATTAAGAATAATTTTTCCGTCCTTTAACTATATTTCAGCACTCTATGCATCATCATTTTGAAAGACCAGAATTCCTTGCATTAAGGTAGTTCCATTATACAATGCATTAATATGTTGAAGGGTTTATCTACTCCAAATCAGGCTCCAGTAAGTCATGGCCAAATTATATACTGCATCTGAAAAGAAAGTGGTTAAGTTTAAAGATGTTCTGAAAAGACTGAGCAAAATATAAAGATACACAATTTACCTTGAAGCTCTCCAAGAGCTTCATCTCCGAATTATGTGATTTTTGGAGCCCCAATTTGAATTAGATGCAATTTGAGTAAATAAAAATGACAGTGGAAGATATGGTTTCAACCAGTTTCATTTAATTATTTTAATGAGAAAGCTGATCATAACGCATTGTGTAGTTCCTTTTCTAGAACAGGTACATTGAGATGTTCTGAGATTCCTCTTCCAACTGATAAATCCAGACATGACATTTTGCATGAGCCAGGAGATATAGTTAACTCAGAATTGCTGGAATAAGAAAACCCAAGAGCTTTTAGCATTACCTAAACAGATATTGACATTATTTACAGAGAAAGAGAATTCTTTTTTTTTTTTTTTTTTGTCACATCTGGAGATCTCTAGGTATGAGAGGCCATAAATGCAATCAAACTTATGGCCAGGGGAGGACAACACCTGCTGTTATTATTGCATGTTATCTACTAATATCCTGGTAAAAAACCTTTTGTTTTATATGTGAATATACAGCATTATTGTTATACATTATGTGAACACCCAATAATTTATTAAATATGTTTTTCAGAACAATACCGATATTTTAAGTTGTTTTTTGAGCATCAAAGAACAAACTAAGACCAGAATTATTTTTTCAGCTATAAAGGACATATATTGCTTGCTATGTTGCATTTACAATGTAATAAGTGTTTTTAAAGAAAAAACAAGGAGAGCAATACTAAGTGAAGTCTTGCAAATGATAAACAATTCACCTAAATATGAAGGGAAAAAAATATCCTTAGCATGGATATACACTTGTCAGACCCAGTGAGAATAGCTGGTCTAATGAACAACTCTTTTTCATAGGGCTGGAAAAGATGTTGGCTCTGCAGTGTAATTCTCGTCAATTTTCCCCCTCTCTGAGCTCTACTGCCATCATACAGAGCTATTTGTTGGAGAAATTGCCAATTTTTCCCATTAAAGGAAACTGCTTATCGTTCTAGCTTTCCTAATTTCATGTAGCAGATGATACCATGCATTTAAGAGAGCTCAAAGTGACCTTTCATGCATGATTTTGATGCTTTTTATTAAGAAATGCTTCATACACATACATCCTTTAAAGCAGAACAAATGTTCATATATATACAAGAAAAAACTCTTAGAAGCTACAACGTGTTGATGTTTTTCATTCTTTAATTCATATGGCAATAGGTTTTGAAGATTATCTACAAATGTCCTACTTTTGATATTTTGCATGTCTTTTGTTTTGCTGTTTTCATCCATGTTTTCACATGAAAATAGTGTAACAAGACTGGAAAAAAACCGTGAAATAGGATGAATTTTTTTAACATAATATTAACAGACTCTACTACTTAATTGTTTAACAATGTAGAGGTGAATACAAAGAACAAGAGAGGAAATGACAGTACACAGTTTATGATGAGAAAATCCAGGACCACTGGCTTGCAGAGGAAATAAGTACCTAATCATCATACATGGGAACACTTGCTCATTATATGCTAAAACATAAATTGTAAAGATGTATAAAAAATCTCTTTCAATTGTCTAGCCTCGTATTTACGCTCCAAGCAAAATTTGAAATGCTGTGACTACATATGGCCTAACTATGCCTGAAGGGATAAACTCAGATGTTTAGAATAAAAATTTTCCCAATAAATACTGGTACAATCTGGTGAGTTCAGAGCTTTTTCTGGCTAACTCCAGATAAGTGAGAAACTCCTTTTAATCTAATGAAATTATATCATTTATGCACCATGTCACTGCAATCAGGCCACAGAAAGTACTATTAAATATAAAAAGATCTATCTTGTCCTTAGTGCCATTCTTATGATATTTATTTCACTGTGCTTTCTACTCACAAGTAAAGAGATCTCAGCTACTGAAGAGATTCTTGTTGCTGTTGAAATGGGTTTGTTCTTTCTCTGTTTTATCTTGTATGTTGGTGGCAATACTGGAGTTTCCTGAAGCATGGCTGGCTGTACACCCAGAGCAGCAGAAGGACACCATAGGTGATTGTCTTCTTTGCTACATAAACTGTAAATATTTGTTTATGCCAGCAATGCCACATGGTGAAAGCCAGTGCCTTCAGTAGCTGGGCATGTTCCAAAAGGCCAAGGAAGGCTCCTGACTTCGACCCATTCTGCATTTTTCCATGTTTCCCTAAAATGAAAAGTAAGGAAAATCACTGCTTGCATCTGAGTTTTAAGGCTCTTAGCAAGAGGACCCATGCAAATGAACTTGAAAAGCATGCCTGGAGTATGACAGTCTCTTCTCCATACAAAACACAAACAGCTTCCATTCACAAGTGAAGAAATCCCTCGTTTTTGCAGTAAAGGAAGACTGGCTTGAGGTCTGCTGTCAGTTCTAAAACACACACTGAAGATTTGTCACTGCGGGATCTAACTGTGATCTCTGCAGAGATTTGCAGAGACTCGCATTGGTGTGACTGTGCAGAAGCCCCTGTGAATCTGAAGAAGTGTCAATAAAACAGAATGTAGCAAGGAATATGTTTTGGCATTAAGATTTCCAAACATTGGTAATAAGCAATAAGCCATCATTTATGGCTCAGATTTGGAGCCAGAATTTTTTCAATTTGAATGTAACTTGTGAGTTTATCCATTTGGAAATGATTTCCTTCCAATATATACACACACATATATAAAGACTTTCAAATATAATGGCGTGCAAGCTTTGCATATAGGATAGAACTGAGTTCACAAAAATGTGTCCAGAAGCATAGAAACCTATAACTCATATGGATATTGACAGCAGTAGCAAAATTGTGTTTTCTCAGTTTAGAAATTAGGACCAATACATAGAACTTTTGAAATTATGTTATAAAATATTGTTGATGGCATTAAAGAACAAAATAATGAGGACTGTAGCTATGTTGGTAGTGTTAACATCTACTCACTAGCTGGATTAATTAATTTATTTGAAAAAAAAAATCATGTTTCTTAGCACTGATCAGAATTTTTTATTTTCTAGTAAAGCTCATTGATGTTGAGCATGCTACACAGACAGATTTTTCAAAATAACCAATGAGAGACCATTTCAAAATCTTTATTAATATGAGCAATTTAAATATCAGTGGGAACTGATCACAGGAAATTCTGGCATCACTGTGTAAGAGTCATCTGAGAATTTACTGTATCATACAGGACAGCTTGAAACAGCAGTATATATAATTTCTGTTGTACATTGAGCTCATAGGATAGTTGCAGCTAAATGCAGGTAAACAAACTTTATCAATTTCTGCTTTAGATCCTTTGGAGTTCACTTATCAAACACTATTAGGCCTGTGAAACTAAACCTGTGGATTTATCCACTTATGTGCCGTGCAAGTATATCTCCCCAGTATGATGATGTTAAGGACTGTGGCTTTCACAATATGTGACATTTGCACATCTAACATGCTAGGTGGTATGTGGATCATTAAAAGTCAAGGTCAAAAATGGAGTGTCGAAAACAAAGCAAAACAAAGCAAGGTATCTGTATCCACTCTCATTAATTAAGCATTAAACAAAGCAAAACAAAGCAAGGTATCAGTATCCACTCCCATTAATTGGGCATTGATATTTTTTTCCTGGTCCTTCATATAAGGAAATAGTTCATATATAGAGATGTGTATTTATAGTAATATAATCCCCAATCCCTGCTCTATTGAAAATCTCTGCAGGTATTTTACCCTTCTACTGACTCTTTGAAAGTAAAATATGGATTTCTAACTGTATACAGAATTTTCTGACATGATTGTCAACGATATACCAGATCTCTTAATATACAGAAGTTTTAGAATGTAATTCAAATATATTTTCCATTTTGAAGTTGTGATGGCTAAATACACCTGCTTACTTAAAAATTATCTGTTAGTTTGTAGTTTTCAATAGCTTAATCATAATTTTATTTTCTCAGTTTGTATTGCAGGCAGTTCATCCGCTCTTCATTTAAACTTGAATGTTACCTGTTTACACATCAGAAAATACAGAAAGATGATAATATTTAGAAAACAAAGAAAAAATAAAAGCTGTGTTCAAACACATTATTTATATAATTATCCTATAATTAAAGTAATTACAGTTTGTGATGAGAAATAGTCTTTATTTTTTTGAAACATTTGCAGGTTTCTTGAAGGGTGTTTACTGATCATCACAGCAAAGTGACATGAAAAATACTTGGAGCTGTTCTCATTTCTGCAAAACATTTAAGCTGCATAAGACATGTTCTTCATGAAACAACTATGTGTCTTTACAGTCCATTAATTGACAGGCCTGTATGAAAGGGAGTTAGACTGATATTCAAAGACATTTGTGAGCTTTTGTAAGCTTGACTACAGCCACAGCTACTCTGCATATTTGAATTTTTGAATAAGAGTGGATTTCTAACAAATATTATCGCAAGCAGTAAAAAACAGTGTAAATGAAGGATTTCTTGCCTTATGGTATTTTTTGAACTTCTAGATCCAATTTGCTTTTCTTTATAGCGCCTGGAAAGCTGGAAGTTTACAAAGTGAAAGCTCTGTGTCCATGAAAATACCTGAAACTAGGATCAGCAGCTTTGTAAAAAACCCGCTGACCATTCAAAAATACTGATCTGAGACTCAGAACATGAGGCTGTTACTTAGGAAGCCAACCCAAACAGTATTTCTGCCTTTCATTGGTAGAAACCTACCACAGGCATTAGAATGAGAGAAAACAGGGCCAGGGACCATGTCAGGGCACTTCCACCACTAGAGTGTGCCTGCTCTGCAGCAGTGGTACTCAGCTGGCAGCACACAGCCCCTTCCTCACAAAGCACGCCCTACATAGACATTTTGGGGGTGACTGGGGGTCCTACTGCTCTATGGATGAGCATGTGTTTCCCTATGGAGCTGTTCTGGATTTTTAATCCTGGATTCATTTTTTTCACCTCGCAAGTTATGTTTCACTCTTCACAGAACTGCACAACAAAAATCATTATGGACAGATTAATCATAGAAGCAATTCACATACTTCAAATAACACATACATGGGACATATTCAGTAAGAAATACTAGTCAGCTACTACATTTGCTTGATTACATTCATGTAAATATCAATATGTGCACAATCAATATCTGCCAGGACTGTGGAAAATTAGGAAAACTATAACTCTCATAGCATGACATTTTCTTCTTTATTGTACAACCAAAGGAAAGTGTATATTGACTAGATCTCTAGAGAAAAACATCTATTTATTATTTGAAATGAGCCATATCAAAGACAGAATGGATTTTTCTACAATTATAATAGACAAAGTAGAACTTGTCTGAGAATTTTTTTCTTTCTTCTTTAAATATGATCTTCAGCAAAATGCAATCTTTTATTCTTTTTCTTTTCCAGCCTCATAAGCAGGGACTAAACACAGTGAGCACATACAGGTGTTAAAATAAAGTTTATTAAAAACTTCATCCATCCAACAACCCACTCTCATTTGGATATAATCTGCTTTCACAAGTGCCTTCCTGCTATCATCACAATCATCATACTTTCCCTGCAGAATGGAGAATCTCCGCTAAGCACAATTTTAGGGTGCACAAGAAAATATCTCTTTCTCAGAGGGACATCTTGAAGTTGTTAAAAGCAGCCAGTGGCTCCCTACCCATCAGTCTGTAAGGCATAGATAAACTGTTTTTAAGTTGTGATGCCTGTCTTGTTAGATTTAATACTCCAGGACAAATTACTTGGAAGTTCATTTTTGCATGGGTAACCAGATCCACATTAATTGAGTGTAGTTGTTTTCATGCAAAATAACAGGATCTCTGCAATTTTTGGAGCAGCTTTCTTAGTCTACCTTGGGAATAAATAAAATAAAATAAGAGACCTGGTTTGGCTGATTTTCTCAAAAAGTATTGATAAAAGTTAAGAGACTTGGACATACAGTGCTGAAAAGATCCTGGAGCTTAGCTAGGGCTGAATTCTTGAAGACTCAGTGTAGTTGCCCTACTAGTCAACTGCTCATAACTCTTGGAAAAAAAAATCCATTACCAAATAATTTTCAACTATTTCTCAATAGTTTAAATAATATAGCAATAGCAGGGGGAATTCATAGCAATAAAGACTTCAGGGATTTTTGTATTTGATACTTCTACATATGAGAAGACTAATTTTGCTAAGCCAGTCTCTTCCTAAAAGTGCAGCCACCTTGGGCAGTCATTTCAATTTATAACTAACCCTGCTCTTAAAATATTTCCCTAGAATTTAAAATATATCTTCTTGTCAAGACAAGCTTAACAAAAAAGTCCATAAAATAAGTAAAAATATTCTTCCAGCACTTCACGAGTACATTTTTACCACTCTACTGGCACGTAAAAACGCTTAAAAATATTTCTTATATTCTTAAGGGTCACAGATTATTTTTGGGGCAGAATATACATATACATGTACATGTACATGTGCATATACATATACATATATGTATATAAATATATATATATATCTTCCATCTTTCTTATTCTTTTGAAGAGTTATTTTTATGATTAAAATTGTTAACTTGAGGAGCTGAGACTGGTAGTTGTGTCAGACTAGCAATTTACACTTTCAGCAGAGGATTCGGGTAAGCTACACTGTTTTGACATGTTTCTTTCACTTTGCCTTTTTTATTTGACTTTTTGGATGCTCTCCTTTGTTTTGATGCTCTGGAAGAGGTTTAAGATGCCCTTCCTTAAAATACTGGTTTTTTAATTGTCACTAGAGGATACCAGAAAACACAGAAAGTGTGGTTACAGTCAAGGATCACTCTTGCACTTTTCCTGTGTTCACCACACAGCTGATATTTATGTGCCCTTCAAAAAGAGAGGACCTACCTTTGGAGGGCAACTCTAAGTCAATAACAAGTCAAAGCCCTTTGAGAAATTGCTGTCTATAGACAGGACATAACAGGCCTGGTGTCATAACAGGTACTAATACATTAAAAAGCACTGCCATTTGTTTTGCTCCAATTATCACTCAAATGGTAAAATATTTTGAATTTCAACTCTTTCTTAAACTAATCATACAGCACATTAATGTCTTAAGTGCACTTAGAATATGGTTAAAGAGAGAGATTCTCTGAGGGGTATTAAAACCTAGCTGAAACCTCCAGAGAAGCTAAGCCCTTTGGACAGGCACAGAGAATTTTCAGACTAAAGAAGATTTAGGAAGCACTTACAGCCAGAGTATCTGCAGGTTTGGGTCTTGTCCTGCTTAATAAAGTGGCAGTCACCTTCTGTTATAACAGTTCCTTATTAAGCTAATCTGCCATCTGCATAATAAAATCATCTGTCAACAATAATTGAGTCTGCTTTTTGTTCAGCTTGCAGTGGTGTCTCCATGCTACTCCATGCTCCCAAGCTTCCCAGCTCACAATGCTGAGGTGTGTCCTAAATCACACGAGGCATGGCACGGCTCCCGAAAGCAGCCTGCATCATTGTAGAACAGCAGACGTCTCCAGTGAATGAGAATTATTCTCTCATACCAGTAAAAATCTTCTCAATAATTTATTACTACACACTGAAGACCAGAATATTATAATCTAAGTTTAGAAAAGTAATTTTTAGGTCCCTCCAAAGTCTTTTGAATGGTACATGAAAGAAATCACGTTTTAAACAGTGGCTCAAATTATATCTCCTCTGGTATTATGCTGCGGAATTTGGGTGGCTGATTCATTTCTACTTTTTGCAGTCTAATAATTATTCAAAGACCTTGCTTCTTCAGAAAAGCACTCTTTTCAAACCATTATAGTCCTTTAACTGAAGTTCAGAGGAGTTACTTGTGATCACCATAAATTTGTGCCCAAAGAGGCAGGGTTCAGCCTGAAACTTTGAGGTACTGATATCAAGGGGAGCTCTGACAAGATGTACTGTAATTGCAGGATGTATAACCATGAAAAAGCCTCTGGTTATTTGGCTGAGACCTCAGAACTGAACAGGACTGATCAGAAACCTTCTATAGTGTTTGAACCCATTTTCCCCAATTATTTTTTTTTCTTCAGCTCAGCCTTTGTAAGAGTTTACATAAGCTTCTTTTTAAATTGGGATTCATAAGAAAATATCTAATAATTTTTAACTTCCCCAAAATCTCTGGTTTTTTTTTTTTTTTCTTTTAGGTAATCATCAGCAACATCTGCAATCATGTGTAATTCCAGAGCATTAGTTGCCAGACAGATGTCTCAAAATCATTGAATATTTTCATTTATGATTGTAATTAGAGGCATAATTTCAATGAATTACTCTAAGCTGCTTGCACCCTCTTTCCTCTTTTCTCATGTTTTCACCACCTCCTCAAACCTTGGATGAAACAGAAGTCATAAGAAGTTAAGCTACCAGCAAATAACCTTAAAGAATTGAGTGAAAATATGGAGAAAATTTTCACAGTAGTCATCTTATTTCATTACTTTTTTAAGATACTCAGGAAGAATACAACAACTTTTTTCCTTTAATTTTTTTTTTTTTTTTAAACTTAGGGAAGTTTTGTTGAGTCAGGATGAGCTAATGGTCCGAGGACCAGGAGATCTCAAGTGGTATTGACACTGATTTGCTGAATCATTTTGGGTGTACTTTCTATGTGTCAGCACAATCATTTTGCTGTTGGAAAGAGTGACCTAATGTTCACCAATTTGAAAAATGGAGGGTCGTGACAACCACAGTGATTTAGCCAGAAGAAGTATTTCCCTGCCAGAAGAACTATGGTTGCAAGTTTTATCATGATATTATCATTATACTTTCTTCTCACTGTTAAGGAATATGTTTTACTTCACAGTTCCTAGAAAAAGTATTTTTTAAAGCATGAGCAAAACAGTTCTTAACAAGAGTCATCTTTACAGTCAGTGTACATAGTGCACACGATATTTTTTTCAGATATCTAATCTGCAAAAAAAAATCCCTATTCTATTAAAACTAAAATAAATTAGAACAAACAAATTGTATTTTCCTCAAAAGAAACAATTATGAATAAGTAAAAATATGTAAATACTTTAAAGAAAGATGCTATGCTCTGAAAAAAAAATAGAAGAAATTTCTGAATGTGCAAACGAAACTGATTTCAACTTTTAGATCTGGAACCTTGGTCAGGTTCAGGGAAATTTTTAGGTCTCACTTGAAAATTTAAGTCCTTCATTAGGAGTTATGAAGGAAGCCTGCCTATATATATTGCAAGGTGTAACTGTCACTCATCTATTTTATGGATGTTCCCAATGTGTCTTTGCTATATACATAATTTTAAAACAAATACACTGGATTTTTTTTACTCTAAAATGTGAATTATCCAATGGCAACTATTTCATAGAATCAATAGAAGGGCCTGGGTTGGGAGAGACCTTAAAGATCATCTAGTTCCAATCCCCCCACTTTAGAGACAGCTTCCACTAGACCAGCTTGCTCAGAGCCTCATCCAGGCTGGCCTTGTACACCCCCAGGGATAGGACATCCAGAACCTCTCTGCACAACCTGTTCCACTGCCTCAGCACTCTCAAAGTAAGAAATTTCTTTCTGATATCTGATTTAAACTTACTTTCATTCAGTTTAAACTCATTCCTCCTTGTCCTGTTACTAAATGCTTTTGCAAAATCTCTCTGCATTTTTCTTGTAAACTGCCTTCAGGTACCAGAAGGCCTCAGTTAGGTCACCCTGAACAATCCCAGTAGGAGAGGTACTTCATCCCTCCAACCACCTTTGTAGGCTCCCCTGTCTCATTCCAACAGGTTGATGTCCTTCCTGTGCTGGAAACTCAGTGTTTGGTTTCATCAAGGTCTTTTTGTGATGCGATGTTTTTTTCAAGAAATAAGAGATTTTACATTCCTGTGGCCAAGGGAATGTCAAGAATTAAAAGAATAAGAAACAGAAAATGTTTAAGGATGACTCTGAAGACATAGATACTTATGATTAATTGCCTCAGCCAATTTTCTGTAGCATCTGCATGAGTCACACAGACAGAATTTAATGCAGAATGAAAACACCTATGGTAAGCAACCAGATTAGTAAAGTCCATCAGGTCTATCATGACTGGAAATATTTTAAGGGTTTGAAATGTTATCTGTTCCTTTCTACACATTAAGTCATGCTCCCCTATCCCACCTAGTTGAATAAGGCTACTTGTATTCTTGGAGGAAAGCATGTGTGTAAGCATATCCTGAGTTTCTTTACCCAGGGAAATTAGAAATTACTCAAGTTGATCTGTCGGTGTCCCACTTTCTTTGATGTTCATGGTGATGCATGGAGGTGTCTCATTTTCTTATGAGAGAGGAATAGAGTAGAGAACAGGAAAGGATTAGGAGACAGCGCTAGGTATCTGAAAGATCAATTCAGTAGTTATGGGTTTATCCCATCAAACACAGGTCATTGGCTGATTGAGAAGGGTCTGTATTTACAAAACGTCATATCTGGACAAATACAGATATTGAAAATATCAAGACTGGGTCTCTCAGTGTGGCAAACAGGAGGTGCAGAAAAATCCCATTAGCTACTAACTGGATTTGTACCCTTGTGTCTCATGCAACACTTTGAAAATTCACTCTCAGTCATCAGGAAGTAAGGTAATATTCCAGCATTCCAAATTGTGTCATTCGGATACAGACAAGAAGCCTAATTGGCTACCGTGCACAAAGAGTCAGAAGCATAAAGAATTGCTTATGGTTACATATTTTATTTAAAGCCTGAGTTTTTCCACTGGACCTGTCTACATATGAGTCTTTAATTAAAAAAAAAAAACCACAAAACAAAAAACATTACTGGATCTTTAGTTATTTATAACTCAGTTTTTCAGTTGGATGGAAATTGTTTCCAGTCTCAAAAACACAAAGATATCTCAAGACAAAAGAATTTTAAAAAATTTTACTCATAAAATGGGAACAGTTCAGTTACATAAAAAACCCCAAACCAAACAAAATACATACATGCTGTGCAAACTGTTCAGTTACCCATCATGTTCCAAGTGTGTGTTATGTTTATGACAGTCCAGACAGGAATCCATATTTTGAATCTGTACCATTAAATTCACATAATCAGATTTTTATTGTGATGGAAATTCTGTGGCTTTCTCTTAGAGGATTTTGGAATAGTTCTTATTTTCTATGTCACATCAAGAAATGAAACTGGATACAGAGGCATGTGACAAGTGGAGACCATCATACCACACTCCACCCATGAATTCATACCAATGATTCGCCCAAGTCAAAATAATTCATGACAGATCTTCTACTAGCATAACCTCTGCCTCAAGATTTTTTAGTCAAGAAAAATGTAAGTGGACAGCCAGGAGTACTAGCTTAATTCTTCATTAACTGTATGAAATGTGCTAAATATCTTGACTAAGAAACTTTGAAATAAAATGATGTCCAGAAGATTCCTTAGAGCACTCTCTGTTTCCAGTGGCAAGCTCTTTTCCCCAGTCATAAAAAACATTTCACACAGTTGGTAAGTACTCAAGAGAGAAGTAGATTATAATCATGAAAATATGTGTTTTAATTTTTAATCATAATCCTCCATATGACTGAATGTGAAGAGTTCATTGACATATACTTTAGTGAGACGAAATAATGTTTTATCGTAAATGTTATCATTTCAAATAAGACCACTACATGCATGAAGAAGTGATGAGTAATACCTGAGGAAACCAAACCATATTTAAATGCAAGAAGGAATGTTTTTGTGTCAGGATGTTTAGCAAGGCTGTTCCGGGAGTCATTGCATACTCTGCCAAAATCGTTCATCATGCTGGAAGTCCTTCTGACAGCATTGCACTGCCTTTCCTCCAAAACAGCACCTGAAGCTGTGCTTAGCCTTTGGAAACTAGGCTGAAGCCAATATAAAAACCTCTAATGAACCCAGAAAAAATTTCTCCTGTGAAATACTGAAGTCCTGATATATTTATATTAATGGGTTCTCCTTTTTAGCATAATTTTTTTTCCCCTCAGAATTTTATCTCTGAAAATTAGTAGCCATATCCACAGATCAACTCTAATGCTGACGAGTTGTGTGTCTGGTTAACTAGCCACTCCTTTTATAAGGAGACTAGAAAAAAAAAAGAGGAAAAATCTAATAGCCTTCTCATGGTTTACATAAGAAAATAGCAAGTTTTCCAGAAGTTAGCCTTTTTTCATGGTAGGTAGTTACATTTCAGAATTCTTCACACTTAAATAAAACCTAAGTGTTACCTCCAGCCTCTCTATTTTTTTTAAAGCACCAACTGCATCAGCTTAGCTGATGTTTAAGTGTGCAGGACAGCACCATCCCTGGTGCTTGAAGCAACCTCATGAAGTCATTCCTGGTGAATTCACAAAAGCTGGGATTATGCTGCTTCTTGGGGATGTGGCTCTGGCAGCTAACTCAGATGGTATATCTATCTTTCTAGTATTTGAATTCTTTCTGCCCAACAGGCATTTAAGGTCTCTAGGCAGTGCACAGGGGGACACAGAATATTAGAACAGAACTCAAACCCCTAAGGCTAAGCAGAGAAGATACAATATCACATACATGTACAGACTGTGCAATGTGTGGTGCTCAAAGTCTGCCAGTTCAAAATTCTAAGCAAAAGGATCTGTTTTCTCCTTATTCAGGGCTGTGGAGAAATACTTCTTCTACCCTCCTGAAGGTAGGGAGACATCTGTTTTCAGTCCAAAAAGTGACTTTTACAATTGCAATGCCAGATCAGGGGGGAAGGGCTGATTTTAGCTCTACTTTCTAAGCCCATGGTTCGTGCCAAGTGAAGGGAAGAGAGTCAGGCTTGATCCTTCTCTTTTGCTGAAGAGTCATCAGCCAGCAGTGTTATCAGGCTAAAGAGAGCTACTGCTGGGGTAATGCTGAAGGGAGGAGAAATATTGCAGGGAAACTCACTCCATCCTCTCTGCTCAGCCAAATCTGCTCCACAGAAAATAAGGGTCACAGGGTCAGGAAACACAGGGCCTGGGAACAGGAGTCTAACCCAGGCTTCCAAGACAGCTCCTATCTATTATGTACCACACGTGGTAAAAAATGCATTAGTAGTCCTGAAAGCAGTTGTCAGACTCAAGTTTTGACCTGCTGGGTGCTCTTGCAACTATGATACCGAGTCATGCCCCATCTTTGCAGTGCATTTGAATATTCTTATCATCAGACTGAATATGGTTAGTCTTTTACATATCAAGGCCCTTTTACAGAGCTCTGGGTAGTGCAGTCTTGTTTAAATGAAAACTGCCCTCAGCTGTTAGCCTTTCCAAAAAGTTCTGCAGACCACCTGAGGTATTTTAAGTGGGAATTACGTAGTCTGAATATTTCATATTACTAATTATCTCTCACAAATCCTTACTGTGTCCTCAGATAGTTAGGTCTGTTGTAATTGCTCCACTGCAATTTACAGAAGGTGAGAGAGTGAGTTCACCTTGTTTCAAAATCCTTTCCTATCACAAATTACTCTTTCATTCTGATAGCAATTTAGACCACTGACGGGTAAGTTTTGTTCCTTAACATTTTGAAATAATCCAGCCATTACAGGTCAGGAGCTTATGCTGAATATAACTATGCATGTATAATGATGCAACTGGTGGACTCAAATAACAAATATAACAAATATAACAAGTAAAAAATATAACACATAAATGTGTTTGTCATAGCATAACAAAATATATGGAGCTGGAAGGGACTTCCAAGGAGTAGGTCTACTTCATGTAGAGTACTACAGTTCCTTACCTTCCTTGTAGACACAGAATTCGTTCCCCTGATATGAAAACAGTTTTAGATTTTTGTTATAGAGACTTATCCAGCTTAAAAACATTTTTGCCTCTGGTTGGGATTAACAGAACATGGAATTCATAGTAAATGACCGTGTTTCTACTGTCTCATCAGGGACTTCAATAATACAATAAAGAGATTTGGGCTGTTTTAAGGAATATGCAGAGAACATGGCACTTGTATTTGGATTCTAATTTGTGAACTGCTTGGCAGTCTTCTTTTGCCATAATGTATTCATCACAAGATATATTGGTTATGCAATAAAGTATTTTTTAATTGCTAGCTTTAGAAATATTTAAGTACCCAATTATTTTCATCTAAAATACTATTATGAAAAATAAAGGAAAAGTTTAAAATGGATATGGCCATGTCTAGACAACGATTATGAGTTCCACAGCAAGAGCCCTGAGCCTTTGATGAAGTGTATAAATAATTAGTAACACACTTTAAGACATCTTTTTCTTGGTTCATAATACCTGTGCTCATTTAATTCCAACTGAAAATATGCCTATTCCTTCACAGATAGGTTGGTGACCAAGTCAGTGGGAAAAGCGATTTATTTTGAAGCACCTGAGGCCAGATACTTCCTGTACATACACAGAGCAGACACTCACTGAGAGATTGGGCACCAACACAAAGATCACACGAGGGGACATGAGATAGACATGTTTGTGGCAGAGTGTGACCATAAATGAAGGCCTGTGAGTATGTAGAGTATGTATAATATTTTAACATCTCTTTTTTACATGAATGACTTTTAGTAACCTGAACAAAAAATGAATAACAAGAAATAACACACTAAAAATAGGCTGTCCCATTTTTGCTTTTTTTCAAAGTTACATGAATACCCAAATATCCTTATTCGGTTCTTATTCCACAAACATTGGTGGGATGAACTTGGTCAGAAGAAATGGATATGAACACCAAAATCAGTTAATATATTCGTTGAACTTCACTAAAGTACACCTTGAAAACCTTTACAAAAGTATTTTCATATTTGAAGAAGCACTTTGACACCTAAAGATACAAGCAGGGTGCCTAATGTAAATACAGTACCTAATGACTAAAGATAAATGTCTAAGTTCTATGAGGATCTCAAATCACGACCAAATTCTGGTCTTAGTATATATATGTTTGTTGCAAAGAGGAACAAAATCTCAGGAGCTATACCCAGACAACTGTTTACTCATCTCAAAGAGGACTTTGGAGAACTGCTCTGCACCAGTCCATTGATTTTCAGAATTCTCTAAAGTATTAAACAAATAACAAATAAATATGAAGACAAGGAAGATTGCTTGCTGACTTTGCTTCTTTTTCTAGTGATTTATAGACCACTTCTGCAAAGCTAGTCCCGTCAAAGTTCCTCAAATACTAATACAAAATCAATTCCTCTTATCAGAGTATCCCCAACTCAGTGTCACACACAGTTTTTTATACTATGTTATGTAAATCAGCATTGCTGTCAGCTCCATCTGTGACTGTTGCCTCTTAAGTGAGTTACTCCAGTTGAGATGAAGCAGCTCCACTAAGAGAAGTCTAAAAGATGTCATAGGATTGCTTCAATCCCAACATCATTTTGTTTTATTGTAATAGTGTTTCTGCATCAACACACATAACTAAAGATACTGTACCATGCATACCATTAAACAGGATTACACTTTGGACATTCCCCATATTTCTCAGTTCATAATATACTACTAGTGTTCATATGAATGTCATTACAGGACTCTTTGTAATACTTTAGAATTTTTTTTTAAAGTTGTAAATACACCAGAGCAGGGAGATAGAAGGGCTGACTTCTTTATAAAGAGCTATGGTAGAAATTTTTGAAGATAACTATAAAATTGACAGTTGTCAACTGTGTTGTGGGGTTCTGCTTGTCAGTTGTGTTGTCACTTTTCCACAGCAAGGGGAAAAAAATCCTTGACATGACTTTACTTTCCCTTTTAAATGTATGTAAAGAGGAGAAGCACTGTACCATATTAATGGAGCTAGAATGGAAACACAGTGTTTTTCATAACCGCCTGTTTATGTGAGAGCAATTGTGCTATTTGCTTTCCTTTTCTTTTGTTGTCCAAAATCTAGTAAAGACAACATAATGGCGTCTGAATAAAGAAACTTACAAAGTAAGCTGATTTTCAGGAAAAATATCCTCATATCTAGCAACAACTATAAACCTAAAAGCGTTATTTCATTATCTATTCCATGTTTCAAATTTCAGAATTTTTTATTATTCATTCATTCAAAAAAGAAAAAATATTATAAGTAGAGAGAGTTTCTATTATTTTTAATCCATTTTAATAATACTTTAATTTCATCCTGAAAAAAAAAGAATTAAGAAAAAATATGGTAATTTTTTTTACTCCCAAATCATGCATGATTGTTACTTTAATTTTGAAAAATAATACTCATAATTTTAATTTTTATGCTAGCATTCATATATAATTTTAAAAGTTTGCTTTAAATTAATATTTAAATAGTTATTTATTATAAATTTAGATTTATATGGTTATTTTAATAAAGGCTGTCAGCTGCCTTTAGTTTGCTTTGCTTTTACAGATAAGGAAGAGAAATAAGTGCAGTAAACTATATTAGGGCTTAAGTTTTAGGAGGTAACACCTCACCACTGGCTGATGTTCAGGGAAATGCCCAAAGGGGTACATAGAATCACAGAATCATTAGGTTGGAAGAGACCTCCAAGAACACTGAGTCCAACCCATGCCCTAAAATCCCAAGTAAACATGGCACCAAGTGTCACATCCAACCTTTTTTTAAACACATCCAGGGATGGTGACTCCACTATCTCCCCAGGCAGACCATTCCAGTACTTTATAATTCTTTCCACAAAATACTTTTTCCTGGTATCCAACCTGTATTTTCCTTGGCCCAGCTTATGACTGTGTCCTCTGGTTTTGTCAGTGGCTGATTGGAGAAAGAGACCAACCCCCACCAGGCTACAGTCACCTTTCAGGAAGTTTCAGAGAGTGATAAGGTCATCCCTGAGTCTCCTTTTCTCCAGGTTAAACACCCCCAGCTCCCTCAGTTGTTCCTCACAGGGTTTGTGTTCCCAGACCCTCACCAGCCTCGTTGCCTCCTCTGGATGTGCTCAAGCCTCTCAATGTCCTTCCCAAACCGAGGGCCCAGAGCTGGACACAGCACTCAAGGTGAGACCTCACCAGTGCTGAGTACAGGGGCAGAATGACCTCCCTGCTCCTGCTGGGCACACTGTTCCTGATGCAGGCCAGGCTGCCCTTGGCCTTCTTGGCCCCCAGGGCACACTGCTGGCTCATGTTCAGCCAGCTCTTGACCAGCACCCCCAGGTCCCTTTCTGCCTGGGCACTGTCCAGTCACACCGTCCCCAGCCTGTAATGTTGCAGGGGTTTTGTGGCCAAAATGCAGGACTCATTAAACATCATACTTGACCCTTGAAGGCAGCGTTGTGTGTGATGCGATGTCATCTTTTTGTCTGGGGCTCAGAAACCCTTTGATGAAGCTATCAAAGCTTTTTGGATACTGATAAGGCTGGAATTGCTGGCTTTTGCCATTGCTCCATACAACCAGAGTGGTCCTGCTGGGTGTCTGTGACCAGGTGCCCTCAGTCTCCCTTGCTCAATGACCTTGCACACCTGAGCCCAGCTGCAGGGCAGCACACTGCCAGACACACTGCTGGTCACACAGAGTGACAGGGGTCAGTGCAGCCTCCAGAGAGAGGTGACACTCCACTGATGCTGCACTTCCTAGATGTGCCCACGCGCCTCCTGGATTGTGACAGACAGGCTTGGCCTTTCCATTACATGTCATGCGCTGACCAAGCAACCCACACACTAAACGTGTTGGTCAAGCCAAGAGGAACAAAGGTCCATGTTCCCACATGACACACATAACATTCCAGCCTGAGAGGTGATGATCTTGGCTGCAGGGTCACTGTGCAGTGCCCACCAAACTTGGTAGATAAGCAGAATTCTGCACTTCACTCACTGTCTGCCATTTCCTCTATGGGAGAAATGCAATTGTAACCTCTTGCTGGTGGCACATCTGCACACTACTGCTATAATTTTCCCTCTCATAAGGCATGTTGTGATATGGATTTACAGTTGAATTTCTGTTTGTTTTGATGCATTTTGTTTTCAGTTTTTTTATGGATTTCTCTGGGCAGAAAAAAAATCACAACTGTTTAATTGATCTTCTTTTATGGAAGCTATATACTCTACATTTGTTTTAATTTGAACATACACATCAGTGCTTTCTATCTGAGATTGTTAGAGATTTTGGCTATACCTAATTAACAAGCTTTCAAGAGACCTCTATATCAGTCCTAAATGCAGCCAGCCAAGCATTGTGAATTTTTTTTGTAGTTGGGCCTCTGTGGCCCAAAGCTTACTGATAACTTGTGAGAAGCATCTTTGTAACCTGTCATCTCTTTAATGTCTCCAAATTTCCCTATGAATAGTAAATCACTCGAATGCAGTCTGAGGAACCAAGTATAAATGTAAAATAGATACAGTGTGCAGAGAAGCTATGGATTCTAGGTGTGTTGGTCTGAAACTCCTACGTCACTGGATTTTACAGTGGATAAGGTATCTGCTTGAGGACCCGAGACATACTTCATCCACAGCAGGGGCAGTAAAGACCAACTTCAATGGTTCTTACCCTGGTGGAACAGTCTGAGGACAAGACAATCAGTGCAAGATGGGAAACCAGTATGTCCTTGGGATAAGAGGCAGATTCAGAAAGAGACTGATGGGTGCTACTGTCCTGGAAAAGCGCCAAAATCTGAGACATCTGGGAAGAGAAAAGTACCAGAATGTACTCTATTTAAATATAAGATTTATTGAGAAAGAAGTTCACCTAAAGTTTGAAAAAGACATAATGGCCAGTAGAAAGGTCTTGGAAATACAGGAGGACACCATCCACTTACCAAAAGAATTCCAATATTATGAGTTATGGTCTATCAGCTTATGTTTGGAGTTTCTGAGCTTATCAGAAACACCTCAGTAGGAATTGGTCAGAGAAAGCTGCAGAACCCATAAATCTCTCAAGAAAGAAGTGGGACACAAAACCATATGTAGAGAGTTGAGCTGTGTTTCTGATCATTGTTTCAAGGGACCTTCTGGCTGTGCAATGGTAGATTAAAATGAAGCTGGCTTTTGGCTCCTCCAGTCTGTCACTCTGGGAAGTATACATCAAATGCCAATATCTAATTCAAAATCCTATTCCTGTTTTTCTTGATCCAAGAAAATTTTCGGTTCTGAATTGTTCATTTAGTGTTGTTTTTAAGCAATGAGGTTTTAGGACATACTTTAGTGAAACAATAGATTTTGTTCTTAACTAAAATAAGGATACATTTTTACACATTCACCTGTAGACAACCCTTAAGGTAGTCTAGTGCCCTGAACACATTGTTATGTTGAACTCATAAAAGTCATGAATTTTAAAAATGCTATGCATCCTTATTATTCATGTAAGCTCAGACCCAGATTTACCATATATAGAAAGCTTGAAGTATTTAAAGCTGTTGAGATTCAATAGATCCCAAGGGTAAAAAATAAAGGCACTACTGTTAAACTATAATGACTCTTTCAATTTCTTATATTTTTTCTAAATTATCATTTGTGGGAATTAACACTATAAAACAAAAAAAAAAACTTTTCTAGCAGTTACAAAAAGCCATTTATTGTTTGTATAGCTACAGATATAACTGCATTTGGGTTAAAGAAATTCAGGTCTTTTGCATTGTGCATTCCTGCAGGGTTTTTTTTTTTTTTTAAGTATTTGAAGGGAAAAATCATCTCAATGTGTTTTACCAGTTACGCACACTATGGCTATTTTCTATCGATGGAAAATTTTAAAAGATAACTTCTAAAAAGCAAGTTATGGAAAAATTCCTTTTAAAACTTACCTTTCAAAAATGGTGACTTCATGGATTAAAAAAGACAAAGGAACACTTTTCCTTGAATCCTATTTTTATTTTGAATTTTGCCTTTATAATAAATAATATGCTCATTTATATTTCAAGTTAAAACAGTAGTCCTATGTAAGAAAAAGCGTGCATTTCAGTTTGTAACTCAATATAACACTTTAAACTGATTTTTTTTTGATGATATATTTTTGTTGCATAAGGTAATGTAAAAATGGCATAAAATTTCCCTTTATTTTTATTTAAAATATTTACAGCATTCCATACATATATTAGCTACTATATAAGAGTTTACTACTGAATGGATTTATTAAATAGCTAGCTGGATACATAATTAATATCTCAAGGTCCCTTTTTAAGCTTGAGTATAGCAGCCAATGAGAAGTGACGTGGCTGCTTTGGGATGAGCAAAGCTTTTAAATGTTACCCTTCAACCCACACAGCAGTCTCCCTTTCTTCACAGAACTGTGTTCTCGTCCATGATTTTAAGGGCCTTTGTAAATGGTGTAAGCAGCAGGACCTTTGGTTCAGCAGCAGCGATTTTTTACAGTTAAATGTGTAATTCTCCAAACGGAAGGACAGACGCTTTGGAGACATCATTATTCTTCACCTATCTGTCAGAAACTACAGAGGATCTAGCTGGTTCAGTTGCAGCCCTTTTATCTTCAGTCTGATTTCTTCAATTTTTCAAATAGATCCACAATGCATTCATCACACCATGAGCAGGAATTTCAGCCTGAGCATCACCAGTTATATAAGTTCTGGCCTGAGTAAACTGATTTCCCCTGATTTCAGTCATGTGAAGCAGTGGGTGGAAAGGTCACCCTCATTAGTGGGGAGAGATGCTGCTGCCCTGGTGGCCAACTGGCTTTGCACCTTTTTAGTTATTGATCTGGGAGCATACAGGAGCAGGCAATGGCTGTAGGGCACAGCTCAGCTCTCTCTTCTTGAGGCTCTCCCAGGAAAGCTATCAAAGGTTTCCTTCTACATCCTGTAACTCTGCTATGGGTAATTAAGATTAGGCAAGTAAAATACCTTAAAATGAAAGATTCAGATTACTAATTCCTCCTGAAAAAAAGCTTTTTGCACAACAAATTCAGGGAAAATTTTCTGGGCATATCGGAATCCCACCAGGTTAAAGTGACTCAACACTTAGTTTTCGGAAAGCAAAATCCCTCTGCATGCAAAGCCAAGGAAAATGTTTAACATCCATCATTTTCTTGTGTACTCTTTGTTCCTGACCTTGAATAGCTGATCCAGAGCCAATGTGGGATTTGGACCATAATGCCAAGAAAACTTCAGAGACAGTCAACACCATTTCTTCTAGAGGGGTCATGCTATTCCCTGGAGTCTTGCCAATGAAAATGATAGGGATAAATTAAAAAATGAAATTGAGGAACATCTTCAGCATCCAAAGAAAATTCAGTTCATGACAGAAGCAGGAGGTAAAGCATTAGCAATTGTTGAAACAGAAGTGCATACTAATAGTGTAGGGTTTTTTCTAAGATACCATAAGTTTCAGAAATGGGGCTGAATTATTAAGCTGTTGAAAACATGACTGTTAGTGAGAGAAGGAGAGAGAGGGAGAGAGAAAGTAACTACTGTTTGGGGAACATTTAGGAAATTAGTGAGTTAATTTTCTAGATCACCTGCTCAGACAGCCTGAATACTACATTCTAGTGTAGAAACTCACATTCAACTTTTTCCTCTTAGGTTGGAGAAAGATGACTGATTTTTCCCCAAAGGAAGGAAAGGTATAAAGACAGCTGCTTGGGAAACTCTACCCTTCCTGAGTAGTTTCTCACAGGCTGCCTGAGCCCTAGTCCTGCTGACTGTCAGAGGTCACAGTACAACACAGGGAGGAGAATCCAGCAGGAGAAAAGTGAAGACCCTCCAAAACAGCACATTGGTCTGTGCAACAAGCAGCCATGGGCAATCATCCTTCATGGCCAGTTTGGGGCAGGCAGGAATGCCTTGTTTTAAGGCAGGCTTGGAAAAAAATATCTTGCTCTCAATGCAGACTCTTAGGTTAGGTTCCTGCATGACAAAGCACAATGTTAAATGGTCTGCGCCCATTATGACGGCAAGAACCACTTAAAGTAAAACAATATGGAAAGTGCACCAAACTTCATAATATTCTGTTGGATTCAAATCTACTCTAATTTTGGTAAAAGAACCATGAGCAGGAATCTGGAGACACACACAAGTAGAAGAAACAGCAGTGTGGAAACAAGCCTATAACTCCTTGATCCCATGGGATGCTGGGCCATACTCACCATGTTGTAAGGTCAAATTGGCTTGCAACTTATCATGAGATGTATACAGGAACAAACTGAAAGCCAAACAGAAGGAAGTCATTGAAAACAGAGTCTTAACATATTTTGGGTAGTCTCTGAAAGAAATTACTTGAATTTTTTCTAATATGAATACTTTAATGCTTTCTATTTTCTTAAGAATTCTTTATTATTTCCTTACCCTTTTCTTCTGTTACTTTTTCTTTCCTTTTCTTTTATTTTACCCATTGTTTATAATTGTAATAGGCCAGCTTGTGGAGGGTTAGTACAAAATGGATAAGTTAAATTTTTGTTTAAATTTTTCCTTTTATTTATTAGTGAACCAAACAGTGATTTGCATAGAAGCTTTCCAACATAGGTGCCTTGAGCTGATTAGCACTTTATTCTGCTTTCATAAAGCAGAAAGTCTACTCGTTGTTTTCCTGTCTGGGTTTCACAAACAAACAAACAAACGAACAACAAAAACCCCAAAACAACAACAAAACAAATTTTCTGTACAGAAACTTCAAGATTTATAAAATTTTGTCCCAGTGAGAATTGATGATTGCTTTTAAAAGTATTTCTTAAAGTGGCTATTCTTTTTAAAGAGAAACCAGTGTCAGAGTTCTGTGAATGAAAAAATGAGCTCTCCAAAATGACTGATGGTGTTGTCTCACTTCTCCTAATTGATTGGTACTTTGGTTCTGAAACCTTGGCCCACAGACCATCTGTGTCCTGCAGAGAACTTGCTAGTAGAGCCTTTAGAGAGGAGCTAGATACCATAATGATAGTTTCTCTGTATGATTACTGCTGTTAAATCATCCTAAAAGCAGTTAAATATTAATGAAACCTTTTGCTAATCAGACTTCTTCTAGGAAAGCAATTCTAAGTGGGAAAATTCTTTTTGCTTCTGAAGATGTTCTCCTTTTTAACACACGCAAATATATAACGCAAATTAATAACTTATTTATAAAGCCCTATTGGCATGGCTGAGGTGCTTGGGGTACTATACAACACCATCAAAACAGATTCAAAACAAAATGAGCAAAAGTTCACCCTCATTAGAGTCAAGCTAAACACAAGAAAAATTGCACGCAAGAAAACAGGATCTGCTTCTCTAATCACACAGTCTCAACATTTGTATTCTTGAAATGATGCTAGGGTTTGAAATACGTCAGCATAAGCCTCAAAGAAAGTACAAATAAGGGTGAAGTCCCTTTGTTCTTCCATAAATTTTCATTTCACATATTCTCCTCTGGTATCCTCACATGTTATCCTCACTCACCTGTTTCAAACCTTATGCATAAAGAACAACCTGTAAGGTGTTCTGCATTGCCAAAGCTCTGCATGCTGCTCCCTAGAACCTTCCCCAAATGAACTGGCAGAATAAAAGGTGCTCCAGGAGCTTTGCAGTAAATGTTCTAAAATGTAACCTGCTATGTACTGGGGGAAGTTATAAAGCAATATGGCCTTTGCCACCCTTGCAAATGAGAACTGTGGGGCAAAGTTCCCTACTTGCCAGCTCTGTGGGCAGGGGAAAATCATATTAGTATAAAGATCACTTTTACAGGCAGCCACAAGAACATGAATTTCAGTACCACCTGTCACAAACCTTGGAAAAAAGACCTATAAATTAACTCATGGACACATACATATTTAATCATTCAAATGCACTTTAAAAAGTATTTTTTAACTTCCATCTGATCCACAGTGCAGAGAAACATCAGAAATTTTTTTCTGCCATATAACCAGGTACCATTTCCACAATGCAGATTTTCACATATATAGATTGGCTGTACCAAACAAATTAATTTGTTCTTCTTCTCTCTTAGACACCTGCCAAACTCACTCTTTACAAATAGGTTAAACAAGTTATGGGGGATAAATACAGGAAACAAAAACAAGAGAAAATATACAGTGAAAGTTAGGCTGCCATTAGCAGCAGTTCTTTTTTATAAAGCCCAGGTCTTAAACTATAGAAAGGGGGAAAACAGATTAAAGCTGTTGCTTTGATGCCTTAATACAGTATCTATTTAATTTGAGATTACACAGCTCATAAGGAATAAACCCCTAAACAGGTCCTTCAACAGCCATCAAAAATATCACAGTGTAATTTGCAGAATTCACTCTCCAGAGTCTGATTTTAGAAATACATCAGTGCATAGATGATTTAAGAGAGCAAAAGCTGATTTTTGGGTATGTATCTCAAGGTGCAACATTTGCTCTAGGCAATAAGTTTCAAGGAAGCTCAGCTGGAACTGAGGACAAGTATTAATGGTGGAAGTTCAAAGGCATGGGTGGGAGCAGCAAGGATGGATAGGCACAGGATTCTAATGTGCAGTGAGACTGATGAGGGATGCGTGATCCTGTCCATCTGTACCTTGAGAACTTCTATCCTAATATATCACCTGACTAATTAAACAGTGTTTCACTCAGAGGAGTCCACATTAGGCCGGACTTCAGTATGGAGGCCAGACCAATTGTCCATTAAAATCTCATGAGAAAGCACCACAGAAGAGTTTTGGCTTTTACACTATTGTATCGCTGTTACAGAACACACATCACACTCAGTCCCAGCTATATACATGCCAAGACATACAGACCTGTGGCAGGAGAATGCGGTTTTCCTGATCCACCTTCCTGAATTTCATTTTCTTTTACAAGAAAAGTGATGCTGAGCATTTCACAGCATTTGTCTTCTAAAAAAGAAAAAAAAAAGGAGAGCCTTATAAAACTGAGCATTTCCACTTTTTGTTTTGGCTGGCATTTTGATGTAGAGTCTGACTTCTGGTGCTTGGGAATTCTGCAGTTCTGAAAATATTTAATTGTATGGGAGAAAATTGCAAACTCTTGAATCATCTATTAGATTGTATAACTGCTTCTCAAAAGTAGTAGAAGCAAATATAAAATCATCAGAATTCACATATAAGGAAGAAAACACTGGGTAGGAAAAATTATTCAACAACCAACTAAAACTTATGGTTAAATATTTCTTTCTCTTAAAGTCAACTCTTGTCATACTCTAGTCCATAGAATGTTCTCCGTGGAAAACAAAAAGTAATAAAAAACCCAGTTGTTTACTTTTTGATTGTTTTTAACTTTTCAGAACCTTTTGCCTAAGTAAAACTTGTTTGTCATTAAAAGCTGACAGCTTCAAAAATTGTCTTTGGATTAACACAAAACAAAGCAATTTTCTTTGTCCAATCATCTAGCATGAGTTCAAATTTAGGAAGCCAAAGTCTGTGATTTGCATAGAGTATATTTAAACAAAGGTCTAGGGGATCCACATGTACTGTACAATCTTCAACTCCTTCTTGTGTGAAATGAGTTTATGCAAGCCTGGTTCACTGAACAAGCCTATTCAGTTTTGTTAGTCCCTTGAATTAGTTTCTAGGTCAACAAAGCACTAAGAACATTAGAAAACCAAAACAAAGTAACAATGACAAAAAAGAATCTAGACAAACAAACCCCCCCCCCCCGAAAACCTCTAGAGCCTAAAAGACTACATCCTTGTTATGCAAGTCTTCCTGCTCACACACTTCAAGTTAAAACACCTCCTTTGAAGAACAGAAATGGGATTGCTCAAAGTTAAGTACATGAAAAAGAGGAATCAAGGCTAATGACTGTTTTGCCCAGTGGAAAACTCTCCAAGTAGTATTATTTCAGCTCCTATAAATATCCTAATAGGATTTTCATGCTGCATTGGAAAATTCCACAGC
This sequence comes from Zonotrichia albicollis, assembly GCF_047830755.1. Lineage (NCBI taxonomy): Eukaryota > Metazoa > Chordata > Aves > Passeriformes > Passerellidae > Zonotrichia > Zonotrichia albicollis. The sequence continues at coordinate 119,086,319 of NC_133819.1, read as the reverse complement.
AGCAACTCAGTCTGTTTTATATGTAATTCATTCCCCTCTTTCTGTTATGCCTGGTCATTTTTTTATATACAAACATAATACACAGTTTACCAAAACATTTGGTAATTGTCTGAGTGAATCAAACAGTTGTAAAACCTGCATCATGCAAAAGCTCAAGGCAACACTAAATTTTGTCCTGCTCATGATCATTTTTAATGCTGCCTGTATACTTGTGTAAGTCACAGACAGCCAGCACCACATAGCAGACAAATATAAAGTCATTTTCTCTTTTCACTGTATTATTGAAATCAGTGAAGCATAAGGAAAAGAAAAATCAGAAAGAAAAGTCCTTCCTATTTCCATAGGAGCATCAGGCTACAGTTGTATGTTTATTTTTGAAAAATGAAATGAGTCTGTTCAGCTGCTTTGTTTATAAATGCATTTCTTGTTTTTCCTAAGTTTAATACAATTTAGGAAAATCCAGAGAGATTATTTAGATGGTGCACTTGATGCACCTTGGCCCTAACAAGGTATCATAAAAAAAACAAAACCTGGAAGACAGTCTGGCTGTGGACTGCCTCAGCAGGGTCACCTTCATCCACCTACATCTTCATCTTCATCATACCCCCTATTTAACCAGACACCTACCACCAATGAATAGACAACAGCAGACATAGGGGTACATGTGAAAGTCCTGCCTCCCATTCAAAGTCAAATAATTTGCTACCTGGTGGGACACAGACCTTTCAATTCTCTGAGGGCAGATACCAAAGTAGACAGAAAGGATCTTCTTAAAAAATAATTTCCTGGGGCACAATGATACCATTTTTTTGGAGCTTTTGACAGGGCTACAGTATTTTCTAGGAAAGAAGAGTTTCAAAGTGTGCAGCTTCCACTGTAGGACAAATCCATCCTAGTCAATACTTGGGTACTGAATATCACAGTTACCTTGCAGTTTAAGTTTGCAAGTTGTTTCTAGCTGATACTGAACTGAAAGCTTTTACTGCTTCAAAAGTGTTGCCAGGCACCAGCCTGGATTTAGTTGCTTTCAGATATAATGTCTTTGTCTCCTAAGGCAGGGTCCTACATAAAGGATTTTTGAGATGTTGAGGTTTAAAACTATGGAGGATTCAAACAGATCACTGCTAAAAGTGAACCCATTTTACAAGGAGTCCTTACCTGTCCTACTTCCAACATGTAGAGAATTATAAAACTGGGATGTGTCCTTTAGCATCTCTGTGCCTTCATTTCCCTTCAGAGGATGGCAGCCAAAATCTTCAGCCGCTGTGGTACAGCACAGATTGTGCAGCCTGTCCTCGCCAGACTTCAGGAACACTTCTCAAGGTGACTGCCCTCATTCATACATCTGGGGTTTTCACAATCAGGATCCTGGAATGAAAGCCAACACATTATTGTCAGTGCAATAGATTAAAATGCTGATGCTGCAGAAAGAAATAAGGGTAGAAGGTTCTGGATTCACAGACTCATTCAAAACAATATAAAATAAGTAGGGAAAATGACTATGTGGTACTTAAGCACAGTGGTGCCCATACTGAGAAAAAAGAGCAACTGTTTCTTTCTGCTGATTTAGAGGGAGGCTGCCAAGGCACATCCAGTAAATAACTATTGTTCAGAGTCATCTGAACAAAGTTCTCTAAAAGCTGAGTTTGATATACAGGAGAAACACTCAACTGACTCTTACTATAATAAGAATTGACTGCAGAGGAACGGACTTCATACAGAAACGAGGGCTGTATTTTGAGTCAGGGAAAGCTTTTTTATTCTGTTCATTGAAGCCCTGGGCTTTATTCTAACGGAATTTACTTTTCCAGATGGCTCAGAATGCTGACTGTCCTTGCAGCCTGTTCAGGGGCCAGGTAATGGGCAGTGGTGCTGCAGAAACACAAAACAACTTCAAAGTTTCCTGACAAACATGACTAAGAGGAGGACGAGAAACAGAGTCTACTCAAGAGCCAAGTCTGCAAACAGCTAAAAATCAATCTGAAGGGGGATGCTGTGCCTGTGAAAGTGAAGAGGGAGCATGTGCAAAGCAGTTAAAACAGTTATGGGTTTTTGTTTTGTAGTTAACTTGGTGTTAAAAAACACACAGAATTATTTTTAGCTCTTAGAAAACCCCAGCAAAATGCTCCAGGCAGCTGCTATCTCTTGTCTTGAGTAAACATTTGGTTTTTGTCAGTTTGATGTTCAGTCATAAGAATGTGGAACTTTCCCTTTCCCTTTTAACTTTCCTTGTCCTTGTCCTTGTTTGTGTTGTTTCCCAACTTTCTGGAGCCTGGTTTTTAAGAGGAGGAGATGCCCCAGAACCATTTCCCAATTCATAGGTGTCTGAGATGGTCAAATGTCTGATGCACCTGATTATCTGTCTAAAAGCTGAGTTTGATTTCTCACATAAGAAAAAAAAAAAAAAAGAGACAGGGAGAATATAGGGGAGGTCATGCATGGAGTTTTAATTTTGTTTGCCTCCTTCTCCCCACACAGATTTTCTCCGTCCTAATAGTAGCACCCATTAGGTTGCAGTAATTTCATTGTCCCTTGATGTCAAGGTGAAAAAATAGGAAGTATGGCGGATTTGCATGTTGTTCACATTCATTCCCTGCTCCTTACTGGCATATTCCAAATAATATAAAATGAGTCAGCCAATTTGGAGTAGAGCACAGATCACAAGATGTTGAGGATGGTGTCATACTCCAGATTCTGGGAAATAGTCATCCAAGGTCCATTCTGGATTGTTACCACAATCAAACACTGCCATGGGTTGACACTGAGGAAATTAAAGAAAGAATTTCCTTCACTGGAATTGATGAGGACTCCTTACAAAACCTTGTAATTGTAACTTCTGCAAGCAATGGTGAACAGAATGCAAGTGTTACTTCCTATGCCTTCCTGGGTGTCAGAAATGTGGACTGTATATTCTGATGGATTTCAGGATAATTGACATTCTAGTGTGTCACCAGCTCAACAACTGAGATACAGCTAGATTTTTCAGCCATTTATTTGCACTAAGGTTGAGTCCAGGACCTGCCACATTTCTGATACTTCTCACACCCGAAAGCTGGAAGCCTTGCTAACTCTCAGAGTGTCATATCCTGGGGGCATTCAGCATATGGCTCCAAGTAAAAATAAAATTACATTTCTTTTTGGGGTCAGGGATGGGAGGAAGTACAGAGCAAATGGTTGTGATATGGGTAAAATTTGCAGTCTTTCCTCCATTTTTTGGTGTGCTAGAGCCAGCCAGCAGTATGTGTCTGGAACAACATGACCAGAAGGATTGCTGACCTCAGCAGCAAGGAGCAAGCTCATTAAGGCACACAAACCTCCTTTTTCTGGGATGGTACAATGTGCTGTTGACTCACATGGGCCATACAGTCTAATCCTAAATTATTACAAATGACCCAGATTCTGGCACTCTGCCTTCTGCTGATTAACATCTTACCCTGCAAGCAATTTAGTCTAGCTTAAGTGGGGCTGCATCTCCAAATTAATTTTCAGTATAAGGATGAAAGCATCATGCCATATAAATCTTAAGCCTGGTTCCAACAGATCCAGATAGGAATTATAACATGCACCAGAAGGAATAAAAATAAATTTGCTCTGGGTTCAGAGCAGTCTGGTAAAAAAAAGAAAAAAGAGAATGAATTCACAATCCTTGATTATATAAATAGCACCTGTTTTGACAAATTTTGTATGCTTATTTTCTGAATTAGCATGCTTCCAAAGTACCACTTTTTTTCATAACATAAATGACAGCATTGACAAAAAAAAAAAAAACCAAAACCACAGGCTGTTACTATATATATGTTTATAACCTATAAGCTTTGCCAGCAAGAAACTGTTGTATTCATCCAGTAATTCATCCATAACCTGTGCACACTTGCTTGGTCTTCAGCCATAGTGCAGCACACAAATATCTGCTTATTGGGTCTCAAAAGGCTGTGATCCACAGCACGAGTATCAGATGTAGATAATGGGCCCAGTGCTGTGAGATCTTCATTAATGACCTAGTCACTGCCACAGAGTGAACCTTCAGCAAGTTTTCAGACAATGTAAAACTAGGAGGAGTGGCTGATACCCCAGATGTCATGCAGTCATCCAGAGGGACCTCAACAGCTGGAGAAGTGAGATTATGAGAATTTCATGCTGTTCAGTGAGGGAAGTGCAAAGGAACAACCCCAACACCAGCACAGGCCGAGGGGCGACTGCTCTGGAAAGCAGTTTGGCAGAGAAGGCCCGGGGAGGCCAGGACACCAGGTTGGAGGCCCAGGTTGGACACCAGGCAGGACAGGAACAGCACTGTGCCCTTGCCACTAAGAAGGTGAGAGGTATCCTGGGCTGCATTGGGCAGAGGAATGCCAGCTGGTGGAGGCATGTGGTTCTTCCTCTTTAGTCACTGCTGTCTGCTGTGCAAATGTGACGCTGGAAATACTGGAGAATCATCCAGTGGACAAAACTTATGGGCAAAACTTATTAAGGGGTTGCTGCATCTTATATGCAATAAGAGAATAAGAGAACTGTGACTGGCCAGCCTGGAGAAGAGACAGTGCAGGGAGTCTTATCAGCATACATAAATATCTGATGGGAGAGAATCAGGAGTCAGAAAGATTCTTCTTATGAGTGCTCAGTGACAAGACAAAAGGCAATAAGCAGAAAATGAAATACAAGGAAATCCCCCTGAAACATATGAAAAAACTATTTTACTGTGGGGATAGTCAGACACTGGCATGGATTACCCAGAGAGAATGTGGAGTCTCCATACTCGGAGATATCCAAAACCCAAGTGGGCATAGACCTGAGCAACCCTCTGTAGCTGACCTTACATGTGACAAGGGGTTCCACTAAAGAATTTTCAGAGGTTCTTTCCAACCTCAACTCTTCTGTGATTGAACAATACTTTTCACACTACACCAGAAATATTGGAGCAGTATTCTTTCAGCTGGTTTGTATTTGCACTTCTGACGTGTCAAATGCCAGACACATTTTTTGCTCTTAGTGTTCAAACTAATTATTCACTAGTACTCTTTAGGGTTTGGGTAGCTTTAACCATATTTAGGCTTTAATGACCAAGAATCAAGATGCCACCTTCTGTGCAGGGCAGCACTGAAAGACTCACACTTAGAAATGCCCCAGCAGGGTGGATTTAAACAAGCTCTTTCCCTAGTAAGACCATCACAGCCACTTACAAAATGAAGTGATTTAACTCATGTGTGTCTGGCCAGGATTTTCAAAGAGGCTTACAAATTAGACATCACACTTAGTCTGCAATTTTTAGCAAGACCCTAAGCAAAACCTGTAAGGCCCAAAGGAAGCATGGTAAGCATTTTGATTGCACACTCCTGAAAATGAACAGGGCTGAGAACCACACCTCTGTAATGTTGAAGCATGAGGCACAGGAAAGATGGGGAACACAAGTCCATTTTTGGCACCTAGCTTGTTTTCCAAACATCTAAAAAACATTTGAAAATTGTCATGACCTACTTAGAAAAGTGAACAGGCTGGGAAAAGCAAGTATAAGCAAAATATTTGTAAAATTAGGACAAAACATACATAAGTAAAACTTGCAAAAATTCTTTGTAAAGCTCCTTACAACTCATTTAAAGTTTTGCTCATCCACTGAAGTCAAGACAAGAACATTACAGATTATTATTCTATTCAACCAAACCAGATGGGATTCATCCATTGCTACAATTCCAACTTCCCAAAGTATATTTTTCTCTTCTCTCTAATCCCTCTTTCTCTGACATTAATGCAAGAGTCATTGTAATGGGTAGGCTTGTTATGAAGAACTCAATAGTAATAAAAAAATACAAAAATTGCTGTTCTTGTATTCCTCTTGTTGTTGAAGAATAAAATTATACTGTAAATTAAATCTGATTTTATGACATTTTGCATGCATATAGATCTTCATGTGAACTCAGGGGAGCATACTTTATTTGAGCTCTGTATTCCTTATACTTTTTAATTAATTTTTCTTTGTAATTCAGAATAAGTTTCTAATGGATTCGTGGAACAATATGGGGTCACTTGGGGGTGATTTTAATACCTGCAATTCCCATGGTTATTAATCAAAGACTTTTTAGCCTTTTAGATAAATTATCTGCCTTCTGTTTAGAAGATTGAGATTAAGCATGTGAGAGAAATTGTCCCTACTGACACAAAGGAAAAAAAGTCATGAAAATACAAAATGCAACATTTTTGGTATCTAACAAAAATAGAGAAAATGCTGCAGATTTTCAATTTTATTTCATCTAAAATTGCTATAAAAATAGCAATCAATCTGAAAAGGGGTGATTTTCATTTATTGCCTATAAATCTCAGAAGCTGTCAGATCCAGTAAAACTTTTTTTACTTGAGGATTTACCATTTGCAACTGACAGTTCTTTTTTAAAAATTGTTTGACTTTTTAAGGACCTAAGAAAAAAAGGTGTTCACTTAGCAAATTTAGCTGAGTATCTAAATTTGCATACCCTTCAACAGGGGCAGTTACATTTTCATCCACCAAATGCTGAATCATACAAACAGACACAGTTTTTGTGCAATTAATTTGATTTTTCTTAACTTCATGGTGTCCAATAATTAGAGAAATCCTGGTTGATTTTCTATTTACTAAAGAAATAAAACAGTTTGTTTTCCAAATTTTTTCACTTGATCTAGGACAGCATAACTGTAGAGTAATGTCCTCAAGGGGTACCAAAGACAAAAGAGCATACATCTGAATTGATACATTTAATGTGTGTTTATACATGCAAATATATATATATAGCCTAATATCCAATCTCACAGTTCTGCTCATCATTTAACAATGGTTAATCTGATATCAAGAACTATCAAAACCAAAAGAATTTAAATCAGCTGTGGACTTGACTTCAACTTTCCACATACAAGTGTTGCCCTGTTCTTCTAAGTTCTTCTAAGCCTTCTGATGTTTACATTCTTGTAATGAAATTTCTCACTCACTTTTATGTAAATAATTATTGCTTTACATTCTTTTCTAGAGAAGGAGAAATTCGATGGACTGTTGGTTTGTCCAGTGTCATTGGACAAGTGGCAATTTCATCCTCCAATCCACTGTCACTTTTGAAGGTCTGTAAATGTCAGAGTGAGAAAATAAACTTCCCTTCTTTTTACCTTGGAGGTTCCAGCATGTGTGTTGTTTTATTTAATGTCCTATAGCAACATACAAGCATCATCAAGGTGTGAAAAAATCCAGTGCTTGTCTCTAGCTCAGTTCTGTCTCTCTGTCAAAATGAAATTAATCCCATTTCACAAAAGCATTTCAAGTATTTACAACAGCTCTGTTATCATAATGTCTAAGTATTTCACAAATTTTCTTCACTTGAAGAAGGACCTGATTTATCAGTTTGCTGACCTGAGACACAGCTGCCCCCAGAGGACAGCAGTTTTAGATGTGGGGGATGTGAAGCAGTTTAGCTGCATCTGTGCATTGATCCAGCTGGCTGGATTCACCTGGACCCACAACACATCCAGGTGACTCATCAGGTCCAAACCTGCTCCCACTGTACTGCTTACAAACTCCAGCTGGCTCCTTCAGCCCATCCTGTGCAGCAAGATGTTTTATTCTATCTACTGCATGAAGTAAAGGGTGGGCTGGTTGTTTGAAGCCATGCATAAGTTGGTCAGAGGACCTGGGCACTGCTCGTTTCATAAATCTGAGGTTGTTACTCATTCTGCATCAAGTCTCCTTTCTTAGCCACTCACCTCATGTAACTGAGAAAGTAGCAAGGTAAAGGGAAGACAAAGCAGAAAGTCAGCTAAAATTATCAGGAGGAAATAAAGAAACCTAAGAAGACTACATGGGTAAAAAACAAAAAACAAATTTGGGGCCAAAACAGACCTAAGAATAATTTTTCACTTTCATCCCTCAGTAGCAATTTTCTGGAAAGAGAAAATACCTTGATGAAAGCCACATAGAGAAGTCAGAGAATAGACATGAGATGAGCAAAACAGCCCTTGAAGACAACTCTGCAGAGTGATGTACAATGTTCTTTATAGCAAGTCTTTCTTTCCTATGGAGACCATTGCACATCACTGCACAAGGCTGCATTCCATAAATTGGAAACCATCTTCAGAAAAATACACTTGTCCACATCATAGGGTATACAATGTATACTTGGCTTCATCATTGTGATATTGTGAATGATACATATCTTTTCTTCCTAAAAGAATACTTCAGAGATCTCAAAATTTATTCTGCCAACAAAGTAGAAAGATTAGCATAAGTACAAGTTTTCTCCATGTGGTGTAGAATATATAGCACAAATTTTGCATGTTCATGGAAGGAAAGAGTCAAAATACATATTATATATACATGTATTCATCTCTACACTAGAAATGGAAGAAGAGAAGACACACAGGCTTCAAGAATGAGCATATATCAGCAGATATATGTGCAACATGTGTTGCTTGTATTCAAAAACTGGGCTTAGCATTTTGCAGAGCTGTCTCATTCTGAAAGTGCAGCAATTCTTCATTTGCCATGAGCCTTTCATGAATTTGTGGGTAACTTTATGACATTAAAGCTGGCAGGAGCATATTTGTTTAGTAATTAGAATACTAAAATGGTTATTAGGAATATCATCCCAAATTTTCTATAACTCGACTCTCAGCTTTTTTCAGGAGCACAAGTGGCCAAATGGCTCAGCCTCAAATGCGAAAGAGAGGGAAGCAGAGTGAGTCAGACCAGATGGCTGTTGACCTTAAGGCAAGATAGGAACGGATGGGAAAAGCTTCTCTCAGCTGTGCTTCTTCTAGGCACTGCTCCAGAAACTCACCTAGTCCTGGTAACAGAAAAAGTTTTGCTTTTTAATATTGAAGAAGTTAAAATTTAAAAATAATTTTTTTTTCTAATAATACAGATACTTTTAAAATGTCCTTTAAGGTACATAAATTGGATGACAATAGGAAAAAAAGCAATGCAATTTACTTCCTTGAATTACAGCATTCCAGGGTTTGAGTCCCATGAGAGCATCGTCTCTTCTAAAATCATGCACTGCCAGCAATCATTACCATTCTTCAGAGCTGACCATTGGAGCAAAACTCTAAAGAAAAAGAACCTATGTTTAAGCTAAATGCATGTTTTCCTTTTGAAACAACTAGCAGTTTGATGGTTCTCATTCTCTACTATATGAAATGTGTTATGATAGGAAATTGTCAAAAGCTGATACAAGACTCTGAAACAACCTGAAATTTTCATTATTATTTTCATTTTTCTTTGCGCGAATTAGTTATCTACTGTATTTATCCTAGTTAAAAGAAATCAGATTGCTAAATTTTGAAATTCTCTGTAAAATGTGAGTCACTCTAAATCAAAATAAATGCAGTGTCTGATTCAAGGTTTGGGTCAAAGGCTTTTGAAAACAGTGGACGATGTTTAAGTCTGTGTTCTCTGGTTTTGATCCACAAAGGCTAAATTTATAGCCTATGAGATAAAATTGCATAAAGGAGTCACCTCTCTGTAACTGTATATCTCAACCAACTCTAGTTCTTTGCTCTTTTAATGATTTATCTGTGACCTAACAGATAAACAGAATGAAACATAATCAGAAAATCACAGGTAAGCTACAGAAATATAAAAGTAAACTCCTCCTCATTTATTTTCACACACCCTGAGGAAAAAAAAGACAGAAATTATTTCCATTTTCTTCTTGGGAATCCACTTGAAGCATTAATTAAGCATGTTAACTTGAATGTGGTAAGAATGTTGGCAAAGTCTTTTTTTACCATTTTGTAGTATTCTGTGGTTTATCTTGCTTTTCAGGAGTTTTAATATTACCAAGATATTATTCCTGAGAATGTAATTGTGTTGTGTAATAATGTATGTGCTGTATTCTTTTGAGTGGGTCAAATAACATTCATAGTGCATTTTTAAAGAATCAATGATGCCTAAGGAGTCTACAATATATGCTGCTGACTGGGAAATTATATTTGTATTTAATTATGCAATACTGCATGGAATTGAGAATGTATTGCACAAAATGGCTTTGACTGACTGTTGCATACTTTCTGCAGGTGTTATTAAACACCAGGCTAACATAGTTATCTCAGTCCTGTTTGGAAATGAAGGAGTTCAGCACTGAGGGTTATATATTTAGAGGTTGACAATTGTGTAGTTTGATTTACTGGTCATGCAACACTTCTCATTCAGACAAACTCTACAAGCTTACAAAAAATCATATACACCCTGCAGAATTTGATATTTGGTAATGAAAGCCACATCTGTAAGCAGAGCTGAGAATGCCAGTGTTTTGTATTCCCCAAAATACACTTGATTTCATGGGAGCCCTACTGAGTAGCATCAAATGAGAATCAGGCTTTGTGTGCACTATCCCACAGGAACGTCATGGGTTTGTTACATGAAACCCATAAATCACTTTGATGTTATCTGGACCTGTATTATCATAGGAACTCTACAGGCTGGTAAAATATGCTTCTGAATCATGTAGAATGCACTTATTGCTCCTGGGCATTGAGTCAGATATTGAGACTGCACCCCACTGTGCCCTGAAACACATATTTTGTGCAGCATGGGTGCATATGTGGCCAGAAGGAGGCCATTATCTGTACTTTGGCTGCTCTTTCATTATATCTTTGCACAGATATAGAGACAACTCTTCCTGTTTCTGTTTCAAAACACAAACAAAAGCTAGCGAGCACTTTCTGTGTTTTCCCCCTTCAATATTTGAAGATTATATTGATTTGAGAAAATGAGCAAATAATGAGAAGTACTGCAGTCCAGGACAGGAAGATGGAGAACTTTTAAGTGCCAGGAGTAATAGATGGCAAACGCAATTTGTTGATGGTAAGAGCAAAATTGTGTTTTTAACAAACAGCAAAAGGAGAGTTATCTTCTAATCGGTAAGAAACGGAGGCATCCTGACACAATAGAGATTTATAAATTGCTGAAAAATAATAATTTTTTTAGCCCTTAATTCAATGTTCAGGCACAATGATGAGTTCAACCAAGAGGTAGAGATGCATCCCCGGATAAACATGTTACAAATCAAAGCTAAAATCACAACTCCATGAGACAGTGCCAGATGCTGAGACTATGGCATCATACCAGGCACAGTCTCCCAGAAAAGAGGGCGATGAATCTGAAGTCTGGGTATCCTACAATACACACAAATACTGTAGAGCAAAATTGGACTGCAACAAGACAGAAAATAAAATTACCAGACAAAAGAGTATAAACTAATTGCACTAAGAAAGAACAAAATTAAGAATTCTTAATCACACCATTAGGTACCAAGAAGGCTGAAAACAAAAGCTTTATTAAGAAAATTCCCATCAGGAATTATTTTTCTTTTAAAAACTCACTGAAGCATGAAGCGCTCCTGAACTTAAGTAGCTACTTGATTTTCTAAACAAAGGAGACATAGGGAGCTATATGGCAAGAGAAAAGGGCAGGAGCAGAAAACAAAGGGATAGAAAGCAAGAAATAACTATAATAGTTTTTCTACACCTAAAGGCAGCAGCAGAAACTGGGCAGAGATGAGCCAGACAGTGAGCATCTGCAGAGCAAGAGACAGACTTTTTAGCCAAGGGCATACACTTTGAATCCTGCTGCAAATCTCTAAACAAGTGACTTTACGCACAAAAGTGCATTGTGCTCTTATCAGGCTCAGAAGGTTCTGCTGAATGCTCACTGCTTTGATAACTTAGCAAAGAGAGTCAGATTTAAAAGTTACACAGAGCAGCAGATCTGCAGACGTGTCCATGCATCTGACTCTCAGTGTCTGGCTAGGAACACCTCAGCCATGTCTGGAGTCTGCCTGCTACTGAAAACATAATTTACAGCGCTGATGCCTTATGGTGGGTCTCTAGTTCTGGTGTCTGGTTTTGGAAATTGTTGTTCCTGGTCTTACTTATAAGATGAGTGCAATGTTTTTTCACAGAGATCCTCATGCATACTTAATAAAAATTACTGCCATAAAAAAAATCCTATTTGACCCAGTGTAAGAGATTAATACTATGTTTAAATCCAGTTTCAAACAACAGGAGAAAGATCTTAAATCTTAGGAAAACTCAGATGAAAATCTTTTTATAAACTTTTTTTTTTCAGTAAAGAACAATTCAAAACTTGATGTAATTGTGGAAGCCAAATGCTTCAAATTCTCAATTCCAGATTAAAAATAATGTAGCTTAGAACTTGTCTGGACACAGGTCTAATTCAAAATCATGAAAGGCAATAGATGGCCTTCAAAGTGCTTCGTAAACAGGCAGGGCTGCTGCACTTTGGGTCCAGCAGCTGGGTTTTTCTCAATTTTTGCCTTTCTGGCCAATTAGCAATTGCATTGAAATCACTTACATATTTCCATTTTTTCTTTTTGAACTCGGTGTTTTCCAACACATTCTGAATTAATGAAATAGAGTGCCAACTAATTTGTACTACAGAGAATCACTTTCTTAATACCTTAAAATATTTTTCCTCTTTTGGTTACACCTTTTTTTTATCTTTATTTTTTTTAATGTTGTTCTTAGTAGAATTGGGTTTTAGTGGAATCACACAAGATGTTAGTCAGATAAGAGAACTGGTTTCCAATTCATGCTGTAAATAATTTCTTACCCTGGACTACAGTAATGATAATTATTCTTGTACTCTGACTTTTGCTGTACTCATTACCACTTACCTCCTCCTCCACTCAAGTATTTTTCAGTTTGTTAGACTTTCCTCCTTTAGGCACAATTGTCATTTATCAAAACTCTGTAAGGCTTAAAAGTGCTACACAACAAACAGAAACTAATTTTACAGCTTCTGGAATAAGACTGATCTTGTTAGCATGAATCTTTTGGTTTTTTGGGTTCTTTAACATAGAAAATCAAGGCTGCAAGGACTTGTCTTTCAGCGTGTATCCCAAACCATTAATTCAAATACTTCTATTCAGATAAAATGAATTAACTAAGTAGGTTTTATTAAAGTCATTACCAATTTTCTTCTGTGGATTTCATGTCTTGTTTACTCATTTGCATAAAGAAAAATAATAGTGCTTTATTTTCCACAGAGTATAGAGATTTGATTTAGAAGTGGATTCCTGAGAAATATTTAATTTTTAGTAACTCTTCATGGCAACTATTAAAATGTCAAGTGTCAAAAATGTCCTATTTAATGTCAAAAAAATTGCTCCTTTGTATTTTCATTATATTCTGATTTTATTTTTGTTATGTATTTACAGAATCACAGAATGGGTAAAGTTTGGAAGCGACCACAGTGGGTCATCTGATCCAACCTCCCTGTTCAGGCAGGGTCATTCCAGAGCACACGGCACAGGATTACATCCAGATGGTTCTTAAATATCTGTAGAGAGGGAGACTCCACAACCTCTCTGGGCAATCTGTTCCAGTGCAGTCAGCCACACAGTAAAGAAATTCTTCATGTTTAGCTGGAACTTTCCATGCATTGTTTTCTGCCCCTTGCCTCTTGTCCTATTGCTTGGCACTACTGAAGAGAGCCTGGATACATCTTCTTGACACTCTCCCTTGAGATATTCATACACATTCATGGGTATTCACAGTTGTCCCTTCTCAGTTGTCTCTTCTTGAGGCTGAACAGGCCCAGCCCCCTCAGCCTTTTGTCATAAGAGAGATGCTCCTGTCCCTTGATCAGCTTTGTAGCTCTCAGCCAGACCTGCTCCAGGAGCTCCAGGTCTGTGCTGGAGAGCTCCACTGCAGAGCCCAGGGCTGCACACTGATGTGGCCTCACCAGGGCTGAGGAGAGGGACAAGATAATCACCGACCCACTGGCAATGCTCTTCCCAATGCACCTCAGGACACCATTGATTCTCTTGGCCACAGGGACACACTGCTGGCTCATGGACAGATGTTGCCCACCAGAACCCCCAGGTCCTTCCCTGCACAGCTGCTTTCCAGCAGGTCAATCCCCAGCCTGTGCTGGTGCATGCAGTTGTTGCTCCCCAGGTGCAGGACACTGCACTTGCTTTTGTTGAATTTCAGATGGTACTTCTCTGTTCACCTCTCCAAACAATTATTCTTAAAATTCTTAATGTATCGCTGTCTCACTAGCTTTCTTAATTATTTTTACTAATGTGGTTAATTAATTTGCTTTACATGAGAATTACTTGCTCATTTATCTTTAAATTTTTAGTGCCTACTCTTGGTTAACTCACAGTTAGAGTAGTTCATACAATTGCACGTGGTGAAAAAAGTGGTAGGACAGACAACACCACGTGCCTAGTTCCAGTAAGAGTCTATTTGAGCTAAGCAAGAGGTTAAGAGATGGGAATGACAGCAGAGCAGCTCTGCTTCTGCACACACAGGCTTGGCCCTCTCACATGTGGGATGTCTTCTCATTAGTGTCAATTACAAAGGGTAAAAATCTGTCTGTGTTAAAATGTGTCATGAAAGTATGAGTGTATTTTACATGAGTTACTAAATAGTCTTTGCTGGTGAGAAATTTCAGTTATTACTTCCCTGAGACAAAGCATTCAGTATTTTATCCTAAGTCCTCAGGGCATGCAAAATGTCTCTGCCTCCTTCCCCCCAAAAACACCCACTTTACAGAACAGTCTTTAATAGTGTTCTGAAAAGGGGATATAATTAGTAAAAGATCTCTATTTCTCTGAAAAGAAAGAAGTCAAAAAGAAAGCAGGATACACACAGCATCTACAATGGATTGTGTCCTTTGCCTGGTATCTCATCTTTTTCTGAAGAGAATTCATGAGTGAAAGCTGCTTCTACTGGAATTTCTGTAACAATGTCAGTTCAGGGGATCCAACTTCAGCAGAATTTCCTTGTGATGTTGCTGTAAATAGCTTGTGTTGATTGGGCTTGTTGTGTTTGAATTTTCTGTTGTCTGAGTTAATTACATGTTGGAAGCATAGGACAAAAAAAAGCATGTAAACTACTGAATTAGCTGGAGTTTTATTCTTCTCGAGCCACAAAGCCAGACTCTATTGTTCTTTTCATATGGAAGGATACTGCAGGGAATGCTTATTGCACACTAAACTGTGGCTCCAGCCTCACAGGGAAAAGGAGGAGAGATGCCTTGACACTTTAAACATGGAACTCATATCTGTTGGATCATGGCAGAGGGCTTAAACTGCAGGTGTAAACTGCTATGTGCAAAGTGAGCCAGCAAATTGCAGAGCTTCACAACTGGGAGACTGAAACATGTCCTGAAAGATAACTGGTTTTGTATAATTTTGTACTGAAAGATAACTGGTTTTTGTATAATTCATGTTATACAGCAGCTTCCTTGTATGATGATAACATTTGGTAAAGGTACTGATTCGCTCACATATGAAAACAAGCA
This sequence comes from Zonotrichia albicollis, assembly GCF_047830755.1. Classification (NCBI taxonomy): domain Eukaryota; kingdom Metazoa; phylum Chordata; class Aves; order Passeriformes; family Passerellidae; genus Zonotrichia; species Zonotrichia albicollis. The sequence continues at coordinate 119,071,036 of NC_133819.1, read as the reverse complement.
CTGTTACCACGTAAGCACACAGGAATTTTTGCATTGACTTGGATGGTAAAGGCTGATGACCTGTATGACCTGCTTCAGCTTAAAGATGAAATTTCAGGCAATCGTGAAGATAAATTTATAAGCTCATATAGCCTTGTTTAAAAACTGATCCTAAGAATAAAAATACTGTTTCTAGCTAAGACCCACAGCAAATGAAATGAAAAAAAAAGAAAAAAAGAAAAAAAGAAAAAAAGAAAAAAAGAAAAAAAGACTCACAAATGAGATGTAGTTATATTTTACTGTCAGTTAATCTTCCATCAATAAGTTAAGTCATATTTATCCCTAGTGTAATATTTTTGTGGCTTCTGTCTTATCCTTTTATTTGTCTGTTTGTTGTTTTGTTGCAGCTACTCAGAAAAAGCTTATTCCAATGTGCTTCTGAGAAAAGTTCTTTGTTTCTGAAACTCTTGCTCGTAATACGTACACCTATTCTGTGATAAAGCCTTCATCTCTTTAGAAGCCCCTTATCTTCATGTTCCCCACAGTTCTGGGATGCAGCTTTTATAAGACCATGTCTCTGTGTTACCTCTGGAGCTGGGGCTTATAAATTGGGTCTAAGCTCTCTCCTGAATGAATGCATCTCTCTGTTTGCTCAGCATGTACAAGCCCACCATTCACAGGCCACACCATCTCTCTTGCTCTGTGTTACCATTTCATATAAAATATTCTATCCTTCCTGTGGAGTACACCTTTCTTCTTTAAAGGTTACCTTCTTTATTTAAAAATAAAAGTAATTAAAACCTCTTTATTACAAACCTTCACAAATTTTCTTTACCTGTATAAGTATTTGATACAAATTCATTGTACAGAACTCTGATTTTTTAGGTTCTGTCTTCTGCATTACTTACTGCCTTACTGCATTTTTGGGGGTAGAGTTTGGGTTTTGGGGTTTGTTTGGGTTTTTTTGTTTGTTTTTTTTTTGTTTTTTTTTTTTGGGGGGGGGGAAATGGGGTGTGATTAGTGGGCTAATTAAGAATAACTTAATTTTGTTTGAAAAATAACATCTTTCTCTCATACAGATCTCCAGTGAAACTTAATGGTCACCTCCAAACAATTTATTGAGGATCTGCAATACCTCTGGATTTATTTCCTTTTCTCTGAATTCTGCTTCAGATCCTGTTTTAATTTGTTCTGACCGTTTCTATTCCTAAGGGCATCCTAATTATTTCATCCATTCTTACATGCCAGAGATATGATCTCACAGCTTTCATCCTTAGTTTTATTCTTTCTGATACAATCAGTTAGCTCACATTCAAGAATTTGTAACTTTTTCATAGCCAAAGAAGAAACTGTTTATGAATGTAGATGCTTCCTTTCTGGAATAATCCTTTTTTCCAACAAGGAATATTTTCCCTGTTCTATGTCCCTGGATGAAGTAGGAATCAATGAAGAAGGTGCTTTTACTCTGCCAAATGTTTCCAAATTATTTTCCTGGTACTTCATCTCTTTAGTTTTCAATCTTATCTCTTTCTATTTTCCTTTTTTTTAAGAACATTTCTGTGTTCTTAAGCTCGGAATGCTAACACAAATGTAGCAAGAAAATTCAATTAGTAAATGGTGCACTTATTAGTGAATAAAAGGTATTCAGCTATAAAGAAAGAAATAATCCTTTTGTTTGATTTCATCAGGAAAGGGGCAGGCATATATTGAAAAACATATTAAAAATTAAAATTGCATTAAAATCTGATTTATACAGAATATATGTAAGGTGAAAGCATTTTGTTGGTGCTACAAATTCTTTTTGAACTATGTGCTGTTTTGGTTGTTTTTTGTTTCCTGCATGCAGTTATGAATAAAAATGAACCTACAAGCCAAACTTGATTTTGCAATTGCATGCATTACCTTTACATAAAATGGTCACATTTAAACTAACTTAACAATTTTAACTAAATATGTTGGCAAGTATGATTCCAGCTTGATCATGGACTTGTATTGTTGTAGAAATAGATAATCAAAATGAAATCCAGCTCACATCCAAAATAGGCTGTCTCTTTAGAAAAGAGAAATTAAATTATTAAAGTCTATTTGTGCAACAGTAGAAGGTTGATAAAAATTTCAATAATCATTGCTTTCTATTTAGCAAGAACACAATATTTCCATAAACTCAGTGTGAGCAAAACCCTCTATGTTAAATCCAGAATGAATAAACTCACTGAACTTAAAAGGTTCTGAAGTAAGAGTTATTTCAATTTAATAGTTTTATGCTGGTCTCTGAGTACTCAGGGACTTAGTACTTTGAAACAGAATTGGCATAACAATCAGTGAAGTGAATGATGTCATTTCCCAAAAGGCCAATTCAGGTTCTCCTTTTCCAGACAGATATTGTATGCTCAAACTTTGTTCTTTATTAAACAGAGATATGTAAACCTCAAGAAGATATTAATTTCAAACTTTCAAATAGAGTTAATACTTGAATTTCATACTTCTGAGGTTATATCTTCTCTATCAGTCTGATCTGGTTGAGCAGAGAAGGTAAAAAGTACAATTAAAAAAACCCTATAATTTTCTGCCTATTCCAACATTTTTCTTTGGCTTTATTAATCTCTTCCTCTCCCCTTTCATTTAAATTTCTCTTTTGTTCTGTTTATGACCATTTCATTTACCAGACAGATTCCTGGACCGTGCAGCTGTTCTTTGGCTGAAGTGATTTGGAAAGGTAGCTTTAAAGAATTTACTTGGTAAATTTCATTATTTTCTCCTTCTCTGAAACACTGTTGACAAAGATGAGATTTAAGGCTTAACATTAGCTGATGACTCTTCTTAGCTGAGGTATGAGAACAGTGAAGATACTTCAGTTTGTGTTGTTCTTTATATTGAATTAAACTTTAAATATAGAAGTATATAGCATACGGGTCTAAATCAAGAATCCAAATAATTATTTAACTTTTTAATTCTCTTTCAAAGGGTCTCCAGCTGAGATCTACAGATAGATGCTAGGTTCAACAGTGCCTTTGCCTGATCTCTATAAGATGCAAATACTTATTTCGTGGTAATTTGACTTCCTTTATCTTACTCCCCTTGGCCTGGATCAATTCCACTTCACATTAGTCTGTGCATCCTAAGATTTGCTGCCAAGAGCAGTAAGATGAATCATGCTTTGGAGGTAACTGCTTTTTCCTTTAGCTATTGAGGTAGCCAAGACAAGTCACTAAACCTAGCTAAAACTCCATTTTTTGTGTAAAAGGACCATTGCCCAGCTGTGTAATGCTATCATCTGCTGCTCAGGAAAACAAAAATTGTGTGCTGGGACCAGGTCTGTTCCTAAGCTAAGCGTTCATTTCTAGGAAAATTCCTTTCTAGGGTGAACGCATTTATGCATGAAAGTATGTGTACAATGTGTCCCCTGGACATGAGGTAGCCACTACAGAAGCACACCTTCCCTGCCAAAAAGTAAAGTCTTTACTGAAGTCTGGTGAGGTTTTCAGAAAGACAAGAGCCTTAGCATATTTTTCCATATTTTTCTTTGTATTTGATGAAACCACAGTGAGTGGGTCACACACAAATTCACACCTGCCCATGTATCCACTCACACAAGAAGGGGTGTCAGCTTTGGGGATGTTTGCACTGAATGTACAGGCTGCCAACCACTACACTGAGCAAAATGTTCTGCAGCTGAAATTGCTTTGATAGTTTGAGCTGTATGCATTCAAATACAGAAATATAAGAAGATGCCCATTGTTGATGCTTGCAACTATTACCTAGTGCTTAGAAACTTCATGTGGTCTTGAAATAACCAGTGGTTGCAGGCCTTTTCTCTCTGTCTTTTTGCTAATTGTCGCGTTGATGAATTGTTGACGTGATTGTGAGGAAAGTGTCAGTGATTACACAACAGAAATGTGAAAATTGCAACAGTGAGCATGACAGGGTAATGCCAAGTTCTAGGAAGTCACCTGGATAGCCTTTTGTGGCACTCATTCACATTTCGATTGTCTTTTCCTTATGCATAGGTAGGACTGGCATATTGAATTAATACAAACACTTAATATAAAATTCTAGCCATTTATTACAATTGGAGAAACAGCTACTTGTGAGGTTGAGATCTGGATTGTTTTTAAAGATAAAGGCTGGGAAGTAGAGGAATTTCAGAGGAATAATTCTGGGCTGCACCCTGGCACTAGAGCAGGCTAGTGTTCAACCAGGCCATCTTAATTCTATATTGAGCCTAGTGTCAACTCCCTAACTGTGTGCTGATCCCCAGGTAAATGTAGACTTTGGAACGTAGCAAACAGGGGCCCACATTTGGAATTCTGACTGTGTGTGTTCAGGCTGCAGAGGGGTTCTTCCTCTAGCTCTGACCCCATGTAACCTCTGATCTAAAGGTAACTATTCAGAGATGGGATGGTCCCTTCTCACAGTTTTGGGGAAAAGGCAGGTCTGAAGCCCTGGCTGAGTAGCAGCCTAACGTGAGGACAAAGGACCCAGCTCAGTAAGAATATCAGTGCTACCCATTTATGTCACCACGTTTATGGAATGACACAAGGAAATCCCACATGGCATTATCTGGTACCACCCTTGGAAGTGAACCACAAGGCAAAGACCCAACAGGAGGGTGAACATCTCACCTATGAACAATAAGCTGCCTGAAGGAGCTACAAATATACACAGTATATTGCAAACGAGTTGGAAAGCAAACTATACTTTCCCAAGAAGCTTCCCTTTGAGCTAGTGAAATCTTTATGGAAAAATAAGAAGAATAAGTTATGTACTATGCATGTTCTTTACAAAATTTTGAGAATTTAGTATCTGTAAGAGGATGGTAAAGCAAACTCAATTAACTTTTAAACAGGAAAGAGATTTTTGCTCCCACATTTTCAAAAGAAAAAGAAATCAAGAGATTTATTTCATTTTTATTGGAAATAAAATTAATTTTTTCTTGCTCTATATAACTGTACAATACAGAAAAGAGTAAAAATTTTAAAACCACCTTTAAGTTTTCTTGTTAACGGTTGCTCTCTTTATATTCTCATCTCAAGAAAAATTACTGAATAATAAACCTCCAGATCTCAGTCTAAAAATGCAACTGATCTATAGTTATTATACTGAAAGCACTGTAACTATTCTAAGTTTATTAAACCTATAGCAAATCAGTCCTAATAATAGTAAGGCTACAGTAATCATATTGAAAAATAGCTGCAAGTTATTATCTCTATATTTACTATACTATTATAATAATTACAGCTCAACTATATGGTTTTATTTAATTCAATGCCTAAATTTGCCATGGCAATTTTATTCAAGTATCTGCCTATACATATTACCTAGAATACAATAAGTAAATCTTCTGGTGTGAACTAGGAAAGCTTCATATCTATTTTTTAAAACTGTCTTTAAAAATATTGGTAATTAAATAATATAGTTTAAAATTAATAAATTTGAGGCTTTCATGAATGAAAAAAATTGTCTTTTGTCATGGTACAAGAAATGTTTGCAACATGATAAAACTAATTTTTGAGACTAAAAGAGAAAGTAAATTATATATTTTAAAACATTTGATAGATTTATTTTCTTTAAAATTTTGCAAAGATTTTTTTTTAATTGGCAGACAGGCAAAACAATTTATTTTACTATAATATCTTATCTTAGTTAAACAAAAGTTACAAACAGTGAAATTGGACAGAAAATGGATAGGTTCTTCATGTGTTCATGTAAACAGGAGCTTGTACACTCATACAAAAATATTGAAATTCTTGTGCTTTAATGGGGATATAAGGGGGCAATTTCACTTCTTTTGAGGGCTGGATGTATCTCTGTGTCAGGCATTCCAGTGTCACACATTCAGAGTCTCATGACTCCCTGTAAGGCCATTTGCTTTTGTCATATTTAGCTTGCATATTCTTACACTTTTTGCCAAAATCCCACTGACACTATTTTTGTAAATCCCACGCTTCCTTCTGTAATATTTCCTGCATGTCACCCATTACAGGTTATTACTCAGAGCATTTTGAAACTGTAATGACCTGCTCTCTGCTCAGACAAAAACCTGTCTCCCAGTCTCTGGGTATCCCTTGAGATTTTCAAGCTGGTGATTTAGGAAATGGCAATTTCATTGCTGCCTTGCTACATAGAATTCACAAGAATGTCCAGCCACAACCTGCTTCCTGCAGGCCTGGTGGTTAAGCTATCAGGTCAGCACAGGTCTTCCCTGCCTGAGCTCAGAGAGTTTAACCTATAAAAGCAGGAAAGCTTTTAAAACTCCTGGGCTAGAATCAGACTATTTATGAGCTCTCCCTTCCTTCTGAGCTATCCCATCCTTGAAGAAGGACGGGATAAACCAGAAAATAAAGAAGGATGAAGTGCACACCAATGACTAAGCATGGGCCACTTCATATCCTATGGGATGAAGGCAAGAACCTTTCTTCAGGTAGGACACATCAGACTTAAGCCTATTTTACCTGAAAGTTGTAGTTAAATCAGGAAGAATAGGGTATTTGTTAATGTCTTCTCTGTCTTCCATGTACAAAAATTACAGTGTCACTATATATCCAGCATCATAGCCTTTCTTAATGTGAAGAGGGAACTTATGCTATAATGAAAGGGAAAGCAGTTTAACATTGCCCAACATAAGAAAAGGAATTTTAAAGTTAGACAGTCACTGCATTAAAGATTTATTTTTCAAGCTAAGACAAGCACTCATATGCAATCACAATCTCAAGCACTTCCAGAGAACCTGAAGCTGATAGAAACTAAAGTTCCTGAATTATCTCCAGTTTAGCAAAATGCAATAAAAATAAATTTCAGAACATCTCCTACAAAACTCTAAGGTGAAATTTATGTAAAAATAGCTTACACTAGAAAAAGTATTTTTTTCTATAATTTTACAAGAAAGGAAAGGCATAATTTCCTAGATACGAATTTTTTTTTCAGCTCTAAGATTTGTGGGTGTCTGGAACTACTTGTCAACATAGACAAATGCTAAATAAAATAATATTAACTGATAAATACAGGTAACAATGAAAATTGGAATATAATGTATTTGTACACAAATTTGCCTGTCATTCCAGTTCTATTCATTTAAACAATGAGTTGAACTTTTTTTTTACTTAGCAGAGAAAAACTAATATTTGTATTTATAAAATTATGAAAATTTTAGTCAGTAGCTATACATATATGATAAACTAGTTAGAAATGCATGCTCATGCAAAGGTAATCAATGTCAGCAGAAAGAAGGGAAAGAAGAAGGAAAGAGCAACAAGAAGTGGAGCTGTAGGGAGTTCTTGACTCACAAAAAAGCAAAATGAAAATATGGCTATGAACAGTCTGTGTGAGCCTGTGAAAAAGAGTTCACTCTGCCATGACAAAAGAAGTCACAGGGGAACATGATGCTTGCCAGCACAAAGAAATCTAGCAACAGGAAGGAGGTGAAAGTCAAGAACCAATGTGTACGAGGAGCCTAAAATAAATTCAATTCAGAAAGCGACAGAAAACTTCCCCCTAGAGGAGACCTTTGTTTTACGTTATCACAGAACAAGCAGAAACACAACTGAAGGGGTTATTGCTGTGTCTGCCAGCTGGAGGCCAGTCACTGGAGCAGACTTAATCATTAAACAGGATCCTCCACCCACTGGCAGGCTCTCATGAACCAAATTCTAAAACAAACCCCTCCTTTTGATTGTGTGTTCAACCATGGCTGCAGCTCTGCAATATCAGCAAGCGCACGGGATAATATTATGATGAAGATGACTTATTTATTCTTTAGGCTTCAGTAGCAGGTGTAACCCTCCACCCAGACAAAAAGCCCTTTCTGCACAGCTCTCTAGAAGCACACAGGGTCTCTGGGAGGCCCTGAGGAGCACACAGCCTATAAAAGGTCAGTAGCCATCAGCAGCATGGGCTAGCTCGTGGGACAGACACAAAGGTACAGACATGAAAACAGAGATGCAGCTTTGAAAAACAAGTTTGTTAAAGAATGCTGATACGAGCAGCTGCTCTCAGCTGTGCTAAACATGTAGGACTTTCTTCCTGTGTGCCTCATTTCCCCCCCACATCTGCAGCGGCACATGTGATCAGGGTTTGACACCTGATACTCTTTGAACACTGGCAGAGCCTGTTGCTCTTCCAGGTGAGTCAAAAGCATCCAGGCCCTGCCCAAGCTAGTAGCATCAACTTGCCTGAGCTCCTTATCAAAATGGCAATGTATGAGGAATGCTGGACATTGCAATCTATATCCTTGAAGGCCCCTGTGGCAGGGAGTCGAGAGGCTCTGCCCTGGCCTTGTCCTTCCAACAGAGTAAGAACAGGGCTTGAACAATGTTCCTGCCTACCTGGTCTGCTGTGCCAAGGCACTCATACTCCTTTTTGAATTTGAGAGGGTCTTAGACATGGATAGGACAATGAGTAATCCAGTTTATAATATACTTATAAAAATGAACAGCACCCCTCTGAAAAATGGGTTGAACTGTGGAGGCCCATGAGCCTACTAATACCTGTCCACACCACAGGCTTCAGGCATTCCCAACAAGTTAGGGTGAGGAGCAAGGAATGATGGGAACAGTTATGCAGATTAAGTTATTCCATATAAGGTTATGTTATGAATCCTGCTTTCTGATTGGTTAGTATTATGTTCTATATGAAGCGTGTTGTCTGTTTCTCTTTTTTTACTGGCTCCCTGCCCTCTATATAAGCTTGTGCTTGCCTTACTTCATGGCCTTTGGAAGCAGCTCCTTACCGTGTACAGCTCATGTTTTTGTTGCGCATTTATTGTTACCGCACCTTTTGTTTCCCTTTACTAAACTTTGACTTTGGAGTACTCCAGTTCTATTTATTTTATATCTATTTTATTTATTGCCACGCTCCCAGCTGACCCAGTCCCAGGGTTGTACTTGCCAGTGGATGTGGAACCCCACATTGAACTAAATGTGCAAGGCCTGAATTTACCTCTTATTTTACTGAACATGTTAAAAGAAGAGCAGCACTCATCCTGGCATGAAGAAAGCAAAGGAAATAGACTGGGATAACTGGAAATACCCCTGTGACTTCAACATTTCAGTTTCCAGAATATTTCCCCCAGCCAGTGGCCATCCACACAGGGTGCAAGAGGAAGGAAAAACTGATTTTACAGCTTCAAAGTGACAGAATGTCAGCAATAAATCATGTTCCTCTTCCTTAAAAAAAAAAAAAAAAAAAAAAAAAGGGAAAAAAAGGAGAAACTAAAAAGAGTTTGCAGTGCATGTTGTTATCATATTTTCTAGAAAGCTTTTGAAAATGTTTTATCGCATCAGTGTTAGCAGTCAAGTATTTTTACATGAGAATGTAACAATGGCTGTTCTGGGTTAGATGAAGGGTTATCTAACCCAGGTATCTTGTGTTTAACAGTGGCCAATACCAAATGCCTAGGGAGGAATATAAGAGCAAGACATGCAGTGATGCTCCCTGGGTATATGCTTTCAGCCACTAGAAATCCACAGCTCAGGGACATTCCAACCCAGAGGTGTTATCTCTGTGTTTAGTAGCCTTTGATAGATTTTCTTCCATGAATTTGTCTAATAGCTTTCTGAACCCCTGTAAGCTTCTGGCATTTTAGTGCCAGGAAAGCAGTAAAGCAAGGGCGAAACCAGATGTGGAAACCATTTTGATAAAAGGCTCTACTTTTTAGCGGAGACAAGCACCTGAGGACTAACAGAGAGGCAGCCTTATGTTCAAAATAAGAGTTTTGAGCTTAATAGTGTGTGAGCTGCCCCAGAATCCTTGGTCACCACATGGGATTCCTGGGAACCCAAGTCTTCAGAACTGAATCAACAGATTAATCCCAGATTAATCAACAAATTAACCACTATTGTAACTGAGTCACAATCTAGATTAACAGTGAAAAAAATCCAAAAACACAGAAGGCCAAATTGATTCATTTTTAAAGTGGAGAGATTTTGTGAGAAACAGTTTTCCCTGAAATTTCATAGGGTGTAGAGTGCATTTAAGATAAATATACATTTTTATGGGCACCGACTCCAATCCTAAAGTTATTATGTCTGATAACTGAGTATCTGGGTTCTTAATATACAACAGCTTTATCACCAAAGATTTTCTCGCATTCTGAAATGAATATTTTTAAACAAAGTACTCATTAGGGCAAAACTTGCCTTTCACAAAGGAACTACATCAAGTCAAATTCATCCTTCAAGTAAAACTTGAGCCTTCAAAAAAGAGAATTAGGAAACATTTAAATACAGTTAAATACTTCTGTAGTTTCTGTGGCCTACACAGGAGTGCCCAGATGAGTCTCCTAATACACAGGGCACGTTCTTACATGACCGTCAACACTCTGTCTGAAATATAATGTACCTGTAGGTCTCTATAAATAGCTTTTACTTGGAGTGCTGGCATCTAAATATTTTTATAACCAATGCACAGCTACAAGCAGTTTTAAATGGCCCTGAAATGGCTAACACAGAGTTGTAATTTCCTTTTTACTCATAATTCAAATAACCAAAAAAAAAAAAAATCAACAACATTCTATGGGAAGGTAAGAATACAATTCTTGCAATGCTGAGCAGCTGTTACTGAAGTCACTTGAAATTTGTTTGCTTTGGAAGAATAGAGTTAGAATTAGACCAGGAGCAACAGCAAACATATTTCTAAAATGTGAGTCAAGCAAAGAAAGAAAGATGCCAGCAAGCCAAGGGGAGCACAGGAAACCCAAATATCCCCATATCCAAAAAATAAATAATTCAGCTGAGCCCCACCATGTCATTTTCTCAGTGGATTTAGTGATCTCCCATGCAATAACATGCCATAGTACATTTTGATCTGCATCAAAATTAACAGTCAGCCACTTTATGAAATATTATCTTTGTTAGCTTTACCACTAACAAAAATACACTTTCAATTCTTCACATCCACATAGCACATCTATTAAAGCAATCTGGGAAATTAGTTTGAGATAAACTGTACAGCAATTTTATTCATAGCCTCCCTGTATCTCACACTGTTAATCTGCATCACAGCTCACTAAATAGTGCCTAATGTTTATTGCATTTAACTGAATGTATACGATTCTGAGGGTACGCCAGGGACCGATTATCATAATTATACATGTTTCTATGGAAACCCACAAGTCTATCAGTTTTGATTCATTATATTGTTATACCTTCTAGCACTTTCTAATTATTAGGTGCCCATAAAAAAGTCTCAGTCTTGCTGTTACTATAGAAATGAGCTATAGACAGGCCTCAATTGTTAACCCTTACAGGACAGGAAGCAAAAGAAGGAAGAAACACAGCACTGGATAGAGGGTAGAGGTTTTACTAGGATAAAATATAAACTATTTTAATCTGCAATCTTAACTTTCTTTAATGCCTTCACGGAACTTTCTCATTTGTTTGAAGAAAAAATCCAGCTAGGAAAACAGAGAAAACCGTGGCAAACTTGGCTGTTTGCCACACAGTCCTGGATATGGGATGCTACAGCCTGCAAATGTCTCTCAGTGAGAATATAAGATTCTCTTGAAAGACTTAAGTGTTATTAACAGAATATGGAAAATAGTGTACTGTTTGGTCATTAGAAATCCATTAAAAAATCCATTAAACTAAATGGGAATATTTGTAATCTTTTCAGTGGCCTTCAGTCTAGAACTGGCCTAACGTGCCACTGGGTGATTGAGTGGAGAGTTGGATTCAATGCTGGAATTGCAACTGTGTTCAGTGGGAACTCACAGGAAGTCAAGATTTCCTCAGGTGACTTCCATAAAGGAAGAATAATCCAGGAGAAAATTAGTTATAATGAAAGTAATAAAACCACTCTATTTTGATATGGTTATTTTAGTCTAAGTTAATGCTTTTGCTTACTTTGGTGTATTATATACCCATTTCCCTCCTCATCCTGTATCTTCTATCACAGGCCCATGAAACCTAAAAGGGACTGCATGGTTTCACTGCTTCCCTAACCCTCCATCTAGTACAGTGTTCAATTAGAACTGACTTTTAGTTTAGATCAGCAAAGCTCTCACAAAGTGGCAGCTCACCCTTCACACTGTATATCTATTTATTTTGGAAATCAACACACCATTCAATGACCCTAAGAACAGGCCTGATTTCTATGCTAATAGTATTCAAAAATATGTCAATGCCAATTGAAACAAGTAAGCTAGGATTAATTCATAAAGTCAATAAGAAAAGGGAAGGGAAACATTCACACTTTTGCTTCTTTAGCTGAATTTTACCTTGCAAGCTTCTGTCTTCTCAGAGAAATGACCGCAACACAGCTCATATGAGATTTCAGCTAATAATTCAATTTTCCTGTCTGGAGCTGACTTTATGGGGTACAGCTAAAAAAAATCAGCAACAAAATAAAAACAAAGAAACCAGTAAAAAAATATCACTGCATATTCATATCATTGTGCAATGGTCAGGGCATAGAACTTTTCAGCTCAAAGTTATGTACTTTTCATTCTGAATTCGGGAAAAAGCTGAGAATTTAAAATATATTCCCATGCTCTAAAAGACTCACATTGTGTAATTAGCTGTAATCTACATATTCAATTCTAAATCAGACTTCCACAACTTCCAGTCAATTTGAGCTAAATCACATTACATACAACAATGAATGAGATGTACATTTGCATTTATATGTAAGAACTAGCATAAAAGAAAGTGAGCAGAGTGTCATTCTATATAAAGGTTTCAGATTTCTGCTGTATTTTCAAGGACCCTTCTGTTCAACTCTTATTTTTCTACTGCCATGGAGAAACCAGATTTTCTGCAAAACAAGCTAAGCAGCAAAAGAGAAAATTTAATCAGATAATTTTAAAAATCCACTAATTGGTATATTAATACGTAATTTATAAGGTTTAATATGTTCGGCTAGATTAAAATAAAAACCAGACAGCAGAGAATATGAATATTTACGCAATTTAGCATTTCCAAATAATATGACAATGCACAGGGCCAGATCCTCAGCTAAGTTCAATGGACCTTTGCCAATTTACACAAGCTGGAGACCTTGCATAATATCTACCTTTCCAACTCAGTTGCTCACGGCTATGCTGTGTAATTGTCACACACTCCAGGTGACAGCAGTGTGAGAGGGTGTCCAGCAGTGTCCAGCAGTGTGCTGATGTGGGCAGTGAGCATGGCTCACAGCTTGAGCCACTCACACCCCTCAGCAGTCCCATATTTTTTCACTGACTTGATCATTCCTTTCCCATCTGCTTTAAGGCAAATATGAGTCCTTCAAAGAAATATACAGAACTTCAGGATCACTTCCATCTTGCAGGTGAAATTGGACCTCTCATGGTGCTCTTGGTGACATTGCCTTTGTGACAATGGGGCACCAGATTATGGCTCTGGACACACAAAGTCTCCCTGACCTTCATTTTCAGACATTTAGTACTGGAAATGAGTCTTTAAAATTGACTTGAATAAAGAAATCAATCAATCAATCAATCAATGGATGAATTATCCAATTAATTACTAACTATCAGGTAATTCATTGTTTATAAAAACATCATTCAGCATTTATCATACACACAGTCTAGTGCTACAGGATTATATTTGTTACCCAATATAAACCATTTTTAGCATATCTCTAAATATTATTTCATAAGCTACTGAAAAAAGCCTGTACCAAGCTATTTTTTTTCCATTCAAATATCAGACTCTTCTAAGAAATATAAAAGCTGGTCTCACATTTACACAAATGAAGAATACCTAATAGCCAGTACATGTCTGGCACCAAAGGGACAATGCACATCATTGCTGCTAAAAGCAGCATTTTTGTGCCATCACAACTTATAAGAAAATGTCTAGAATCCATGTAATAACTTTCTTTTCAGGAGAATTTCTAGATTTCAAAATATTTCCTACATAATTAAAGAGAAACACCTTAAAATTGGTACATACATGTGCAAAAACAAAGTAAAGGGAAATATCAAGGGTAGAAACTAATTGGATAGATTAGTCATAAATGTTAGGTTTTCACAGCCACTGAGAATTACACAGAATCTCTTGACAGCATATTTACTCTTTTTCAAAGGTGTTGAGTTTACAGACACAAAGGTTGAAGTTGTTTTTAGAAGTTAGCTGAGGCTAGCTAAAGCTACTTATCTGAAATTGCTTTAGCAAAGATTTTTTGCTTATGAATATGTATGGTGCTTTGTACAAAGTACTTTTCCAACTGCAGGAATATTAGTATGAGCATACTCCCATCACTTCAAGTCTTTAGCTTCAGTAGCTGGTTGAATTGCTTTTGTACTACAAGCTCCTCAGGGCAGAAACCTTGTCTGCTGTGATGCCATGTCATAGAGACCATGGCATGACTTTCCCTCTCCTCCCTCATCAGCTGTATTGAATAGAACTCTGAAGATGATACAGACCTATGGGGGGGTGTCTGGGTTGTTATTCAAAAATTGATTTAGAGAAGCCGATGTTCAAAGTTCAAAGAATGATTTTTTTTCCTTAGCTACATGGATTCAGTCCAGCTATTATTTTACACCATTCATTATTTGAAAGGATTTCATAATCAAAGGAGGGAAAAGTTCAGCTAAAGAGAGAAGTCCTCTCCTACAAAAAGACATTCAGATAGGAAACTAATGTTCAAATTTCACCTTCTTTAAATCTTCTGCTGTGTCTGATTAAATCATTAGTCATTTTTATTTTTCTGTGGCCAGCTGCTGCCTTGACCTGCAGTTTTGGAACATGAAAATTTTCCGACTATTGACCCTATAGCTTGGCTGAATACCTAACTGCAACTTTGATGTCTTTGTCAACAAATTCCTTCATTCTGCCAGGTTTTAGACAACTCTGAGTTCCACTTCAAATTTATATTATGACAATACAAAGCAAAAGAAATTCAACCATTAACTACACGGACTGTGAGTGGGGTTTTTAAATCTGTGATCACTGAGATTTTCCTAAACATATACATTATAAAAATACCTGTATTTATATAAGTTTATATTAAGAGTTTTCATGGAAAGTAAATTAATTTTTAATTAGAATTACCCAGTGTATTTGTTCTGGTGAAGTACAGCACTTGCACCAACATCAGTAGTGGGATAAAATTGTGATAATCAATGAATTGCTGTAGTTTTATAAAGAGACTCAGGGAAAAGGGAACAAAATTAAATTCCAAGTTTTCACTCTTATTAGATTAACTAAATAAAGACAGGATATTTACCCATCAGTCTTGCTGTAATTGGCAATTGACTCAAGTTGCACTGGCAAAGGCTGTAGTTCATTTTATGCCAGATTTGTTTGTGTATGGGGAGGCCTCTGTGTGGGCTGATGTTTGCATGAGGCTAAAATCATCCTCTTTTTTGTGCAGTACATTAAAAAAAGATGGGTACCTCTGAACAAATTCTGCTACAAACAAAGACCCACGGTCTGAGGATAGCCAAAGGGAAAGAAAGGAGGGTTCAGGATGCTCAAAGGTCTCACCTGTCTATATGTGTGTAGAAAGGTGAGGCAGTCTGCTTAAGTGAGATTAAACTCATGTGATGATTGAAATTTTCAGTTTTAGAGCTGTTGGATGTTATTGACCCACTGACAGTTACCAGGCATAAAATGAGGGAGCCATATTGTCGTACAACCCTTGCACTTCAGATTGGATTTCACCTCTGAGCCTTTAAAACTAAAAACACGCAGTAACTTGCATAGTTAATAAGAATTATGATAATTCTCACCCTAACTTCATGTAAAACATCCAAATGAGATTCAAAACCCACCCATAAAGAAGAGACAACTACTATGAACCTAAGACTAAGGGACAGGCACTTGAGAGGCAGATAGTGTTCACCAAAAATCCTTTTGGCTCTTCTTTTAAGAGGAAGATAGAAATTGCACTCTTTTGCAAAAAACCAAAGACAGGAACTGCATACACATAGCAGAAGCCTTTGGCAGCTCTAATCTGTGCCCATAGATTCATGCTGCCTCTCCAATACACATTTTCCTCTTTTGCAGTGATCACCTGCAGCTGCCCTGCTGCCTCTCTTCTTGCTCCCCCAATGCCTTTACCCCATGAACATTTCCTTGTTTAAGTCTTTTTCCCTGGGCTCTTGGGACTCCCAAGTCTAACTGCTCCTTTCTAAGCCCTCTATTGTCTGCCACATACCAAACTCCTTCTCCAGCAAGCCCTACAGATCCCTTTCTGCCTTTGTCTCTAGCTATAAGTCTACTTATCTCATTCTTCCAAGTCCCTCTCCCTCTCTCCCTCTCTCTCATGGCTTCCTTTCAGGCTGTTCTTTGCTTTAGGCCTCATTCTTGCACAGTGTGGTCTCTCTGCCTAATCAGCCATGAGGCTCATTACATTCAGGAGCCCTTTGCTATCTGTTTGGGTTTTTATAAAGTCGCCTGTCACCATGGTATCTTGCTGCATTCTCACAACTGTGTCCACTTGCTGTTTTTTGTATATTAATACTTACACGCATATTATAATATTTGGTACAAACAAGGGAGAAGGTTTTGCTTGGGATGTTTGCTCTTCTAGACTCTTCCCAGTTTCTTTTGGTTGTACAGATAAAGCTTTGCCATTCATGCATGCATTTTGAATCTTCATTAATGTCAGTTCTTCATTTCTATTCTCCTCGTCATCAACATTCATCTGTCCTCAGCCAGGAGTTAAGAGAGCATTTGAGAATGAAAGGATTGTAAAACTATTATTATAGCAGCAGGCAGAATGGCAGCATAATTAATAAAGGTGCTCAAGCAAAATATTTAAAATAATTTTTGTTGGAAAATTCGGTCTTTGTTGTTTTGACAAAACACTCTACAGGAGTGCCACTTTACTTGGATTATTATTGCTTCTTAGGTGGATTCATTTCCTACCTACCCATCCCCTTGCCCTCCCCCATTTGATTCCTTCCTGTCTGCTCTGCAACCATGGTAACTCTTCATCCCTACTGGAAGTTGGACATTTGACCAGCAGCATTAGGTCTGCTCCACTGAGTCAGCAGTTAAAGTCAGGGAAGGGGGAAGCTCACATCTGGACAGCCTTCCCTTCTGTGTGCATGTACCTCTGCTTCACCAAATCCTGCTGTCCCAGGAAGACCAAAAGGGAAAAGATCCTTCTCTCTTTTTTCCTTCCTTTCCTTCTCTTACTCCCTCCCCAAGAATTTTCAGCTTGGGAAAATTCTTTAGGCTGCTTCAAAATTTAGTTGTGTATCAAGTGCCAGTCAAAAAAGAATTGCTTCTTTGGCTTGTGTTGTTTCTATGGGGAGAGAAAAGACAATCATTAGCTTAAAAAGGGTCATGTTTTTGAAAGCATCAATACAACTTTTCGCTAAAAAGTCTTTAAATAATTTCTATGCAATTAACTAAGTCTCACAACACTGCCCCAGAACTGGTGTTATTGTACAGATGGAGAAACTAAAGGAGATTAAGTGACTTATACATTGTTATGTAAATCTGTGACAGAGCCAGTCACAGAACCCAACAATTTTCTTTTTAGTCATGTGACATTGTATTTACATTTGCAACTTTAGCATTCTTCTCCAGGAGTCCATTCATAAAGTTCAGTTTAAGATTTTACTGCTCTTCTCACAGTAATGGTCTTCCTGTTCAGCATGGCACTTCAGCACATACTTATCTTCAAGCATGAAAATTGGTCTGTTTAAGGGATTTTTGTTCTAGTTATTCTACTAAAACTTTTGGTTTAATGAAAATTGTCTATTAAAAAAAAATAAAAAGGACTTTTTTCCAAAATTTTGCATGGAATATTGATTTTACTTGATTTACATTCTCAAAGTAAAAAGCAAGCACATCTTTCAGAACTTATAAGCAGATATATTGATTTTTTTTCTCAGCACAAGATAGGCCATCTACTTAACTCTAGTTTTCTTACTTTGGCCTTATGAACCAATAAAGAACAAAGAGCTCCATCCTGTGCTGGTAGCCAAAGGCCAAGAGACAGTATTGTACAGCCTTACTGTGTATGAAGTGAAAGAAAAAGAAACTCACTTTAAATATGCCAAATGCTAAGTTAGTAACAACTGAGAGGATTGAACATCTTTCAGGAAAATTGTTCAGCACCCAGCAGAATTGGAAATAAACCAGCATATGATGCTGTGCTTATTTGACACATTGTACTATTTGAAGTTTATTACCTAAGGTGCTTTGAATTTCATATTAAGTAAATTCTTGGATGTACAGTAATGTAGCATGATAGTTCTATGCATCCTTCTAAATATTTATTAAAAACTAATCTCTTGTTCAGCTAATTAATTATTGATTATGTTTTCCACTTTACTCTCTTTAATTTGCCACTATGTACACTAGTACAGTATTTGCTGTTTTCACTGTATCATGACACTGGTGACTCATACTCAGTTTGTGACCCATTATGTCTCCCAGGTTTTTTCTACATATCTGAAACCTAGTCTATTGCTTCCTATTTCCTATTCAGCTCATCATGTCTGAGAGCAGATTTATGTATTCCTGCTTACTGAAATGCGTTCATTTCTTTCCAGCTGATTTCTTCAGATCAATTTAAGTTCTAATTCCATCTCTGGCATGCTTGCAGCCACTCCTACAGTAGTGTTCCCTGTAAATTTAATAAGCAAACTGCTATATTATGCATCTTCCAGATTAATAATGAAAATGTGGAGTAGTACCAAACTCGTAAGTAGTCAAAATAATTTTTGATTGGTTTTGCACATATATGGAGTCAAAGAGTTTCATCTAGCTTCCTTATGAGATGCCTGAGACAGCATTTATTTAAGTCAAGAACAGTAATGTCTACTGTTTCTCTTATATCCAGTACACTGCCCAGGACTGTATCACAGCCGAACTTGACATGGTTTGTCTTTGAACCATGCTGACTGCACACCTTTTTATATACTTTGATGTGCCCATAAATAATTTGTTTCATTATCTGAGACCATCTCTCATAGAGAAGTGAACTAACTATTGTAGTTTCTTGACTCTCTTTTTACCTTGTTGTCATAGTCTTTACATATGGCCTTCTCAATTCTTCTGAACTATCCCTCTGAAAACCCTTGTAGAGCGTTGCTTCAGCTACATGTGTAGTAGGAATTTCATTGCACCTAGGCATTTGAAAATGTCTATGTTATCTTAGTATGTTTCTAAATGGTTGTCTTAGCCTGAGATTTCATAACTTTCCTTGGTGTTAGTAGTACTAACTTCTTGTCTGGTCACAGAATTTATAGTGTAGACATAAGCAGAAATTAACTATGTAAAATAGTTTTAGTTTTTCAATCTCTGTGAAGTAATGGTCTTAATTTCCCTTGTCTTGCTCCTGCTAAAACTGCTTTCTTCTCACCTTTCATGTTTCTTGTGAAAAGTTTCTTTGTTTGTCCCTTGACACTTCTGAATTTGTCTCAATACCTTCTGCTATTTTTTCATATTCATCTACAGTCATTTGAACTACTTCATACTTTCTAAGTTCTTTATTTTAGATTTTTACTAAAGAGCTAATGATTTTACAAAATTGGTCTCTTAGTGTAGTTCCCACTCTTCCTCTGTACTGGAGTAATTAATACTAATTTTTTACAGGAATTTATTTTCTTACAGATTTTTTTTCTTTATCTGTACACTTCATCTTTCTCTGCAACTATTAAGGGCTTCCTGTTTGAATTGCACTACTTTTATATTACAGGGTCATGTGTCTCCTTTCCCTAAAGATCTTGAACTCTTTAATTGCTTTGCCTCTGCCACTTTGCCTTCAGCCTTCACATTTGCAGTTAGTCCTCTCTGAATGATCAGAACCAAATCTAGAGCAGCCAATCCTCCAGAAAACTTTTTTTCCCCATAACTTGCATACAAAAAGATACGTAAAAGACACTTAGGAATTTTTGAACAACCAGAATATGGCATGGCTTTTAAGAATTATTCTACATTTGAAGGCCACAAATTAAGTCTCTCAGCTTCTCCTAAGGAAAATCCAGCTTTCCAGTCAGCTGCTACCACGCCATTGGTGCCTCAAGAATCCTGCTACAACCTGAATTGTTGAGTTAATGAATTTTTAAGCATCTGCACTTGATGATGCAGACCATAATGAAGGTGAAATCAATATTGGCATGTCCATGGTCTGCCATAGCCCCATGAAATTGGCAAGAAATGAAGATTGTATGAGGTTAGATGTAAATTAATGGGGTTTGTGCTGATAATATAGTAAATATGATACAGATTTTTGTTCACTATTCAAGTAAAATAAAACAACCAATTTACAATCCAGAGGCTAGCTGTAGTTGTGGCGTGCTTGGAATTCACTTTTATTTAGTGACCAACATTTCTGTGTGTAGAGGCAGTAAAATCAAGGCTTGGGTAGCTAAAAAGTAAACACAACAGGCTAATAAAGATCTCTGCCCCAGCCTTCTGTTTGGTACAGTTTGGTAACAGCTCAGATACCCTCAAAGTCATCTCTTTTGAGGCATTAAGTGCAGTTGATAATTTCATGGTGTCACATGTCTGCATATTTATCTCAGTTTTTAAGTGCCTGAGGTACTTTTCTTAAGGACTTTGCATAGCAACTTCATTATTCATGAATAATTACATCTGCACAGTCCCATTTTCATTACTTTTTCTTTCAACATTAGGGACCCAAAGTACCACTTACCGAATGAAACACCATTTTTCTGTGTTTTCTGTGACATACTGAATAGCAAATTTTATTTGTATCTGCTCTTCTAGAGGACAAAATAGGTGAACACTGCAGTCATTCTCAAGCTTTTTGTCCTAGTAGAGTAGACTTTTGGGTTTATTATAGGTTCAAGTGAAGACTAGTAAATTATTAGATTTACTTTTTGTAATTGAAAAAAAACAATTAAAATACTATAGTTCTGTAAGCCACTATTTTATTCTTTCCAGCCTCACCAGTAGCCCATTAGGACCTTAGTTTGGAAACCACATCTAAGATGGAAAGGGAAGTTTTAGGGAAGATTTTCAAGGTAAGAGAACACCTAGCTTCTGACTGAGCTACAGTTATCATGGAAAATCTCTCTTAAACTATATAATTCTATAGCTATCTTTCAATAGTGGGGAGGATTAACCCTGGGAAGAAGATCTTGCTGATGCCACTATGAATAGTGGCAGTACATAAAGAATGGGATGTCAAAGCAAGAAAATTAAAGAAAATACTGATTCTGCATTGTATGGAAATGCAGGGTACTATTCCAAGTTAAACTATAATTTATATTCCTCTCCAGAACGCCTAGTTCTTTTCCAGGGTCTGATTTCTGCTGTCTGTTAATTCTTGATAATTTCTTACCTTCTTGACAAGAAGTAGAATAGATATCAAACTCCTATGTATTATGCATTTCAGCATTTTTAAATTCAAATCCAGATAGTGTGTTCTGATTTTCCACTTTTGCTGTATAATTGGGTCATCAGGTTTTCCATTAAAATGCTTAACAGAACATAACAATTAAACTCCAAATCTATTAACTTTTGCCTGAACATGTTTATAGTGTTCTTCTTTAGTATCTTGGATGAAAACTTTTCTTTAAATAAAAGATTAATTAAAAGAATATGATACAGTTTCTATAGTAATTCACTAAAATAATTTTTAAAAGCCATGAACACCATAAAACGAATTAAATTCATCCTGTTACATTTTGAGAAATATACATTAATCCAAAATGGCTATATTTGCACCATACTTTGAAATTGGTACCCATATATTATTGTCAGAGTATTCAAGTTTCTTCATCTAGTTTGGAGTTGACTGATCATTACGATTAATCAGTGGTTTGCTAATTTAAATTTAAAAACTGGTTAGAATGCCATTGCAGGGTTTAAATTATGACTAGCAGATATTTTTGTTACCTTACAGAGATTATAGTTGTCTGCTGTTGAAAATGTGGGCTGTTACAGGCTATTATTCTTAGAAAGGAGGAATGACTAATTAAACAGCTTTGAAATTCACTGACAAAGTCTGTTCTTTCCCACAAGAGGAGTGTGTGGACACCTCGGTAGGATTCTGCTCTGGCCCCCACTGAGGGCTCCAGAGCTGTCCTCAGAAAGGTGCTGGAAAAGGCAGAAGCAGGCGGCCAGGTGCACAATTATTTCAGCCTGGAATATAGCATAATAATAAGCCCTCAAAAGGACATCATTGAAGCTGAACTGCTTTGGAGACCCTGAAACAACTTATGGAAAAACAAATTTCCATCAGTGTGGATTCCCATCTGAAAAAAACAGAGGGTTTACCAGGTGACAAAATTAAACAACAAATAATAGTAGATTACACACACCACTCAAAAAAACTTCAGGATAAAGTCAAAAACCATCCAGGTCAGAAAAGGCATGTAATAACCATTCTATGACTCTCTGATGACTTTAGGAAAACATGCATGAGTTTCAGCTGCTGTATTCTTACCTACAGAAGTATTGCGTAAGCAGAGATGTATGTACATGCAAACATGTATACACATATATATATGTATACTGTGTGCATCTGTGTCCAGGCACATCTGCACAAGTAGGTGGGGAAGAGAGAAAGGCTCTTCATTTTGAGTTGTTTGTTCTTGGTAGAATAACCATAGAAATAAATGAGATGTCTGTAGTTTTAGCAAGATATAAAAATTGATTTTCAAATTTGTGGTAAAGAGTTGAGGCAATATTTTACAATCAGATTAAAAGACAGACACTTCATAGGCCCCAGAAGATTCCAAGGGAAGATGGACATTCACAGGCATTGCCTTAAAATGTAGATATAGAAACACCACAGAAAAAGCTAGAAGCACCAAGCAGGACCCTTTTTGCCTGTAGGTTTTTCACATTAGGTATGCAATTATTGTTTTGTATTATATGCTATCTGAAATTCTACTAAAACCTTTTGCTGAAAAAAAACCCACTGTTTTTATGCTTAAAATCAGAATTACAAAATGTGATGTAAAAATTACTCCTTTTATTTTACTTAAAGTAATAATTTTGCTCCCTATGTTAAGCCCCTGTGAATATTATTCTATAGAGCTACAGTTTTGAAGAACTAAATAACGGGGGAAAAAAACACCTGGCATTAACTGACAGTAAATTAGCCTCACTTAGGAAAAAATACTTTGGAAATTTAATCCCTGATGTTCTTGGTATCCCAGTTTCAAAGAGCATCTAGGAAGTACACAAAATGCATAGACCTTGAGAACAGGAAATAAAGGTGGGTGAATTTTAGGCAGTGGCATTGAATCCCTCTTGCTGTTGCAAGCCCAGCCATAATTGGAGAGCCATTCTGGCTCTTATAAACATTCTGAGAATTCAGTCAGAGAATTCTG
This sequence comes from Zonotrichia albicollis, assembly GCF_047830755.1. Classification (NCBI taxonomy): domain Eukaryota; kingdom Metazoa; phylum Chordata; class Aves; order Passeriformes; family Passerellidae; genus Zonotrichia; species Zonotrichia albicollis. The sequence continues at coordinate 119,047,848 of NC_133819.1, read as the reverse complement.
ATAAGCTTTCTTAATTTACTCAGATCAAACCTTTTTAAAAAACTGCAAACCTCAGGACAATGGTCTTGTGAAAATGCATGTTGCTCAGTGCAGCATTCTTGCCAACTTACATGCTAATTTACTTTTTCATTAACATGTGAACGAAAAAGATAAAATAAAAAAGATATGTCAAACCAGAGAGTTTGTTGAAGGAGACTGACTTTAATCACTCAAAGTTATCAGAACCAATGTCAGAACTATAGAGAGCAGTTCTAGTCGGAATCAGAGCCACAGTCATCAAAAGACATTTTCTGGACCTCAGAAACAGAAGCTATACAGCAGAAATAGAGCTCAACATAATTAAAATGTGACCCTTTTACAATATCTACTACCTGATGCTAAATCAAAACACAGGCTTAATTTATCCTGTTAATGGATAACTTCATTTTACAGCAGCATAATGCCATCACATAAACAAATGAACTACATTTTTAAAAATATAGTTTAAGAGGTTGTAGTATATATCAATGGCTGTAGAACCCTGAATCTTGTCAAAGCCTGGTTTGCTCTTAAAGGATGACATGTTCAAGCATAACCAGCAGCAACAGAAAATAGAGGTGTGACAGCAGAGAGTGCTTCCATGAAATTCCTATGTTATTTGTGGTAAAAAAGTACCTTTACTTTCTCTTACTCCCCTCCACAATTTGTTACTTTATGGTAACACTCATGAGGAGAAGGTTGAAAATTCATTTCTGCATTCAGTGTTTGCAGCTGTGCACTGCTGTGTCCACTCCACAAGACTACAATAGCATTTTCAAACCAAACTCTCCTTAGGCAGTACCATTAACTATGTGTTTTGTTTGCTGCCTTTTATCTTAGATTCCCACTCTTTCGTGCTCTGCAGCAGCCTGGGGAAGCACCAGTTCAGCCATCATCATTATTATGTACTTTTATTTATTAATCACATTCATGATGTGTTGGAGCTACATTCCAATCAAAATTGTGAACTTGTCCAGAAGATGCAGCAGTCATGTCATTTTGTATCAGCAGCTTCTCTTTTATTCCAATACCTCTCTGACCTTCAGCAATAGTGTCATGTGCTTCTATAATGGTTCTCATTGCCTCCTTTCTCAAGCACCACAGCTCCCTAGAGACTATCTGCATGGAAAGATAACTTTAGGAGCCTCTAGGGGTCTGCTTTCTGTTTGCTCCCACACTGGCTAAAAACCAGTAAAAATCCCATTTGTTCAAATCCATATTTTCTTTTCTTTCTTTTATTTTTATTTTTTTAATTTAAGAGCACAGAGCAACACAGCCTCTACTTTAAGTTTCTCAGCAAAGCTACTGCCTAATTACTGCCTGCTGAGCAGTGCAGTTAAACACAATCAGTCAGAAAGCCTTAAAGATACAATATCCTTTTTCATGAACTGTCTGCTTGTCAATTTGAAGTCGCCCTCCTGCTTTAAATCAACCAACCACAGAGCTGTTGTGAACAGCAACTGATTTTCCATGCAGTGCTGCAAAACAAAATCACACCGTATCCTATTTTTAATGGCCACAGTTTTTCAACTGCATAACAAGAGGTAGCTGGCACTGCTGAGCTGAACCATATCAAAAATGGGTTCAAGTAGAAATAGCACAGAATCCTTGAAGAATACAAGTACAGACCCAATTACATGTGCATTGTGATGCTCAAAGCCAATTACAGGCAAATAACAGTGAAGCATTGATTCCACCTTCATAGCTGCATTGTAGACATTTGTTGTTTTTATTTTTTGTATCTACAGGACATAAAGAAATTATTTTAAGGCTCAAATCCTAAACATTATTTTATTAATACACTGTATATTTATGTACATTGGCTTTTAACAACACCAGCCTTTATCATATTCACATCAGTGTGGGCAAAGTGCTATAACTTTGTATTTCTGTAGGTATTTTTCTAATTGAACTTCAGACATACAGGTATTAGGAGCACATGCATGGACACAGCACATAAGCTTTTAAAGACTTGGTAGAATGGGCATTTTCTAGCATGCTTGGGACATTGGATGTTTGCCAGTCTGACCTGTTCTCATCCATGCAGTTAAGCAATAAACCTCTTGGTAACTAGAATTTTTTTTATTAATTTGGTAACAATTTTAAATACGGTCAGTGAGGAAAGTACAAAGTGTACCTAGATTGACGAACAACATGCCAAATCACATTTCCACTACAATTTTGACACTTAAGTCAATATCCTCAGTATTGATACTATTTTCAGGTACACTCTTGGTTTTTACTCCATTCTAGTGATATTGTATACCATAAAATGTCACAAGCATAAAAACAATTTTACACCTTTTAGCATTGGTCATCTTAATTTAAATGATCTGACTTAAAAACTTTTTTGTTTTTGTGAAGTATATTTTTGTAACCATTTACTCTCACAACACTACCACAAGGCAGAGTAAAGAAATTGCCCCATATAATGGCAACATTTAGAACATTATCTCCACATCTGTAGTAGTGAGTGGGCAGAGATAGGAGGAAATGGAAAGAGGAAATGTGGAACAGACATTCCACCATCAGACTGGATGGAATAAAATATGTACTGGTAGTTCCAGCATGAGCTACTGGAATTCCTCTCTTGTGCTTTACATCATTTGTCATAACCTCACAAAATCTGATTTTCTTCTAAGAAGAACCATGTCCTTCAATTTGTTAAATGTATAATGCCAGATTTAAAGGTAGTAAGTATTTTCCTCTTTAAAATACTGGGGTTTTTATTCTCATATACTACAACCTCAAATTGATTTTTTTTCTCAGTCTCAATCTCAAAAATATTCTCAAAATACTCAGCCTTACCTACACATTAGTATAATCTTTTTGCTGGATACTCCATTTGTTCAAAACTTATTATATATTTAATATAACAAGAAAGACTCACATAAAAATGTAACCCCCTCCATATTTCCAGTAATTTGTACTAGCAATAATGCATTGATTACAGATTACAGTTAAACTAGCATTAACAGGACATCTACTGATAGGAGATATAAAATCCCAGGAAATTAGGAGGAAGAGTTTCACAGAAAAAGCATACGATTTTGGTATACATTAAAATATGTACATTAATTAATTATCAAAACTAAACTTTAGAAGGACGTATATGCAATGAATCATTTAGCTTCCACAGAAGTTCTTGACTAAAGTACTTCTCATCTATCAATAAATCTAGCAAAAAGTAAGAACTCTGGATATTATTGCTGTATAATTGGTTGGAAAATTAATACCAATGTGCAAGCATGGAACTAATATTAAAATGTAGATACAGAAAACTACTATTTTAGAGGAAACACTAGGAAAACTAATGGGATTCCTTGCACACTCACAGAAATACACTTATAACAGCACTCTAATAAAGAGCAGCAGTAAAGAGATTTGTATAAAGGACTCATAATTATCTGATTTTGTGGTTCTGAAATAAAATATCTTTGATTGAAATATCTATTACTTTTAGAAAACTTTTCAAAGGACTGAAGGTGATATTTATATTACACATTCTTCCAAGCAAGAATATATTAATATATTCCATATTTGTTTAAATTTTCCTCCCCTAAATTTCTAACTTTGCAGAAACTATAAAGGATGAAAGGAAAAAAAAAACAAGTAACCGTCATGTATAAGTTTCCTAAAATTTTCCTAGGGTGGTTTTGGACATTCACAGGCCTACAGTAAAGGAATGCAGCACAGCCAGAAGGTATTTCCCTACTACACTGAGCCAACAAAGGCATCAGGCAGAATAAAAGGATAAAATGCATTGACCAATCTGTCTCTCAGTATGCAGTTAGTCTATATCACATATTCGTAGAATGGCTTGGTTCAGAAGGAATCTTTAAAAACCATTCAGTCCTACCCCCACACAATGAGCAGTGACATCTTTAACTAAATCTGGTTGCTCAGAAGCCCATCCAAACTGAGCTTAAATGTTTCCAGGAACGGGGCAATATGATTTCAGGTGGTGTATTTCAGAGACCAGGACAGTTATGAGAGAAGAGAATTGCTCAATAATTTGGACCATCCCTTGCTTTCTGCGTACGATGCCACTTTGGAGATCCTCTACTTCTTTAGCTACTTTGGATAATCATGGGGTTCACACTAAAAGTTGGGAACAGTTCTCTAGTCATAAGTCTCAAGGGCCAGTTTAACTTCCAGGAAGAACTCTTGAGATGGTCTTTCAGATTCCTTCAAACCACAGTTGTGGCAACTAATAAAGTCACTGTACTCCATCATCCATTTAGAAGTTATTTAAGAATGCCAGTAGCCTACATAAGCATGACAGCTTGATAGAATAATCTTTAATTCTTTTAATTGCAAGCTGTGTTCCTAAAACAAAGCAATGGAAACATAGTCATTTCAATAGATATGAAAACTCAAGATTTTGAATTATTTTACTGTCACTTGGGAAAAAAAAAACAAGGAAAGGCTGGAACAAATGTAAAAAATTGCAAAATACCAGATTTTACACAGTAAAATAATTACCAGATTTACTTTGCAAGTCACACAAAGTCAGTATCATTGCCCTGAATTGTGTCCCTCATCCTCTTTATTAAGGATGAGGGACGCAATTCAGGGCAATGACACTCTCTTACAGTTATTGAATTCTAGCTTAAAGCAAAAACTGAAAGTGTCTTTTTAAACCATGAGGGTATGCAGAGGAACCATGTGATAGAAAGGTTTCAGCAGCACAGAAAGTAATTTCTAATAAAATATTAGTGAAAGAATATGATAAAAGAAATAGGAGCCACAGTGGTTCCCTAAAAAACATATTTTAAAGTTTAGAGAGAAAAGAAGATTAGCAAGCTCTTTCCTTGCCTAAAATTTACCCTTCAGTCATGCAAGACACTGAGCAATTTTGTTCTTATCTGTAAAAGCACTTAAGCTGGAGCTTAACCTGAAGCATGTGAGAAATACTACAACAATCAATAACTGCTTAAGTGCTTGAAGGTAAGCAACTATTAATGTGAGTTGTTAAATAAAGCCATGGTTCTCATATTTTTTGAAGAATAACGTTTCTATGTTGTAACTGAAAAAGTCTTTCTAATGCACAGTCTTGCAGTTGTAAAAATAATGGCTCCAGATCAAAATAAATGAATACTTGTCTCTTCGTTGTCAGAGGGCTTTGCTCTCCCTTGGAAGTGCTGTCTGGTGGGCCTATGGACAGATATTCTGAATCCTGTCATTAGGAAGATCTTGGATGAGTCCTGAGACCATGAAATATGCCTGTGAAATCATTAACCTTCAATCATGTAATGATACGTCTGTAATAGGAATGATGCGTCAGGTTTACTTTTGAAATTAGTAAAGACAATAAAAGTCTAATAGCTGAGTTCAAAGATTCAGAAGCATTATTTCGGCCTGATCTTAATTTACAGCATCTTCTAGAAATGAGATTTGAAAGGTAGCTGCTCATTTCCTCACTCATGCTATGAGCATCCTGGAGCGTGATAGTTGTTTACAGCACATTTACTCATCTACATACCATGTAGGAAAAATTATGTAATATGGTGGTAATAATTAGCTTTGACTGCAGGCAAACTCCTGAATAGAAGGCTGTATTCATGATATTAAATAAATGAGGGGAGCTGTGACCTTTTTTTATAACTTTCTGGGGAAATTTTAGCCTTCACAAACAGTTGTAGCTATTAAGGAAATATTTCTCATACAATCACTTTTTTCTTCTTATTGTGGGTGTTAGTGCTACTATTTAATTTCATACAGAGCAGCATATTGCTAAGCACATCAAAGAGGACAACGCATATTCAGATGAGTATGATTAGTGCCATTATCTTAATGACCTGGTTACAAGATTCATACAGTTAAAATCAAAGGAATAATAAAAAAGTCAGCAATTGTGTGTTTGGGGTTGGTTTAATTTTTGTTTTCATTATTAAATGGGATTTTTGCTTGAAAACACTGAGAAATTAATGACTATATCTGCAGATAAATATTTATTTTACTTTGAGATTATAAAATCAGAACTTCTTAAAATTAAGATTATTCTATTTTCTGCAGCTGGGCCATTCTTACTAGGAATTACTTCATTTCATTTAAACTTAAAGGCCAAATATGATTATATCATGGGCTTCTTTTTTTTTAAACAAAAAGTTTACTTATGTAGGTAAAAATAAAAATGTGACTTGCCATTCTGGGTCAGAATAATTTCCACCTGTTGTAGTATATGATTTGGAAACACTTAGCAGTCCAGAGGGAATTTTAAAAATCCTGCAGCAGGCTCATGAAAGTTATCTGCCTCATACCCTAAGTCTCTTCCTAATTAATAACAGAACCAAGACTGCTTTTATCTCAAAGTGTAAGTTTAACCCTCATTATATCACATGCTTATAGCTAATTAGGCTGACACTGGACTGGACTGCTCTACTTACAAAGTTTGATTCCTTTCTTAATTTTTCTGAATTCTTGATCTTCATAACATCTAGTGGCAATGGGTTTCACAGTATTCATATGGTGAAAAAAAATCTGTAACCTTAATTTTAACCTTATTGAATGTTCTCTTGTGTATTAGAAAAGAGGCAATGAATTCACGTTGTACCTCCTCTACATGTTTGATATTTTATTCACTGCTTTCATGTGTTGCAGGCTTACAAATCCATCTGTCAACATCTTTGCTACATCAATGCCACAGGAAATTCTAGGTCTGAAACTGTAACATCTTTTTCTGTGGCATTAGTTGTTACGAATGGATATGAGAGCTTGAATATTTAGCAGTTAACTCCTTGTACATATTCATTCTGGTTTTATAGTTTTAAGAACCCTTTGTAATTCATTTCCACAGATAGAGTCAAGAGTTTCTTACGCAAGGAAGCTTCCAGTTGCTGTTGCTTTCAGTCCAAGAGACAAGAATACAGAAAAGCTATATAACAGAAGCAGAAAGAAAAATAAAACTACCAGAGCATTAAACTGTGGACTGCATTTATGCAGATAATCAAAACTGATATGGAAGTTCTGAGGCTGAAGATAACTCATACCCTGTTTCATGCACTACTTAGTGGCTCACATAAACAGGCCTCTTCAACTGCACTAATGTTGTTGGTTCAGAAACAATTAATGATATTGGCATCCTTTATCTTGGTCACAACCTGACAGATTAAGGTGGATATAAACCAGAAATATTCACACAGTGGCCAAAGGATGTTCACAGCGGTGATGAATCCTTGGTCTGCTATTACTGACTCAAAGGCTGCTTTCTTTCTGGAGAATGTCAGTTCCGGGGCAATAAACCCAGGCTTTCATGAGTTCAGTATTCCTTAATGATTTTTTAAAATAATGATTTGAAATTGAAAATAAAAATGGATTGTATTGAATTAATACCGTAGCTACAACAGGCTATTTTCTGTGGGCAGGAGTATTAGGAAAAAACATGAAATCTGAACCCTTTGGATCACTTCAGATGAGAATATATATAGGTAAATAAATGCATTAATAGACATGTGATTTCATACAAAAAAATTCCACTGTAGAAAACTGTTATATTTTCTCTAAATATTTCAACTCAAATAATGTTTTACGGGTTTTGCATATGAACCAAAACTGGAAAGTTCTTGCCAAAAGCTTTCTGGTCTTTTTACTGGCACTGCAATTGTAGTTCCAAGCCTAAAATTCAGAGGGGCTACATGGCACTGAATTTTTGATGTGCTGATTTCAGACTGGCCCTATTTTGAGAAGGATGCCTTTTGTGTAACTTTTGAGATAAAACATATGCAGATAAGCCCTTTTGGAAGATGTATTCAGTGGTGGAGTGATCAGTCAACATTCATTTTGTGGCTGGTTACGGTACTAATTTCTGCATTAAGACCAAATTCTTGTTTAAATTCAGTGTTTCAGGCAGCATTCATATACTGACTCACTGAATGTTAAATAAGAGGCTAATTTGAAAGAAAATGATAAATCTTCATAAATTCGCTCTCATTCTCATCTTACATTTCCTACCAAATCCTTCCTAGGGTTTTATGGCTGTTTGTTTAAAAACATTTCTATACAGAATGTTGCAAATTTTTGTTGAATGGAGAAGGTCTTTAGGTCTTCATTCTTGGTGACAGTGATAACCAGCCCCTCCATGTATCACTAGGTGAGAATACAACTTTGGATTGAGAGTGTCACGGAAAAATAAAATAATCAACTTTCAGTTTATATCCTAGCATACATTACCAGTTTAAAATTCCAGCTTTTTTGGTGAAGTAAAATCATCTTTCTGTTACTTCCTGAGGCTGAATATCCCCAAAACAACTGCTTAAACCCCTCTCTGAAGGATGATTTGCACAGCACCATTTATGAATCATCTTTATTATCTCTTCTTAATGGGTTTGAGGGTGCCTTGGATTCTCTTATATTGCTTTAAATCCTGTCCATTCTCTTTTTAGACTCAGCAGTGATAAACAGCTGGAGGCAATAATTGGATATTCAGTCCTTTCGTATGCCCTTCCTAACCTTCACATTCCATGGACAGTCTGCATGCACTGCAAATTGCAGCCAAGTGGATGCAGTCAAACTAACAGGCAGGAGACAGGTAACTATGCCAGCAGCACCCTGGCAAACAAGGGCTGCTCCTTCTCCCAGCAGAGAGAAGTCTCATGCAGTCTCTTTTATTTACTGTTCTTTGTTCCGTTAAAGGTCATTTCTTTTTACACATGATTGGTTATTCCCGTCTGCATGGAGTGTGTTTCCTTTGGAAATGACCTATTTGTAATCATAATAATGCATTCCACTTACATATTATTGTCCAATAACGGGATGCTTTGGGCTTTAACAGCACTGCTTCTTTCACTTCCTGTCCAACAACTATTGAGGCGTGCCGTTAGATTAAACTATAACAGATATTCCTCTTTAATATTGTGTTGTTTGACCAGCTTTAGATAAACTGCATGCATTACCTGATTGCTTATATATTCAAGGATAATCTCATGAAGTCTATGCTGTCTCAGAGTGGAGTGCAGTATCTGCCAGGAAATATAAGCCATGGAAATTATTGCCTTGATAACATCCTGATTCCCAGATGTTGTCATTTTAAATATTTAGATTTTCTTACAAACAGCAACAATATGATTTGAAAAGAATCCTGGGAATTTCAGCAACTGAAAAACTGTCAGGAAAATTTGTCTTTAAAATTTTTACTGAAGAGGTGGGAAAGCATTATGGATCCAAAAAATTCTCTAGTGAGAGAACATGCTAGTCGGGTACCTAAAATAGTGACTATTATATGAGGTATTTGGGTAAGATAGAATATTGTGGTAGTTTCTTTTTCTTTTTCTTTCCTAAACCCCTTTTTTAAATTTAGTATTTTCAAACAGGGGTAGAAATGAAGCCATTGCTCTTGGCAGAGAAAGGAGGAAAAGAGAAGTTATTTACAGGACTCTGAAGTGGTACTGAGAGATACTAAATCTTCTCGGGTGTTTTTTCAGAATACAAGATTTAAACACATGAGATTACCAAGATTGGTCACTTGGAATGAGCTGTCATTCTGTTTGTACCATCAGTTCAGAACAAACATGTAAAAAACCCCACAGGTAAATATTTCCCCCTTTTCATCTATTTTTGAAGAGGAATCAACACATTATACAAAACTTTTATTTTTATCTTATTGAGTTAAATGTGTTATAAATTTCCAAAAGAAACAGTATTCAAATTACTAAGTTTATTTGTTCATCATCTTATTGGCATATTTCTCACTAGATTTATTTCTGTCATTATCAAAATGCTTTTACCTACTGGAGACTTTTTTTATATCCAGTTGTTAATGTACAAGCAGCTAAAAAACCCAAACAAACAAGCAAACAAACAAAAAAACCCCAGTTTTTGAGATGGAAAGATTTTAGGAAGAGCCCACAGGAAGAACAGAACCATTAAGACATATTTTACAAAAGTATCATTTGGAATCTAACAAGGATACTTGAGAAAAAAATAGATGCAAAATATTTTTAAATATTGAAGAACCTGGACTCTTCAAACTCATTTTAAGTGATCTCTGTCCATTCTTCAAGTAATATTACAAACGGATTATGTACTACTAATTTTAGACTACTCTGTTCTTCTGCCTCTTAAGGGTGAATACAGAGAGGACTTTAGTTCACAAAGTGTCAAGTATTTCCCTCTCCTTGAACATAAAATCCTCAAACAAGATCTTTGAGGCAAGCATAAAGCTCTCTATTCATGCATCTTGTACAGCTTGTTGTCTCATGATAAAATATTTTCTGAAAATTTCCCCAGTTATAAATGCGCCTATAAACACTTTTATGCTATGATGGCTCTCTTTAGAGTTGGGATATCCTCTGAATAACTAAATACATATTTATGAGTCTTGGGCTTGCTATCTTCTCAATTCCCAACATCTAAAACCTTCACAATCTCAACTGTCACTTCCTTTTCATAAAAAATATCATCTACTCCATTCCCAGTTTTTGTGCATGTTCCCTTGTACATATTTCAAAGGCTGGTCTCTTTTGGTAACATATAGAATCACTGTTTTGCAAATTCTGCTTCCAGTTTTTATTTCCTTTACGTGTTTGGATGAAGAGGCCCCATATGGCCTTATACTTCTCTTGTATGGCCCAGGAGAATGAGAATTGTTTATATTCTTCCTTCTTGATCTCCCCATAGTGAGGCTGTAGAAAGACATGGACCTAGAGCCACACTCCATCTCTACACCCTAGAATTTACACAAATGAAGAATGAGAACAGATTTGTCATTTTTATATTGAGCTTTTTTTCCTCTTCCATGTTGTCAAATCATTTGCTTCCATTTTGGGACCTGGAAAAAGACTTTCCTAGTTTGAGCTGCAATCAAAACCTGCAGCTTTCTGAATTTCTGAGGAACATATTATTATCTCAACACTTGCCTTTCTCCAAGTTGTCTCCTGGCTCTTAGACTACTCATCATCCTTCTCTCCTTTACACTCATCTGCTTGTGAGGTGCAAAATCTGTAGTCAGAAGTTCCCACTTTCAATCTCTTTGCATTCCTCTCTCAACTATTATCCCCCCTATATATAGAAGGTAAACTTTTTAGAATTTAAAAATCTATGCCTGAGGCCTATTTTTAAAATAAAAGTAAAATTTTAAAAGTACTTATATTTCTCCAGAATGAGCTAACAAGATATTAATACAGAATCAGCAGTGGAACACCTGCTGCTTTTCAGAGGATATTTATCACATCACCAAAAGAAGAAGAAGAAGGAAATAAGTTCATTCCCAAAGGGAATTGACGCTTAGTGGTATTGGGAAGAAAAGAAAGTGTTTGAAAACATTAATGGTATTATTATTTTAATTTTTTTGAATTGAGGTTTCTGAACACTAAAGACTTATTAATCTGGCTATGTGCCTTACAAGGAGTTAAAAGTAAACCTCTAGAAGTTTCACACCAGAAGTTAGAAGTCTCCCAGTGCATGTTTCAGAGATAATTACAGCCCATGATATATTTATAGATTTTTATGGGACATTGGGATAGAAATCATGAGCAAGAAGGAAATGAAGGACGAAAGAAATATTTTGCTATCAGTAAGACATAATTACCTTGTATGAGGAAGGAAGACACATTGTCTCACATGATTTTCCTAAATACCAAGGAGCTCATAGAAACACTCTGCTTTCCTCTACACTGTGATAAAATATTTTGCATTTCTAAAGTCAGAAACAGAGAAATATATTTATAAAATTACTGAAGTGCGCAAAGGAAATTCTTTTTTGGTCTCCATAATTCTTGAGCAGCATGACGAGAAATCAATAGAAAGTACAGATAATGCAAAACCAAACTAAAAATGCTGTCACTTCCTACAAATCTTGCTACAACTATTATTGTGCTTTGGCTTAGGCAATATACAGATAAGTTATCTGATTTTCCTCCAGAATGCATTGATTTCTCTTAAAGATATCTTCTAAAAGATGCAGAAAACTTTCCAGCCAGTCATGCTTCAAAAACTCTTATTAAAATCTATGATTTCTATTGCACTGTTAGTCAGCCTTGTCTTCCAGAAAAGGAGCAGAATGTCAAAAAAGTCCACTTGCTTACTTACCTGAAGGGAAAAGGGGCTAAGGAGAAGTGAAAATACACTTGTCCCTAACCAAGGTGAAGAAAGCTAACAGCTAATTGGTCACAAATTGCTGGATGCATTTATTTACCTGATAATGGTCTTTATAATCTGTTTTGGCTCTAGAATAAAGAACAAAAAAAAATCCTAGATAATTAGGATTTTTTGTGACAAAAGATTCATACATACTTCTTTCATTTTATTGCTGTTTGTCTTGTTTCCATTCTCTTTGTCTGCTGGCTTACCTTGTCTGGAAAAAGTCAACAACTTCAAAAAAATGCCTAGGGAGGGCTGCACTTCCCACGAAAGTGAAGTACCAGACCAGGATATATTATGATAAGAATCCTTTACCTTGTGCTTCCTAGACAGCAGAAACTGTAGGAAGCTAATTTTTACTCCTTTCCTCACTACCCTCAAGTTTTATTGATATTTCAATCTCTTAGAAATAAAAGCAGCATTCTAATTATTGTTCTACCTAACAGCTGAAAGCAAAGTTCCCATACTGGCTGTCAGTCCAAAGGGCATTTCTCTTGCTCTCTGAGGCAAGGAATCCTACTGATTCCACTGATAATGTAGGAAGGAATTTCACATAGAACAATTTGGATTATCCTTTTGTTTTGCAAGGAAAAACCACTTGATGATCTCAAAGGTCTTTTCCAACCTAGTTTATTCTGTGATTATTCTGTGAAAACTTTGCTACTTCTATCCCTCCTAAAAGTTTTTAAGCATACTACATGTAGGATTATATAGCTATTGCTCTGTGCAGGTACAAGACACAGTTCTACATGTTAGGTACCATTTGACACAAATGATGATGATGATGGCTTCATGCTCAGCCTTCATCACAGGTCTTAGCCAAATTGCTTCCAGTTATGTAAGAACACTCAAAGTCAATGGGAAGGCTTCAAAAAAATCAAGAAAGTCAGGAAACATACTTTACTGCCAAAAAAAATTTGTAAGACTGCAGAAATAAACCAGAAATAAACCAGACCTAACTCCTTTGTTGGCTTTTGGCACATTCATTAGTTTAACAGGGCTTTGAAAGACATGCTTCTATTGCTGTTTAAACAACTAAATCATTTTGAAACTTTTTCAGCTTCCTTATACAATCTAGGCTTCTCAACTGCTTGTCTGAGGCCCACAAGCTATTTTTAAAGCCTAATTCACTTAGAGTATTCTATATGTTAGCAGAATGATGCATATTACATTTGGAATTAATTCTGAGCTGGCAAAATAATAAGAAAAAGTGTCTCATCAAAAAGATAATAATTGTAAGATCTTAAAGAAGAACATAAGGCTCCTTTGCAAAATCTTTAACTTCTGAACTAAAAATGCAGTTACACTTTCGTCCTATTTTTACCCTTAAATGACACTGAAAGATTTTTGTTAATAAAAACTAAGATATATAATATCACAGAGCTGTTATTTAAGAATTAACCATTTATTAAATAATAAGTTTCCTTTCAATGCTAGATATGTACATAATTAATTTATATAGGGATTTACCTGAAAAGAATAGTCTTTAAAGATAACTATTTTTTAATTGATGGTACTTTTAAAGGGATGCAACATTTAAAATTAAATTACATTAAATGCTTTTGTGTTTACTCTGCATTAAACCCTATTTTATTTATTGTCATCTTCCCAGCATGGTCTCATCATGGTTGAAGAGGGCTGCTAATGCTATTTATATTATGCTGCACTGTCCTCTAATTGACCTTGTTTGTGCAACGGAATGGCTGCTTTTCTCAAGCTGCCAGCTCTTTATTGCTGCATTTTGACCATGCACTAGTGGCTCTTTGTGCTGCTTTTGAGTTCAAGAATCAATACTGCATTCCCCACAGCCAATAAAGGAAGCTGACAGCATGAATTAACTGAGTGTAGCCAGTTGCATGGAGGGCCATTGTCTTTAAGGAAAATCCGGACGATTACAAGCCTCCATTGCTTAGTGGAGATTTTAATGCAAAGCGCGAGGTTTCTGTAATTTAATTTTGGCCTGCTGCTCTGACACACTCCCCTTTTCTATTGCTTCATGGAGTCCAAGCTATTAATGGCTGCAGACCAAAACACATAGGGAGACAAAGGCAAATAGTCACAGTCACACAGTAACAGCAGTTACTTCTGATTTAACAAGCAATTTTTCATTTGCATTTAGTGGAATTGACAGAAACTCTTTTTTTTTCCTTCTCAGACTTTTCCCTGTTGAATTCATACATGTAAAATAAGCCAAATGGAAGCAAAACATTCAAACAACAGAACCACAATGTGGTGGCATGTCTTGAGCTGACACCTAAAGGAAGTTTGCACGTGGGGCAAAACTGGAAATGTATGCAATGTCCAGGGCTCTCTGCCCTCTGGTCTTACTGAATCATCTAGTAAGGGATGCTACTTAGCCACAGCTGCTGCAAAGTGTTGCAAAGAAATATGCACAAAAAAGGCATGGCAAGGAAATGTAAAGTTAACAGTAGGAGTTCTGCTGCTAAGAGCAGAAATGAAATCACTTTTTATTTTAAAAGGAGTAATGGCTTTTATTCAAGATGCTTTGATATTGAAAACTGTAGTTCCTTATGACAGATAGTATTGTTGATTCAAATGGATTCAAGCTCAGTTATTCAAAAGGACATGTGTTATGTACAAACCATTTAACTCAAGCTTTTAACTTGTTTTCTCTGTTGACAGTAGTATGAGAGACTGTCTGAGAGGTAATCTTTCTAAAGCAACGCCTGAAAAGTTTTATCCACTTACAACTTCTATTAAAAAAAATCCAAAGCTCTTGATTCCTACTGCCTGTTTACTTGCCATATAAATGTCTCTGGAATTTACCTGAAATAAAAAGTTGAGGCCAAGCTTGATTTAAAGGATATTTCTTCTTGACCGTGAGTCATGGAAAAAACCACAATGCTTTTATCTCTTCTGCCATTGGCCATCGTGGCCATCAAAGAGTTAATCACCTTTTTCCTCTACAGCCAGCGTACAGTAAGGAAGCATTTCAGGAGCATGAACCACCCTACCCCAAAGTAGCAGCTAGAGACAGCTGATGGACTATGATCAGGAGATATCTATTAGCTAAGTTAACTTTAAGGATTGCAAAACGCGGTGAGTTAAACCCCAGACTAGCTTTTTTTAACAATTATGCATTGTAGTAAAGGGAGTGAAGAAAATAATAGTCAAGAGCTTGACAAGGTATTTCTTTATTCATACTGATACTGCTTCAAAGGTGTGTGAACAGAACTACACACAAATAATGGAGGAGTGCATAAGAGGTGTTAGGGCTTACAAAAGGCATATTTCCTGCCAAAATGCAAAACCCCAGGGGATTTCTTCCATCAGCAAAGCCAAGAGACGGGAACTCAAAACTGCCTTGAAAAGAAGAAAGTTATTCTCTTCATCCTGGAGATGGGAGCCAAGAGTTGATCTTACATTTTAGGAGATACTCCTGAATGCTCAGGGTAATTTTCCCTGAACCCTCATTTTTAAGGGTCTTTTACTTACTACTCTTTGACTGTTCCATGACCTTCTCATCTTGCTGTCATGTGCCATAGCTCTTCCTCTCTGAAAACACACATAAATTTACCTTTCAAGAGATCCTTCTTGTTAGACCATATTTTGCACATATTCACAGAGCAAGGCATAAATAATAGTACATTTTTTCCTAACGTGGAAAACTCTGAACTCAATTTTTCCACATATAAAAATCTTATATAACCTATAACAGAGATGAAAAACTAACCAAAAAAACCCAAAACAACAACAAAAAAACCCACCCAAGGTAATAATAATTTGGAATGACCCACAAGTGGTCATTATCCCTTGTATTGCAAAATGATGAAACTGAAAATCAATGGATCTATGAAAGAAAGGATCAATAGATACAAGGAATAGTTCAGCACTGTAAGGGAAAGTACCAAGGGGACAATAAATATAATCTAGGCAGACAAGCTGACTCATGGGGAGGAACTCAATTCTGTATGTAACATCGGCCTGACCCAGCTCCAGCCAGCAATAATTAAACTTATATGACTGACACCAGAAGGATCAGATGTGGACCCTAAATGAGTTTTTAAATACTTTTTTGCTCACTGAGAAGGCATGCTGAATTACTAGCCCAGTTCAGCACTAAGGTACCCAAATATATCTCCCCTAGACTAAAAACAAAGCTACTTGTGTTTATTATTAGATGGCAGAACATGGCACCAGCTGTTGAAAAATATCATCAGTCACAAATTATCAAATGCTACCCCTATTCACAGAAGATTATTTTCCCAGGCTAACTTATTAATAAACTTGAAAATATGTTTCAGACCTTGTAAAAATGTTGACAGCTAGGAAGTTTGGAATCATTAGCAAGACCCAGTTTTCAGGTAGAAACAAGGACAGAGCACACCTAACTTAACTTTGAAAATAACATATTATTAAGATTGCCAGAAAATGACATGGAACTAAGGTAAACTGAATTTGCATTCTTCAATTCAAAAGAAGATTTGCTTTGATGCTACTGTGGTGTATTTGCAGTACATACATATGTCCCTGGGAATAAATGTTTATTAAAATTTGCTTCTCTCTTCTTTTGTGTTACTGTGTGCTTTTTCCCACAGTCAGATTTTCAGTAGTGAAGATATTCCAAGTGCACTTTATGTATAAAAATACTGTTGAGATTTCAAAGGGAAAAATGAATATAGAATTTGGCAAAACAGCAATTTTATAAATGCCAGTACTCATCACTAAATTCTGTACATTTAACAGGACAGTAATTTCTCTTTCTGCCACTAATGAGAATTGAATCAATGACTATGTTTGCATGCATCACAGAATATACAGTAACTCAAGCAATGTTCATTTTTAAACCACAAGCAAATTAAAACCTATGTTTTGCAGATGTGTTTATTTGTTACTTCTTGAAACCTTTGAAGTTAATTTTAGCTAATGAGGCTAAAAAGGTATTGCTCCTGCTATTGTTTTAACCTTTTTACCTCTCTCACAAATATTGATTTTGCTTAGTATGCTAAATACAGTACAAATAGGAAGAAACAGGTCTCATCACAGATGCTGTGCCATTTTAGTGAGTACAAATAGTACTTACTAGAAAGGTGGAAAAGAGTATCGGTAAATATAATTACTACACAATCAAAAAATTTTTAAATTGCCAATAGTTCCAAGGATCCTTGTCTATCCCTCAAAGAAACATAATTTGTCTAATTTTTGAGAATCAGTGCAGCTCATTTTTGTGAAACCTGAAGGGAGTGTGGTGAGCTTTTGGTATGCATGAAAGGAATCCTTCCCTCAATATGTATTATTATTTTTTGTTGGTTTTTTTTGTTGTGGATGATGATGTTGGAATTTTCTCCCAAGCAAAAGCTTTATCCCTATCAATCCATAGATAAAAGTGATTTCTTATTTAATGATTTCTCGATCAAGGTAGATGAGAAGCACATGTTATGCATATCAAATGGTCTATTTTCTTAAAATAATGTATAGGCTGTATAAAAAGGTTACTCACTTCACTTGCTACCAAAATGGATATGCACAGTAGCCATATGGTATGAGTAATACTTTCAGAACAGTTTTAGGAAGGGGAAAGAAGAATATCTTAACATATAAAAGCCATGGAGAACCTAGGAAGACAGAATATGATCAACTCATTTAGAATTTGGAGAGCATATTAGGGTTAACACCTCTAATGATAACTGCCACTTGAGCTTTCATAATCAAATGCTTCAATTTGAGGTCTCATCTGAAAGGCAGATCACACAGAGAATAGTCTGAAACTCTTTAATTGCCTTGTATAACAATACACATTTTTAAGTAAGTGAATGCATTACAGCTTTGACTTTTGTTCTGATCATTTTGTGTTACAAATAGAAGCACACCCATCGTTCTTCTCATCGGTTAGAAATTTTAATATTGGTGCATAGGATATTCACTCTGCATAATTCCTTTTACTCATAATAGGAAATGTCTGCTTATGCCTTTTACACTGAGAAGAGAACTGAAGCCATTGTCCTTGAAAAGACTGCCTTTGCTTTGGGTAAAAAGACTGTGTCAGTGTGAACTGGCATTTGCGTCCTTTGCAAACTACAAAGCAAAATAACGTGTTTGAAAAAAATGTATCTCAATGACCAGTGTCCCCTTGTGACATTTTATGTTAATAAAATGTCTTGTACACAGTTCTTATTTACACCTCGGTGAGTTGCCCCTGATGTGTTAATATCAGGAGAGTTGCTCCAGATTTACATCTGCAAAACTGAATTTGGCTCTAGGTGGGGACACATAGCTGGTGTTATGCAGCCTCTCATCAGAGGTTTTGGAGCATGTACAGAAGCAATGTGTAGAAGCAAATGAAGAGGTAGGTGAGCAAAGGCTGTCCTTTTAAGACAGTGGCAAGTCTAGCAAGTTGACACTAATAGAAAAGCTCCAATACTAGTGCTGTTTGTTGGCTTGTGCAGTGGAAAGCCAGCCACCTTTTTCTGGCTGTTTCCCATGTGCTAAATGAAGATACTACCATCTACTTCTTGAGATGGTGTGAGACTTAATTGTGTTCTAAAGCACAACACGAGTCTTATTGCTGCTGGAATTTGTCCACTGCATACATTTGGTATTTTGAATCAGCTACAAGTATCCTGATATCCATGTTTCCAAAGGAAATTAAAGGAAACATATTATTACAGAAAAGGTAGCAAGAAGAAACAGTTTGGGGAGTATGTCACAGACTCATTGATTTATAGAGGTATCATGCGCCTTTCCATGGACTTAAAAATCTCTTCTTGCTTGCACTGCTTGCATCCATCCAAATAATGATGGGAAGCATATGGCTTTACTCTTAAACACTTGCACAAATTTCAGTCATATGGGTTGTAAGTCACAGATGATATCCAGTTCTAGAAGAATGATGGCATCAGCAAACCAAGGATTCCTTTTGGAGGAGCAGAGGAGGGCCTGGGGGAGCATGGCCCTGGCTGGATCTTAGTGGGAGGAACTTTTCCAAAGGTAGTGCACAAGAAACTGTCTGAGGAAGCATGAGATATTCAAAGTATTGGCACCATCAGGGTTGTTTGGGGGCACAGAAAATGTATAAGATCTTTTTATCTTGTAAACCAGAAAAATAAAGGCCATAATCATCCCAATCCCAAAATAAAGGGATTTCTACCCCAAATAGTTCCATTCAGATCAGTCTACAACTTTGGAGAGATGGATAGGTAGAAATAAACTGGTGCCTGCACTTGGCCAACCAGCCTGGAGAGACACACACTGCAAGACTCTATGGTTTTGCTTGTGTTAATCAAAGCAGATAAACAATAGTGGAATAATACATCAGAAACAATGTTACAAACCATTCAGGCTTATAAAATACAATATAGCCTTCCCTTCTAAATGCTAATAAAAACCTAATTTCTTCAACAAATTTTTCTTTGTAAAAATGAAACCAACACTTCTATTAAAAGATTAACTTTCCAGGCAGCAGATAAAATCTGTAATTCTAAAAGCTGATATTAACAATGTGTAGTGGCTTTTTGCCTTGTCTGGTCTTCCAGAAATTATTTTTTGCATTTTAAAGAAACCTATTGCACTTAATGATTTTGGTTTGCATTAGATCATATGGTATTGATTTTAATTTTTTCCTCATGACTTTGAGCCAAATTCTGTAATCTTGCCTTTTGTATTAAGCACTTGTGGACATCCCTCTTGAGCTAAAACATCATGTGGTCATTTTGTTTCAGAGGTTTTTAATAATGCATTTTAAGCACAGAATATATTTGGCTGGAGAATTCTTTTGTGCCACCATTTTGTTATTGCCTTTTGAAGGCAGAAAAACCCCTATCAATATTTTATTGAATATAACGATCTCTGTGGGTTTTGTCTGTGAATATGCAAGGCAATGAACCAGAGTTGTCTGAGACAGACCAGTGTCAATGCTGTCAAAACCAATGCAGCACCTCCAAATACAGGCAGTGAAATGTAGAGCAGAAAGCTCACTCAAACACTTTTTTATTGAAGAGTGTGCAGTTTTCAGGCTCACCTTAACCCCATGCTGCCTGCCAAGAGCACCTGGGAAAAAATGAAAGACATTTTCAAAAACAAAGCAGGTCTTTCTAAAAATGTTTTGAAATAAATTTCCATGATCTGCCAAAGCTGCAGAACAATAGTAAAATCTACTGGATGGAAAGAGCCCAGTGAAATATATTGAATAAATATTTTGTGCTGTTACTTGGGAAATAAAAAGTGAAATTTTCAAGTTTTTTAAGGCAAAGGTAGAAAAAAATCAGATTATGTTAAATATTGATTTAGAACCTTCATACTCATCATTCAAATCCGAAAATGTGAACCTTCTTTTTTTTTTAACCAGAGTGTAAGTTAGTAATTCAGGCTGTAATTCTGATTCTATGTGTTCACATTATTGCATTATATTCAACAACAAAGAACAGACAGGCTATTTACTGTGTATATACAATGCATAACAATTCTCTGTCTTGAAAAGCTGATTATTTACAGCTTCAGTCCTTATTCATGTGCTTAATTTTACAGACTTGAAGAGCTGCACTGGTAAAAGAAATATCTACCTCCATCTTTGACAAATAAAGGTTCAATTCTATGGATAATAACAAGGTGAGTGCTTAAGCAATAAAGGTAGGAGTTAAGAAAAGAGCAGGGATAAGGAAAGAGCAGGGCTCTAACAGGAAGGTATTGCAGCCACAGTAGGTGCATATAAAGTGTTTTATAAAATCCTAAACCCATCTAACACATGAGATGAAGTATCTTAAGAAATCAACACAAGTCTATTGCTGCACAGTCTGTGATTTTACATGTTGTACTTGAATATCTGGTTGCACATCTGGATGAAAGAGAAGCAAGTGCAGTTTAAAAAGGAAATCATACACCAGGCAGGATTGAAATTATCTATGACAGAAGAAAAATATGTAACAGTGATGCAGAACTGTAATTCATGCAACATGACCTAATTATTTTAAAGGAAATGCTAGCAGCATTTTAAAAGCCTGTGGAAACATAATTGTTAAAATTTAATGCTGGTGTTTCCATGTATCAGAATTTATGGAAATTTGAGTGAAATTTTCACTTCTGTTTCATCCAGGTCGACTCTGAAACAAGACTGTGACCTCAGTAGGGTTATTCAACTTAATAAAAATTTTAAATAAAATAAATAAGTAATGCCAAGTCATAGCTCATTTGCAGGACATCAATCATACATTTGTAACTTGTGGATTAAATAAGTACAAGGAAGAAAAAATAACTTGAGGCCCAGCAGAATTCAACATCTTATATTTGTTCTATTCATTTCTTATATGAACATAGCACATTTTCTCAGTCTAACCCAGAAATGACCTGGCATTCCTCCACAGGTGCAATACAATTCAGTAAGAAACATTTTTCAGGGTCCTTTTTAATCTAACAATAAATGAGTAGAAAATGTCCAGCATATCACTTTTAGTGAGGTGTCCTCTCTGCAGAGATGTGCTTCATGGTTTGGCAAGATTCAACTCATCTGATACCCGCAAGAAACTGGTATGAAGAGCCTGCTCACCAGGTACTCTCTGACTTCTCACTGCATGCTCTGCACAGACCTGCAGGCCCTCCCTGCTCTAAGTAGGTGACAAATTTCACTGGCTGCAGTGAAAAAGGCAGCACATTTGAGGGATCACTCTATCTCCCTTTCAGCTACCTGTAAACTCCTTTTTGTGACTGTAGGAGAAAATAAACTTGGTTGCTAAAGTTATTGCTAAGTTATGGGCAATGGCTCATGAATCAAATCTTGCTTTTGTAGAAAAGATATCTACAGACACCTGGATCATTCTGAAGCTGCCTGGCCTGGCATAGCAGTGGGATTTGATGCTGCCTTTCCACTTGAACTTGGATGATTCCTATCCAGCAAATAGAGCTAGGAAAAGAGGTTTTCAGGGAGGGAAGGAGAGCCCACAGTATGCAAGGACATCACAACATGCAGTTTTCCTATTGACTTAATGTTTAGATGGAATAAGGTTTGGAGGAGAACTGCTTCGCCTTTCAACTACTTCTGTGACATTTTGAGAGCCCTGTGTGGAACCGTTGACTGGATTTTATGCTCTCAGGTAGTTTGCATCCATCATCTATTATCTAGTAGCCATCTGAGATGATCATGTCTAGCACCACATGGTGAAAGGACACTGTGATGCCCATTGCCTCTGCTGATGACACATGCATGATCATGCCCTCCTCTCAACCTGAAGAGAGAATGTCCTTGCAGGATAGAAATCAATGTGACTCCTTGTGCCATGGCACCAAATAAAGTCAGTGACAAACCTTTGCTCTGCAAAGAGAGAGCAGATAATTAGGTAGTAAACATCATTGTGACTTTCTCCTGACCCAGAATAATCCAAACACTTCAGCTGAAGGAGATCTCTTCCAAAAATTGCAACACTAATGATAGGAGCTAAATATTGACACATATATGTACAACTTGTCCCTCTGCATACCCAACTGATGCCATTTTGGTTTTTGCCTTTTTTCCTTATATATTCTCTGCATTCTTTACACATATATTTGTAGCCTGTTTTATTAGTGGCTAGTTTTCCCAGTAATTTTCCACTCCCTTTCCCTAGGCAGAAAGACAAATCTATCTGTAGGGCCCCTATCCTGTCTTGGTTCTCCCTGGCTAACAAGGTTGATAACAACTCTTTGAGACACATTTTCATGAACAAAGTACAGATAGTACCCAGAGGGGGGGGTCCAGGGAAAAGGTGTGACCTGGGGGGGGGAATTGCATCACCACTTGTCCTCCTAACTCGTGCTTTTTGTCAATTATGCTAATTTGCCTAACTTACAAAACTGTATTCACCCCTATGGGGGTAGGCTTTTGCGTACCCCCATGTTATTCTTTTATAACTGCCCCTGCAGCTCCAATAAAGATCCACTTTTATATTACCTCCTGTATTAATATTATGTGGAAAGTGTGTGTTGTTTCACTTCTAGTCTGAAAAAGGCATCACAACCCTCCTCTGGCACAAGAAACAGTGAATGTCATCCAAAGAGTAATGCCAGACAAAGAGTAATGCAAGACAACACCACAAGGTTTTATCTACTCAGAGGTGGGAAACTGCTTGCAAAGCTTCAAAGACAAGCTTTGCCCTGCCCTCTCCCCCACCCCAGCTTTAGTGGAAGAGCTGAATTTGGCCAATAATGATAAATAAAATGGAAGAAATAAAAGGAACATGAAGACCCTTTGGCTTAGACCTTACAGTGGCATCCTTTGCTGAACTCACCTAGTAGCTGGCATTACTGCTGAAATGTACTGACTTGTCTACTTCCACTCAATATCTGTGACAATGTCTTTCCATTATTCACCCTTAGGGCTGTATTTAACTAATGGAGAGAGTTTTAGTGCTCCTGACACTGAGAGACAGATACCCATGGCTATAGTCAGTCTTGGTGTAGCAACTGTCCATGAATTCTGGCTCCAGTGTATGGGTCAGTTAGCATCAGCTTACAGTTTTCTGAGCTTTAATTTATTTATTGAGGCCAAATAACTTCAGTAGGAGCTGCAGATATTCAACACTTCTCAAATCAAACAATTTTATTTAGAACCCTAGAGAAAGGAGTCAGTGTCTGGGTTTTAGGCAGAGAAATTTTTGCCCATTGAGAATGAAATTGGTGGTGCAGTTTAGGCAGGCATTTTGCTCTTGGCTCCACAGGCTTCTGTTTAACATACTTAGGCCTGACCTGTACCATGCCACAGTTGACTCAGTCTTTGGTCTTTCTTGACTTAACATTGCCAGATTAAAGCTAATTTCCACCAGCTGTGTGGTAAACATCTTTTGCAAAGGGAACCAGATTCAATCCATGCTGCACCAAGACAGTGCCTGCCATTTGCTGAATACAATGTGCCATGCTGACAGTGGCAGGGGTAGGCAGAGCATCAATGGTATGGAAACCACAGGGTGTTAAATCAGTGTTCTTGTTGCTTTGCCAATGAATCAGCTTTTGAGAGGCAATATGTGGCCCATATTTCCCAAAGCATAGTCTGTCTGGTGTTTGCAACTCTGGAAAAATTGTCAAGTTTAGCAATTTAGCCATGATTAACCCTGCAGGCAAACATAGGCAAATTAGAACAATAAAATCATTTAGGTTGGAAAAGATGTTCAAGATGATCGCGTGCAACTGTTAACTTAATGCTGCCAAGTCCACCACTAAGTCATGTCCCTAAGTACCACATCTACAGGTCTTTTAATTACCTCCAAGGATGATGGCTTTGTCACTTCCCTGGGAAGCCTGCTTCAATTTGCCGCAATTTTTTCAGTGAAGAAAATTTTCTCATATCCAACCTATCCCTCCCCTGGTGCAACCCTTTCCTCTTGTAGTTTCTTCCTATTAATGAGAGGAGGCCCACCCATACCTGGCCACAACATCTCTTCAGGTAGGTGTAGTGAAGATAAATTCTCCCTGAGCCTTCTTTTCTATAGGCTAAACAATTGCAGCTCCCTCAGCTGACTGCTCCTCATGAGATCTGTGATCCAGACCCCTCTCTAGATCCATTGCCCTTCTCTGGACATGCTCCATCACCCCAATGTCTTTCTGTCTAGTGAGGGGCCCAAAACTGAACACAGGATTTGAGGTGGAGCCTCAGCACTGTCGAGTAGAGGAGGACAATCACTGCCTGGTCCTGCTGGCCACACTATTCCTGATCCAAGTCAGGATGACATGGCCCTTCTTGGTCCCCAAGGCACATGCTGACTCACTAGTCAGCCAGCACATCCAGGGCCTTTTCCACTGGGAAATTTTCCAGCCACTCTTGACCAAACTTGTGACCCACGTTCAGAGCCTGGAGCTCGTTGCCTTGCTGGATCTCATACAATTGGCCTTGGTCCGTCAATCCAGCCTGTCCAGATCCCTCTGCAGAGCCTTCCTGCTCTCCAGCAGATCCAGAACACTCCTACCAACCTGGTGTCATCTGCAAATTAATTGAGGGTGCACTCAATCTCATTGTCCTGAACACTGATAAAGATATTAAACAGAGCTGGGCCCAAGACTGAGCCGTGGGGAGCACTTCTCTGCCAGCTGGATGCAACTCCATGTAATCACTCTCTGGGCCCAGCCATCCAGCCACTCTTTCTTTACCCAGTGAAATTTTCATCTTTCAAGCCATGACCAACAAGTTTCTCCAGCAGAGCTCTGGAAATCCATGTGAGGGGAAACCAAAATACAAAACACAAGCTCCAAACTGTTAGGTTTCTTTCTCACTTCACTCCCAATGTTTTCCTGATTTTTATTTTTCCAATAAAACTGTATAGCATATAAGCCTCTATCTTCTTATTATTGCTGTTACGAAGTGAAAAAAAAACCAACATAGATAAATCATTTTTGTATGTTTTAGTTGACCTAAAGATTCATTCATCCTTGTGGAAATTATTACATACACTTATGTGCACACACACCTCAACTAGTTTAAAAATCTTTCCAAATAAAATCTGGAGAGAAAGTACTTTCCTCTTTATACATTTAGAAACAGGCTCATTTTTCTTCCCAATTATAGCAACTACACAAAGAAGCAATAAGTCTCAGAAGATTTGTCACAAATTCTCCAAGTCCATGACACCAGTTTCAAAGAAAACCATTGGTTCCCTTCAAAGCAGTAGTCTGCAGCTGCCTGATAAAAGGCCACAACCCAGTACAAGGTAATCATTAGGCAGACATTATTATTATTTTCTTAATTAGCCAAAAATCATTGGATTTCCTGTGGCTTCTTCCTGCTGAGCAATCATTTGATCTTGCTTATGTTGACAAACATACAAGTCACCAATTGTGCCTCAATTATCATTTGACAAGGACAATGTTTTCTTCTTCTTGTGTGTAGAAGAGAAGACTAAGAAAAAGAAAACAGCCAAGAAGATTCAGAGTATAACTGTCTTTTCTTTTCACTTCAGCTGATCTAGCGACAATCCCCACCAAATGAACAAGATGTGCAGAGGGCTATGAAGTCGCTGTTCAGATCCTGGGGGGGGAGTGTTACTGCAAATTCTACAGTGAGCCTCACGTAAAATAGACTGAAAATATTTCTGCTACAACTGAAATGTAGAGAACTCTGTATTCCCAAAAAGAGACCCCACAGCATTCCCCCTGCAACACTGTCTAACTGTCAAAATGTGGCTAAATTTAACAGAGAGAGCTCAGGGCTGAAAAAAAATATTTTGGGAAATGTAAAGAGTGAGATAAATTTGTACAATTCAAATCCCCAAATTTAGTTTGAAAGGCATTTCAAAACTCAGTTCCCTACATAGGGAGTATTTTTTTAAACTAAGTGCAGGAAAATCTGGCATAAGGATGTGTATATTTGGAAGTTTATTTTTAGTTATTGCTAGTGATGAGTATGAAATATTTTTGGTTGAGATATTTCTCTTTCAGTAAGCTGGTCCTTAGGCTGCTCAGATAATGTTAAAAAAAACCCCACTAATGCAAAGTAGACTGTTATACCAGCTCCTGAATATAAAACCAAGCACTGTATTGTTTCTAAGGGAGCTCCAGCATGTTTCTCAAAAATTCTTCTTGGTTGTTGCACACTGCAGCTCTTTTACTTGGCAGTTTAGCATGTCTCAGCATTTTTTTTAAAATTCATTTTATGAATTAGTATTACCATCCCTCCAGGGAGGAAATAAATAATGGAATGCTGATATGGAGAGAAAATAATCACAGGAAGCATGTAGGAATAAGAAAAAGAATTTTAAAAGGTGCAAAATTTTTAATTTTCAGTATGGATAATTTAGAGGCAGACAGACAAGTATCTCACTCAGTTTCTATATATGACTTAAAATGGGTAAGGCAAGCTGCTGAATTTATGGTATTAACATCTGTGTCATCAAGAAATCTTCTATGTCAACCTTTAATGTCTTTATATTGAAGAGTTTTCATTACCTAAAAAAATAAGTAAAAACAAGAGCAGGAAGGGATGTGTATGAAAAATAATGCATTCTACTACTTTTATAGAAAAGGACAAATATTTCATTATTAAGGCTTGTGCAAAAAAACCCCAAAAACAACAGATTGAAGTGCATCTTCACTGTTTGCTTAAGCATGTACTTTTTTCTAGGGAGATAATAGTGATTGCCTTACTCTTTTATTTGTAGGCAGTTTAAATTGCCTCTCAAAAATACAGTTTATAGGTTGAATGATATCAGATACTTTGTGAAATTACAGATGTGTTCTTTTTATTGAAGCTTACATATCCTGCAGCAACACCCTACCATCTCTTTGCAGCTTGCTGTACTATAGCTAATAATTTAGAAACAGACATGCCAGTTTTAATTTTAAAGAGACTGTATTTTTTCCTCTGTTTTAATAAATCAATCTTGTACTGCAATGTTGGCACTCCTTTAAATAGGTCAGGAAAAAGTGTGTCCTTAATTGACCTCATGCAGCCTGTTTGCTGATCACCAATAACTTGATTAGCTGCACCACAAGAAATTATTTGGTTCAATAGATGTAAACATGACCAACCACATCCAAAACATCAAAGTCAAGAGGATTCTTCCTTTTCCCTAAATTCCCTGGAGCCAGAGCAGCCTGTCGGGGGACTGTGCTCCCAGCTCAGGACACCCTGTCCCTTCTGCCTTCAGCAAATTTGTCACATGAAAGGATCTGGGGCTGAATTTTTTAGACCACAATCTGACTTTAAGTACAAATACAGAAGTCGTTGCCAAACAGAATATTTAGGGCTCTGACTAAGCAGACTCTGGAGGAATCACAGCCACTGAGCCCAGCAAACCACCTGCACTGCCAGGATTTCCTCTTGGACTGTTTCAGACAGTGGGCACTATTAAAGAATTTGGCATTCACAAGGACATTCCTAATAGTGCTCAGACATTCAATTCAGCAATGTAAGGAATTCTTTTTCCCCCAAAATGCATTTCATTAAAGAATGTTTTAATAAAAATGTGCGGAAGGCTTGCTCTGTATCTTTGTTGTTTTCCTCTCTCAGGCAAAGTCTGGCTCGCAGAAATGATGACATTTAATATCCTCACTTCTCCACTAAGCATGTGTTATAAAGCAGAGCTCAATGAAACATGCAGACATGATACAGGAATATTTATAGGTGGACTGGTTTGGTTTACTCTATTCATCCTTCACATCTGCCCATTTGCTTCTTGTACAGTGGGCTGCATTGACAAGCCTTGATAAAGCATTTAAGGCCTGTCCTGGTACAGATGCTCACAGAAACTTAATTTCAGCTCTGCATAGGGGAGTCTATATGTTCACTTAATTTTTAAATTTTCTCAGGCAGGTATTTGGTTTGGAATGGTTTCCTATGCTCACCCAAGGCAAACAAAAAGTATTGTGGGATAGAGCTGAACCAATAGTCAAGCAGTAAATGACAGACATTAAGTGCTTACCATGACATCAGAGAACACAAAATCCATAATTGCTTCAGTTTAATTAAAATATGCAAAAAATTAGTTTAAGAAAACAATAGTTTGGTTATAAAGACTTTGCTATCTAATTTTTAGAATAATTTATTAATTTCAGATTATTATCCCAGATGAGAGCAGAGATAGAGATTTTTGTTGTTAAAAGGAAAAGAAAGTCAAAGAAAAAACCCTATAAATAAGTATAAAATAAAAATAACTTTTCTGACTCAAGCAAAACTAAAACCTTATATGCTGTGCCTTACCACAGGATTATTCATTTTTTATTTTCTTCCTGGTAATGCCACAATTTCATTGTTACAAAGATAAAATTATTACAAAATTGCTGTATCTAAGGTGTATGGTTCAGGAAAATGCACATGAATTTCCTGATGGTTTTTGATTTTGCTGTGAAATTCCACATTTCTCACTTTTGTTTTTGTTTTGGAACCTTACTGAGTTTTTAAAGATTTCCTATCACTTCATGCATAGAAACTTTGACAGAGATAGTTCAGAATGTGAAGAACAGCAAGTTCCTAAAACAACAGAATTATGCATCTTAAATATGATTGAGTTTAAGAATGCCAGAAGGACATGAAAGCTCTGCTTCTCTCTTGCCTGACAAAGAATAAAATTGATAGCTTGGATGAATGCAGCATAACCACAAAGGACAATCGGAGAAATTTAGTGAGAGCAATAACAGGGTCACAGTGGTTTGAAGAAAATGAGAAAAAACTTGATTTTTTTTTAAACTATAATGATCTTTTTTTAAAAAAGATGTTTACTCTTGTATCACTTTCTCTGATATTACTATAGCTGTTACACTGTCCTTCCTAACATTGCAATGACACATATTAAAAGTATGTCATTGCAAACAAAAGAAAATTATTTTATATATTTATCCTCATTTCGAATAACAGTCTACATAGAAATAGAGGAATTAAAGGAATGGCAGATGGTCTTATGAAAGGACATGGTATTTACCATAGGTGGATTTTTATTCCCCACACACATTTTTTCCCCACCCACAATGAAGGCACAGGATATCTGGATGTCTCTGAGCTTGGAGTGTCACATTAGCTTTCTGAAGCAGGACAGAATTGTTGTCAGGGCCCTTGGCAGCCAGTCAACCCCCTGCAACAAGAGTTCAGTGTCAAAACTGCAGCTGTCGAAACTTCCAAAAATCTCTGCCCTGCACCCCAAGGCAGTTTTGTGGAGCCTAATTTCCCACACATATCCCTGACCTGTAACAGGGGCACATCCATGGGTACCTCAGTTTGTGAGCACCTTCCTCATCCTCAGGGCCCTGTCTGCACATCCCCAGGGCCATGTCTGATCCTGATTATCCTCACTGGGCCTGATCCATACCCCAACCCACAGACCAACCACTCTGTCCCAGCCTCAGCCCATCCCCAAGGAGATGTTCAGGGCTGGGCTTCCCTGGTGCCTCCCAGTTTTCCTGCTCCTGACTGGAATGATATGGGATGGGCTGCCAAGGCCTGCCATGGCACTCCAGAGAGCCCCCACTACTCCCCAGGGAGACCACAGTGCCCAGAGTGCCCCAGCTCACTTGCATTGCAGTAAATTTGGAGCATGTTATTCACATTGAGGGTTTCAAGGAAGGTGATTCTCCCTGTCTACTCTGCTTTGGCGACACACCTGTGGCGAGCTGCATCCAGCTCTGGACTCATTCCAACATAAGAGAGAAGTGGACATGTTGGAATGAGTCCAGAGGAAGGCCCCAAAGATTATTAGATGCCTGAAGCACCTCATCTATGACGGATGGCTCAGGGAGTTGAGGTCTCAGCTTAGAAAAGAGAAGGGTCTCGAGTCCTTATAACAGCCCTCCAGTACCATAAGGGGCTACAAGAGACTTGGAGAGGGGCTGTTTACAAGGCATGTAGTGATAAGAGAAGGGGCAATGACTTTAAACTGAAGGAAGATAGATTTGGGTTATGTATTAGGATGAAATTTTTCCCTGAGGGTGGTGAGACATTGGGAGGGGTTTCCCAGAGAGCAGTGTGTCCCACTCCTGTTAGTGTTCAAGGCCAGGTTCGATGGGGCCTTGGGAAACCTTGTTAGTGGAAAGTGTCCTGGCCCATGGCGGGGGTTTGGAGCTAGATAAACTTTAAGGTCCCTTCCAGCCCAAACTGTTCTATGATTCTATGAAAGAAGCTGAAGACACAGCCAGGGTGTTCATGTAATGGTAACCCCAACACTGCCAATGCTGTTGGCAGTGAGGCCTGCAAGTGCCCACAATACGAAATGTAGTTTTCACTGGGTTGAATATGGGACTTCCCATCTGCTCAGACAGACTAACTACCCTCTCTTTCCATTTTGAGGACAGACAACACAGACAAGGCCTTTTGGTGGACTGCCCCCCTTCCCCAGGCTCTCTTCCAGTACAATGCCATACTCTGCTGGCTCACTTCTGCCATCAAACTGTGCATGGGAGAGGCAGAGCAGACCCTGAACCCAGGCACCAAGGGCAGGCAGCCACCAGACTCCTTCCTTCCCCCTGAGCCACCCAAGCCAGGTCTGGGACCAATCACACACCAGTTATGCACGACTGAGGCAGCAGAGCAGTGTAAGTCCCAATGAGTGTGTTTTGCTTGTGCAATCACACATTGGAAGAGCACCTGCCATGAGACAGAGTATCAGAATACCAGTGCTCACTGTGTGCTTTTAGTCTCTTTTATAATAAGTCACTGTGCTCATACTATGCAATGTATTTAGACAGGAAAATAGTCGTTATCTGGGACAACAGTTTAATACCTTGTAGAAAAATCATGACTTGAACAAAATACAATCCATCTCTTTTCTGTTGTGTTTTCTCTGCTGATTTTTCACCAGAAGTCCAGGATTAGTTTAACAGATAGTGTGAGATACTGCCCATTACCCACCAGCTGGAAAGGACCAAAGCATTCAGCAACTGGTACTAAAGTGTATTCAGACACAATATTCACAAATGTACATTTATTTATGTCTTGCATAGAAGACAGTTATTATTTAAACAGCAGATAAGTCGCTGAAAATTTTATTTTCTTGTTTGTTTTGGTTGTCTCAAAGGAAAGCCATTGGTACATGTGATCTTTAATCTGCACAGTTAAACTTTATCTACTTTGTAAAATGTTTGTGCTTCTGTGAAACAGCAGAGTGCCAGATAAACCTGCAGAGCAAGTGAGTTGCCATTACTGCCCCAGCTGGTCACTGCAGTCACTCCATAATGGATAAATGAATGGTCTTGAGGCCTATAGTTGAAACTATTATCATTGGGATTTTTCTGACATACCCACTTTAGCAATTCAAAATCAAAAGTTTGAAAATTATCCTGTATCTGTGTTAGCAATAGTATCCATCCAATTAAAACATTTGCTAGATTTCATAAGTAGCTGCAGCTGCCTCAGTTTTGATATGAAGTGACTGCGCCAAAACTGGATCAGCTATAAACAGCAAGAACATGTCTTACCAGTGTGAGGACAATGGTGGGTTCCTCATAAACTTGGATTTACCCTATAATGACCTGGGGGAAGACAAGATGATAGGACAAATATGGCTTAGTTCAGTGGGATTGTATGCAGAAAGGTGAGCAAAGAATCTATGGCAATTTGAATGGTGTCAGAAAAAAAAAGAGAAGCAGATCTATGATATCTGGAAGATCAACAATGCCCTGAAGAAGCAATGGGCCGAATTGCTATCAAGTAAAAGTCAGAATGAAGAAAATCACTGGAAGAAAAAAAGACAAAAACTTTTTGCTTCCATATTTGCAAATGGGTTGACTTTTAGACTTTTTTTTAGTGGACAAAGGGGAATAGGAACAAATCATATAGATCTTTAACACAAAACAATATACAAAATATATGGATAATATGAAAATGAAAGGAAGTCCATCTTGTTCTTGGTATTTTTCTAGTCATTCATCAATGTAAGTGAAGTGTCATCTGGGATCCAGGTAAGTTATGACCTTGGCAATTTGTTTATATTTGTTCTTGTTTTGCCTTTGTCTGCATGACTATATGGTCATGCGGTTTCATAAACTTTCTAAAATCTATCTTAAAACAATTTACTTTTGTTGCCTGGGGTATACTATTTGGAAGTCCACTAGAATATTTTTTTCCTTCCTAATCTAAATTTATTAATGATAAATGAGTGTTCAGTCTGATCTTTGAATCATACTTTTCAACCAGAAATTGGTTTTTTGGAAACACTGAGATAAGACTATAAATTAGGTTTGTTAAAGAGAAAATCTACACTGGAAAGCTATGAGTCTGTTGCTAAAAGCAGACAGACATGCTTTCCAAATATACCAAGAGAATTGCACAACTGTTTTCCACAGAGAAGCTGTGGGATTTGAGTATATTTTTATGTTCTGAAAACTCTGAAAATGTTCTGCATCCCTCTAAGGATATACCTTCTCCCCACCGCCTCTCTGAGGAATCTCGTATACATAGTGAAAGGGAAAGGTAAGGAAAAATCCACAAAAATTTTCACAAGGGAAAATGCTTTGGGAAAGAGGCACAATTACCTGTCACCATCTCCTGGTTCTGTTTCTGAAAGAACTTCTATACTTTTTACTCTTTCTGTCTTTACTCTTTTTGCTCTTTCATCATGTAAATAGGTCACAAGACTCTTGTGTCTGACTTTGGCAAAAGCCACAGAGGGAGGTCAAGCCATCTGAGCTCCAAGGTTTGGCTTGAAGGAAGTAATCTGGGTGTCTATTGGGCTGCTCTGTGCTTAAAACTGACCCTGAGTTCAACTCCTAATGGATCAGAATGATGCATCCTGATCTTTCATGTTGTCTCCAGGTTCTCAGTGGATTATTGTATATGACCACAAGACTACACGATAGCTAAGTTTCTAAGATCATGCCAAAAGTGCAGAAGGAGGCTGGCATCTGTTCAAGGTGATGCACGCAGAGGTCATGGCCAAACTGAGACCCCTTACTGCAAAGCTGGTTTGTGACCTACTAGTGCCATCCTACTTGGCCATCCTGCTGGGAATTTCCAAAGAGCTGACTTGCAAACAGGTCTTTCCACAGGGTATTCACCTACACCACATGTCAACTCAGAGGCTGACCCAGCTCAAAGGACCTTCATTATGACACAGACCCAAATATCCTATGACAATTGCCTTAAAATAAAAAAAACTGGGTCATTCCTGCAGTCATATTCATGTGAGTGACTGTTAGGCACTGAGGTAAGTGTCGTTACAGGAATGGACTATTTTCATGAGCAAGTGTTTGAAACTCTCTCCTCAGGAGAGTAGGCGCATCACTTCAGCTTCTCTCTTCTTCTCACAGGGCCTCTGTTTGGTGCAGCATTGTATACTTGAACTATAAAGGCCACCTTTCATGTGATCTATTCAGTTTTCCAACTGACTTTAAAGAAGGATCTTTTTCTAAAAACTGTAAGATATTTGAACTCTGTCAGGAATGCCCTCTGTGAGTTTAAATCACACTACCCTGCCCACTAGGCTCATTACAAAAAGCAAGATGAACCTACGGCTTTCTGAATGCACCTGAGAAACCAAGATTGGACCACAATAAAGAAGGGCAGTGCAGTTCTCTTGATAGGCCCAGGTACAGCTCTGTTAACATCCTCAGGAGTTATTGTATCTACAGATAGAAGGAACAATTTTCAAATGCAATGCCTGATACTCAGGTGTCTGTATCTCTGCCAACTTTAAATACTACATTAAACATAGCTTTATGTGTCATATGTCTAAACTTAGACACCCTAGTTTTAAAGATTAACTTATAAAGAGGGCAATACATATCCAAGAGAAGACAAAAATGCTCACTTAGAGTACTTTTAACTCCTTAGAAATACTTTTTAAATCGTTATAAAAGGCCATGGAAATATTCTTCCTACTTGCATATGAATAAGACTATCTGGTAAGAATAACATTATCAGAATTTAAGGGGGTGATCTTTATTTTCTACTAATGCCAATTTAGTAAAGTGTCTTCTTGATTTACATAATATCATGAATAGCACTTCCTGAACTATTCAAAATAGAGAACAGGATAACCAGAAAATGGCTCCAATTGCAATCATCACACAATAAAACAGTGTGCAGGCAATAGTTTAGGATTCCTCACAGTTTTGTGCATTATGTCACTCTCACCTAGACAAAAACCTGAAAACTGCTTCCAAATCTGTGCAGTGGTACTTCACACTTTTTCTATGTGGTTGAAAATACCTCATAAAGTACTCAGCTAAATCACAGATAATTAGGCTCCGTTGTTTAATTCAGCACAACATAATGCTATTATATCACTTCAGCATAACTAGTCATCTGGTTTTGTGCAAGAGCAGAGTCACTACTTAAAAAATGCAAATGAGAAAGCAGCCTCATCATGTAGAGCCAATTCAAAGTATTTTGGTTATAATATGCAGAGTAGATGGAAAGGTTAAGAAGTGTGAGATTTTTATCAGGGAACAAAGTCAATTCAAATAAATCAAATGCATGTCCATTGCTCCCTCTGTGGGTGTGTGTCTGGAGGGGAGGGTTGAAAGCTCCATTTTTGTTATTTCCATCTCATAAAAGGAAAGCACGAGCCAAGTACTGATGCTCAAATCTCACTGACTCGCTCAAACTCTTCTGCAAAGTTTGCCAACAAAAAGCTGACATGCAAGACAAAACTTTAAGAAAATCAATGCCAAATAATTGCCCAAGCCATAAGAAAGAAAAAGCTTGCCAGTATGTTATGTTCTACCAACACTGTGGTGAGCTGTAAACCTAAAATCTAGGGGAACGAAACAGCTCTTATTGTGCATAGTAGGCTTTATATAACAGCAGGCAGCACAAATCATTTCTCTACTGCAGTTCAATAGCTAGTCATTCCTTCTCTTCTATATTCAATTCTGCACCAGAGCCATGACTTAAATGCTATACTGCTGTCAGTTAGTTGGCTGTCCTTTCCTGGGCTGCCAAAGGAGATGCTTACAAATGAAGCTATTGCCCCAGTAATCAGGCATCTCCTGGTGGGACAGTATATGATAAATTTTTAAGGGCTGCAGCACAAAACGTGCTGTATTTTACATCAGACATTGTCACACAAGGTTGTCCTTCTTTTTCTTCTCTTTTAAGATTTAAGTATTGTTGGACAAATAAAAAGCATCAGAATTCTAGGAGACCCAAGGCGTACCTTGCCATGTAACATTGCAGGATTATGGATAATGTCAACTAAAAATTGCAAGGATACAGATAACCTAATTCAATTGAAGCAAGTCTAAAAGCCATACTGAGTATTGACAGAATTTGTTAATTAGACTGTACTTGCCCTAAAAACAGGGATTCCTTTTAATTCTGTTCCAGGGCAGTTTTTTCATGCCTTATCCAAAGTTAATCTTCACATATTTAAGGACAAGCAAAAGGCTATTGCTTGACATGTTTGCATGCTTTAACTAGTATTTCAGGTACAAACCTAACATATGAGGTAGTTGCAAGTTTCTCAAATAAAAGTGTTGAAAATCACAAGGGATAAAACTCATTTGAAAGTCAATATTTCTTTCAAAGAATATTGGTTCCAAACTTGAAAGCAAGGCCCAGATACCCACTTTCTATCTCCATGGCAGCCACAGAATCTAGGTCTGGGTTCCACCAGTAACAACCTCTCCTCACAGTCTTAAAAGCAATTTTTCCATAAGCAACTTTAGGAAAAAATATTACTCACTGATTAAAAAAAAATCTCTATTGTCAAGACATTTCAAACTGAGAAATAAGAGATGATCAACTTATGAAAGTAAAATGGATCATGATACAGAAACACAGAAGGTAGTCAGTGCCTTATATTCAGTCAGTGCTGGACAAAATAAATAGTACCATGGATGACACCGCAAGAGTGCCACGGTATCAGCTACTGCAAGCCAGTGGATAGAACAATTTTTGCAGGTGTTTGGTAGTGATACTTTAATTCCTTTCTTATTGCTTTGTAAAACTATATTAAAATACTTTTCCTAGTTATTTTTTTTCCTTCAGTAATGGGTTTCCTCTCCTGCAGATAGACTGGTCACTTGTGGTGTTCTGATGTGAGATTTAACAGGAAGAGGGTAATGCCTAAAACTGAGTGCTGGTAGTCCAAACTGCACTGAAAGGCATAGAGGGAAAGAAAAAATTCTGTTGTGTAAGACAAGAGTTATAAGTACTCAGTAGATGTATTTGAGATGCCAGCTCAAGCTTTCAGGACATTTAGTACAAGACTCTTTGCTGGGAATAACCTAAAACTAACACTCATTAACATCCTGAAGTTCCCTGGGGCACGTATACAAGCATGATCGGATATGGAGAAGGAGAAAACTGAGACCTCCAAATTGTTACTTGAAACCAAAATATGAGGAGTACCACCATGTTCTGTGACTCTAACCATGACAACATCTGAAAATTTTTAGAACTTCTAGTTCAATTTCTATTCAACTTTCAGGTTGACTTTATGGCTCAGGATTTTCTGACTAATGTTTTCTTGTAATCTTCTTGCCAACTCTATGGAAAGACACTTATTTCATTCTTGACTATTTTCCTACTGCTTTATGATGCTGAAAAATATACTAATAATACTCTCTGCCTTTTCTATTGCCACACTGTCTACCTGACAAAAATTTCTAAACAATGTGTTCAGTTAAGATTTCAGAAGCAAAGATTTTCTCTGCACCAACAAGCAGAAAAATTATTTTGTGATTTTCCTCTACATATTTGCTGCTCTGATTAAATTGGTAGATGCATCTTTGAATTCTCATGAGACTATCCAAGAGCTTAATAATGCAGTTACATGTGGGTTACAAAAGCCAAACTATTCTTTCAATAGATATTGAAATAAGTTTCCTCAGTTCTTCTAGTTACTTCCCACACTTCTTAGCCATGTTCCCTACAAGTATCATATCCTCAGATGCAGCACAAGTTTATAGAGATCCTGACTTATTCATGTGAGTGGTCCAGGACAGCTGTGTTGAAAGACATGCGTCCATTTGGTTAAGCATGAAGTAAGACAAGAAGGGAAGAAATTTTTGAATAGACAACCTGTCTTTAATAATGAGTCTTCAGCATCAAATAGCAGCACATGAGCACTCTTACTGACATTTTATTCAACATCTCAAGTATAACAGACCAAAGACATAATTTATTAACAGTTGGCAGTCTGGCACTGACTGGGGTCCAACTTTTACTGCAGTGTGCTCTGATTTTTCTCTCTGTTCTTTAAGATTATTTTAACTTTCAGAAGAGCTTTGTCATTTGCTTGTAGACTAATTTCAGACTTACTCCTCATGGCATATTAATGCAATGAGGAGTGATTCTGAAAATTTAGAAAATTTAGAATATTTAAAAATATTTTTAAACATTACTGTAACAGGAAAAAAGTAGGTATAAGAAATTTTAGGCAAAGTTAAATTCTTATGTCTTACCATCCTTTATCTTATAAGGATTAGTGTTTTTGTTAGACTTCTCATTGTGTCCAGCTAGATTCAGTTTTGTACTTAAATTATTTTTAGGTAAGATTTCTCCCCAAATGTTTCAAGATCTTCAACCTCAAGACTGTGGCAACCTACAGGTCTTTCAAAAATAATTGATAGTGGAACGCTAGAATTCCTTTTTTCCCCTCCTGAGATTAAAGTTTAAGCAATATCTCACATAGAACAGTAGGATTGTAAAGTCAAATGAGGATATAAATGACAATCCTGAATTAGATAAGGACTGAGACTATTTATGAACTCACTGTCCTAGCCAAGCAAAAAAGATCAGGTAAACAATCTCTCACGGGGCTTCAGATCCTGGACAGGCTGCATTATGATATCTCAATATCTCTTCATACATACAGAAGGACCTAAATAACTCCAGAGCTTTAGAAGATTCTCTTTAGACTAAGAAAACACATCTCCATTTTTGTGAGGAGTTAAAGAGGAAAATGTAAAGGTAAAGCTCAAACTATTCAGCAAAAGGGAATACAGGAAAAAAAATGTATAACATTTCTTTCCTTCAGAGTCCACTTTTTTTTTTTTTTAATCATAGGATATCGAAAATTTGGCTCCTAAATCCCGAAGCTGACTTGCCACAAATTTACTGGCCAAACAGTTCTCAGATATCCTAGCAATGCCATGGGCTCTTATCTCTGAGCAGTAAAGAATAATAAAGGCAAGTGCAGATGAAATATACATGAGTGATAAATTCTGGATTTGCCACTCTGGCAGCATATTGCTTTTGTGACTGAGATCCAGGTTACTTTAAGCCAGGCCTTTTCAATTCAGATTGCAAAAGAAAAACTATGAAAAAGACTGTTAACCTATTTTTCTATACTGATAGAATTTTTCTATACTGATAGATGAAACAGCTTTGAATCAACAAGTTTAGGACACTTTGATTTGATTTCTTTTCATTTTACAGGGAGGGAGTAAAGAGCATCACCAGTGATTTGCAATGAGGTGGATCAATACAAAACAGTAGGCCAGGTCCATTAAATGCTTAAGGTTCAAACATCTATGTTTGAAATGTCAAAGAGCACCACAAGAGTGAATGATACAGTGAACATATCAATTAAAATGCTTTGTTTTTATCAAATGGTGGCAAGACATCACTACCTTTCTCATTCTTTTAAGTATTTATATTTGATTTTAACCTTTTTTTACTAGGTGTACCTTGCAATTGTTTTTTTAATGAGAGATCTTAAGAAACATTCTTGAAAACATCTATCTGTAGTACACAGAAAGCAAGCTGTGAAGATCCCCTCACAATTCTATTAAGGAAGAATTTTTTTTTGGCTGAGGCAATATAATGCTTGAGAAAAATTAACTCAAACTTTTGTGTAATGGCCCAGCCTGCACACTCTAAGACCAAGCTCTCTACTAGTGTACAAAGAACCTAGGGGACACCTGGACTTGTCAGTCTTGGGCTGAAGCCCATTGGTCTTGATCATCAACTCTTTCATTCAGTTAAAATCTTCAGGTCATCAAAAATCTTCCTTAGGGACCTACTGCATAAAGTATTGTTCCCTACAAGAGAAGGGTGGTTTTCTTTCTCTAATTCATTTCCCAATTCCAGAAGCTTTAACAATTTTCTTCTTTAATACAATATAGCTT
This sequence comes from Zonotrichia albicollis, assembly GCF_047830755.1. Classification (NCBI taxonomy): domain Eukaryota; kingdom Metazoa; phylum Chordata; class Aves; order Passeriformes; family Passerellidae; genus Zonotrichia; species Zonotrichia albicollis. The sequence goes on along the minus strand of NC_133819.1, from coordinate 119,008,341 downwards.
CCTCATTTTTCAGCAAAAATATGGTGTTCCCAAATATACTTGAATAGAAATTCACTGAACGTCACATCACTATGAGTATATCAGCTTTAGAAAGCCATAACAGAGGGAGTTCCCAGTGTGGTGACAATATGTGTGAGTGTGAGTGATACAAGTAAAAAAGCTTCTGTTTTAGTACTCAACAAAAACCAGACATCAGGTCTATGAAGTCACACTCTGCCTAGTTCAGGCAATATCAAGAATGTGCATATGTCCAAGTCCCTGTGCTCAGCCATCCATTCATTTTTCCATATGTACACAGTGTACTTACATCAACAATGGGAGTACAGCCTCAGGAAGTAAGCCCTCCAAAAATTTGAATACATCACAAGACTGGAGTCAGAACTGTCATCTGTGAGGCAAAAAGCAGATCTCTGTTGCTAGTGGAATACAAGCTATGCATTAGAAATTTGCACTGCAGATAAGGAATCTGTAGTGAAAATGGAAGGAGAAATGCTGTCCGCATTAGTTCTATATATAATTTATTTTAAAACATAAACATACTCTATGCTTCCACTTAATATAAGCTTTGAAACTAAGATTTAAATCTGATAACTACACAGTTGCAAACACATATACTAGAAAATAGGGTTTTCAGTTAAGTATTTTTACAATGATTGTCTTTTAATGACATAACATATATAAAAATGTTGAATTTTAAATTTTTATTTTTTTAAAGAAAAATTTAATTTTGCACTAATATTGCAAATGAAGCCTGGTTTGAATACAGTGGAAACATCTACTTCTTACACAACAGAGGAATTCAATGATACATATATGACTGTATAAAGAAATATATACATATGTGTGTATATACACACAATGATTTTGGAAATTCCTCTCATATGCAAATATTTTTAAAGTATTTTTCTATGTTACATGGTCTCTTGAAAAGTCAATGTGTGCTTCTGCATTTTTACAGTATAAATGCACTGCCTTAAAGTACAGAGATTGTACAAGTAGCAAAAATATTAGGAGATGGAAAAGATCTCAACCATCCAGTGCATCTTCCAGATGATACAAGATTATTGCCTGCATCATGTTTTTTCTTGTTTGTCTAAGTCTAGCTAAGTATCCTTCCACCATATGCTGCAGATTATTACACTTACTAATGGACATCACTCAACTTTTAACTTGACATCCAGAAGTTTCCTATTCTTTAAGTCATTCTCATCTCTCACTTTATTCTTTTGTGCTACTCAATCTCATCTTGTCTTCAGTAACAGAGAGGCTGTATCCTTCTTTGTTTTCTTTTCTTTCTATTTTTTTTCCTCATCCCTTCACCAGTTTCCCTTTATCCATGTCATCATTCAAGGCTCTCTTCTATTCTCTTCCAAGTCTTTCACAGCCTGTGCCCTGGCCACCCTGTCATTTTTCATTCAATGAAAGTGGATACACTTTCTTCCAATCAAAACACGGTGATGGTCTTCAGCACCAAATTAATGATTTTCTTCGAAGGCTTTCATGCTTCCTGTCTTCCTGAATTCTCCCTCTTTTTAGCTTACTTGGAATGTGCTTCACACAAACAGAAAATCCTCATAATTTCACTCCTTTAAGCACTCTTTTATTGCCACACACAAAAGGTAGCAGGGAGAAGGGCTGTGCTGATTGATATAATTGCCTTTTGTGCCACTACTGTCTTTATTATCCTCTATCCCCATGCTCCTCTCTCTCACATCACTTTTTGACAACCTATGGCCCCTGTTGCCTCTTAGCCATTATGGATTTTGGAGCAAGGTAAAATTTTTTGGTGTTTTCCTCACTGATTTCCTGGACAGCAATCAAGGCTGCTAGACACCATTTCATTTCAATAAAAAATAGAAATACTAATTATTAATTTTCATTGACCTCTTATATTTCAAAACTTATGAGTACAAGTCATGCTTACGGTGCACTACAAGCAAGGCAAAAACTCTCATCCCACTGATAGCAATAGGATATTTCTAATCATCTTAAATTATAATTTTTGTACCTAATCTAATGAGGTAGAACCTCATTAGTTATCTTCCTTTACTTTTGTTGCCCTTACATTCCTGTAGACCTTTTGAGGTGATTTGCCAATTCCTTGTGGTTCCACATTGGCTGCATTCAGTCATCTAACTTGAACATCCCCCCTACTTTAGCTAGAGGAAATCCAGGAAATAAAATATTAGAAATTTCTGTAGTTTGTAGCCTGAAAGGAAATCTAATGAGAGGCGATAATAGCAGCACCACTATTTCCCCTAGAGAATCTGGAAGTGACCAGTGTCAATTGTAAGTGAATATTTTTTTATTAGGTCAGGGAAACTTTCATGAAAGAAACTCTAGCTGGACTAGCAGTGTAGGTGTTGCTTGGACTTTCACAAGTACTACTATTCACATTCCATCACATCACTTGCCAGTGCCCAACTCTGAAGCTGATGGATCAAATAATTATCTTTCATTCAGATTAAATATAATTAAACTTATTACACAAACTAAGATATCTCAACAAGAGTGAGTCACTTTCCAATACCATTGCATATGCAGGGAATTTCATTTGGGAAGTATGCAGTGATATGGGAATCAGATTTGAGTAAAATTATGTGGTTATTTGGAATAGAAGGAAACTGAAGAGATGTAAAACCATTCAAAAAAGTTTGTGTAAAATCAGCAAGAGATGTTACCCATGTCATGGCCTTGCTTGAAAAGGCTTGAAAAAAATCCCTGGGAGAGTGTTTTGTGGGAGAGTGCTGGGAAGAGCAAGTCTTGAATCATAGGGAAATTATCTCCAACTGTTGTTGCTGTGTTTAAAAATCCAAAGCTTGACACACGGTAACATGTGGCATAGAGATAACATAAGTAGAATAACTGAGTTGGCATGAAGCTCCATCTAGGCAATGTAACTCCCTTGGGATTAACAGGATCCCATTAAAAAATAACTTTTCTTCTTTCCTTTTTTGTTTTTCTTTTAATGAAAGACACTGCACATCTCACTCAGCATTGGCCAGCCCCTGAGGATGTTGTGAGTGACAACATTATGTCATATTACATGGTTTACAGTGCCTAGCACAATGTGGCCCTCAACCCTGAAGGAGGCTTCCAGATACTACCTAAGGACAAATAAATTATAACAAATACATGTAAATAAACAGTCATTTAACGGCAGTCAAGACACATTGTTATGCTTTCTCCAACTTAAAAACCTTCACTAAAAACTATTTTGAACCATTTTCAGGGGTTTTTTTTGTCTCTTTCCTTATAAGCAATATCAAAGAGACATGCCAGAGGATGCTGCTTAGGCTATCATGTCATATTTCCTATGATGCCGAGGGAATGCTTTCTTTTCTGGCCCTTCCACAGCTGGGGGCAGGGTGGCCTGCAGGGTTTAGCAGGAAGGGCAAAAAGCTCTTTGAATATTGCTTTTCTCTTTTTTTAATTTTACACTGCATATTGCCTCATGCTCACTTGTCTAAGGATGCAATATGCAGAGCCACTATATCATAGTTTCAATATGACACATTGTGAACCTTCTGGCTTCCAGTCCAGGAGCCAAATGGCATTGTGTATTCCCTCCATTTGGCCTCATTTTCATCTTCCCCCTTTGCACCCAGGCTGACAAGAGGAACATATGAAGCTTTGTCTCGCTGCTGCATCTTGACCTTGACCTTACAGCTTTAGAAAAGGGTACTTGCATGTGCAGGGCTGCTATTGTCTGCAGCCGGGTCCCACTTTCTTTTGACATTAAGCGAGTAAAAGGCCACGTGACAGAGTCCCTTCACAGCCCCAACATTTCTGTCCTGTTTCTCCTTTGCAAATGTTTTTGTACTTACTTTTTTTTTTCTCCTCAGGTCAGGCTTACAACATTTTTTGCTTTTTTTTTTTTTTCTCTCTGTTGTTCCTATCCCCCTCTCCTTTTCCTACACACATACGCACGCACGCGCGCGCAGACACGCGTGCAGACACACACACACACACAGAGGAAAATCTATATGTGTCAGACATTCAGCAAGGGAAAGACAAAGGCACTGAGTTAATTACCCATCATTTACTGCTGCTGAGAAGAACAGATGGTAGCAGGCGATATGTAAATGGCAAGGGGCAGTGAATTATTCGATTTTTTTAGATTAATCGTCGATGACAAAGGAAGTGATTACAAGCTGTGACATTTATACAAATGTATAAAGTACATAATGCTAGAAAAAAAAAGGGCTTAATATTATTATGAGGATGTCAGGCATGTGAACACCATTGTCATAATACAAAGCAACACATTTTGTGAGATCCAAGGATCTGCTTTTCTTTGATTTGCAAACTTTGGTAAGTCCTAGCCTCTGGAAATATATATTTCCCAAAATGAATCCACGCCTGACAATCATGAAAAAAAGAGGTTTGGATGCTTTTGCATATTTCCCACAATGCATAACTCTGCCTAGTCTCAACAGTAGAGCTTATGAGGGATGAAGCTGATGTCGAATCAGTGTGGATTGTAAAATAGAAAAAGGTGCTAATAAAACACATAGACAGGAAATGGAAAATAAAAGGGAAGGTGATGTTTAAGCTGACAGGCACTCTGTGAGGACAGGAGGGCAAACAGTAAGGTGGAAGTGAAGACAGAAGAGAGTACTGTTTGTTTACTGCGTGCCTGAAAAATAATCATTTTAGAGACTTTGAAGGTCAGAATGACATAATTTCCAGGCCAGGCCTTGCTGTTTTTACACAAACATCCAACCTGCTCATCCTCAAGGTAGTCTACTGTATTTTCTGCTGTATAAATAATTAATTGGTACATGAGGAAAACAGATGCTTTCTTTTGCAGATCATAGAAACCGCTCCATCATCAAAATGTCTTCAATCACCTAATTATTAAATCTATACAGTGCTAATAATACAGATGGGAGATGAAGCCAGTGAGCTGCAAATTTTTTCCCACTGAAGCATCCCAATCTACTGCATTCCTTGTTTCACATCTTGCAGTGAACTACGCTCTGGAACATCAGCAAGGCAAATAGAAGGGAGAGTTTGGTGGCAAGTTTATTTATCCCCCTCAGAAATACTTGCTAATCAAGCAAGGCAAAACATCACCAAAAATTACTGTGAAACACTCCACTGTTGTGCATGCTTTGTTGATTATAGAGGAGTGAGGGAGGACAGAATAACAGTATATTAGTCATCATTGCTTTAAATCTAGTAATCCATTTAATATTAATATTTTCTCAGGAATAAAGTGCTGGCTGTACCAATATGCCCTGAAGAAAGAGAAGAATAAAATGCTGTAGCATTCCAGTATTTCCAGTGTGGTACTTTCAAAAGCCAGATACTCTAGCACCAACAGCTAAGCTATTGGTTTCTAAGCTGTTTTTCTTTTACTTCTTTTTAGATAATGTTACCTCCATGAGATGCCGTTACTGCACTAATGCAGTTTCCACTCTGTTCATTGGTGCATATACAAGTTTGGTTAGTACATTTTTCTTTCTCTAAGCAAACATAGCATGGACCCCAGAATAAAAACACATATGCAGTTATTGAAACAATTGAGCTGTATCCATTTCTCCTGACTGGAGACACTAAACTGAAAACATCTCAAATCAGTTCACATTGCACATAACATGTTATCTACTCATTTCCTTGGGATGGGGGGATTATGACTTAAAGTTGTAACCTGGAGGTGGGGAAAGGCAGTCATTTCTCTCTTACACGACTAGAAAGCAGAACAAGATTTTCCCTTCCTGAAAATTATAGAGAAGGAAAACATCCTTGGTATTGAGGAACAGTGAATGGGACATGACATTGTGAAAATATCTAGGTAAGCATCAACAGCAGTATTTCTTAACTCTCCCTAGATAAGATGAAATGGTTCCAGTGAGAAAATCATCACTCCCTGCTCCTCCCCCACCTCCTTTTTTTTTTTAACAAAGGATGGATGATTTATGACATGGGCATGAGCGTATACAGCTTTCTTGTACCTATAGATTCATATTTATGAGATTGTTTTAAAAACCTCATAGGTAGACCATACATTACTGCAGACTTTCCATTATTAATGTGTTAATGGATTCCAAAGGACAAAAAACAACATCAAGAGGGAAACATATGTTTTTATTTGGAGAAAATGCCTGAATCTGAATCTGCACCACATCTAGACATCTATTTATACACATTCCTGCAACACAACAAATTCATGAAGGAGGAGAAAATAAAATATCCATGCATGTCTACAGCTTTCCACTGCTTTAGAGATATTTATTTATGAAAACCACAGGTAGTCATTATTTATAGTCCTGATCTTTTTGTTCTTTCATTTTTTTTACTAAAACAAAGATGAAATTGGAATTGATTTTTTGAGGGACATTTATACTGAAAGCAGGATCATTTTATATTTTCACAAGTTGAAGTCTGTATTCATTACTACAAAAAAATGTAAGACCAGCAAGCTAAACTATTTTCATTTGCGGCCCATATTTATTTTATAGGAAGCTTGTCACTGCACCATTGCATAAAAATGGAATTTAAACTATGCTTGACAATAAAATGAACTTCAGTGCACTGTTTTCATACACATTGAAATGATACACCAGATATATATTTTTCTTATGTATGTATGTATGTAAACACACGTTTGTGTAGAGGGGGTTTTTTGCTTGGTTAGCTGTAAAGTTCTTGTTTAGGCAAGCACACCTAACAATCACAGTCTCCCATTAAAAAGATATGCATATATAATATTTATATGCAGATGTGTGCACTTGCCATCATGCATCCACAAGCATGTTTGTTAGCACTGTTTCATTTCTTCATTCCCATGCTGTCCACATTAAAATAACGGTGAATTTTGTCTGCTGTGCTTTGTGGAACATTTCCACTGCAGTCTGTCTAACCTGTGAAAGCAAGATGTGCTGGGAGACCAGCATCATTCCAGTCACTGAGAAATGGGGAACAATAACTAAAAAGTGGAATGGGAAGGCCTATTGTGGCAGTGAAGAGGTGAGTCAGGGCATAAAGACCTTGTTTAGTGAGAGAGGATAGGCACTACTTGATAGTAGTTAAACACCCCAAAAGACTCTAGGTTATTTTTCGTTTTATTTGTATGGCCTCCTACAGCTGAGCCAGTAATAAGTTCAATCTTAAGTGGGATATTATAAAAACTCTAACTAGCTAGGAAAGAAAATATTTTCCCTTAAGTCACTTTTGTATTTATTAACACAGATTCTCATTTTTTCACTAACATGCACATCTATCTTTGTGTTATGCTTAAAATATATGTTGTAAGGGCAAATATGACTAAAAAATATTTGGTAAAGAAGTTACAGTCATAAAATTTTATTTTTGGTAGGTCCTAAACATTTCAGGTCATTTAAAATTATCACACTGCTAATATAGCCTTATTCCTAAAATACCTCACAGTGCTCTGGACTGTGCCTTTCCAAAAGCAGATAAGCAAGTCCACCAGCATCAGTATCTCAAAACACCAGAACAAACCAACAACAAAACAGATAGAGTAACACCTAAACGATGTCCCTTTAGGCATCTCTTTCAATGCACTTCAGCTGACTCCACTTTTATATAGGTTATAGGATTTACTATAGCAACCTCACCACCCTCTCCAAAAAAAATCTGGCTCCCCCTTCTTCGTGACTTAAATCAAACCAACAGAGCCCTCTATTGGTAAAACCCCAAATAGCTACCGAAGTTCCTTTGCAATAGGGAGCAATGCCATCATGTTGCAGCTGAAGTCAATAGCAGATGTTTTTAGACTTAGACAGCATTAGCAAAAGGCCCTGAGAGAAAAGGTCTGTGTTATCCCCCAAGTATGAAATTTCATTTTTCTTATTGCAATTGACTTATGCAAGTGGTAATTTTGAAATTTGAGCACAATATCACTGCATAAACCTGTAGCACATCTAAGAGCACTTTGTTCTCCTCAAAAACATTTCATTTTCTGGAAAGGATGCAAATATATTACACCTGTCCCTGATTCAATATTTCTGCTTTGATAAGTACAGGATTTTGACTTGACTCTGCAAAGGTTTTTGGGACATCATCTTCTGTACAGTTCTACAAATTAATTAAGGCCTTGGGTACATTATAATTAAGGGGCCTAAGGCCAAGTCACGGCAGCAACCTAAAAATGCATTACTTTTTTCATTAATGGATGAGAGAGTGTACCAGGAGTGGAAGTTGTTTCTGCAAAGAAAAGCAAGGAGCTAAAATGAGGAAGTCTTTACAGAGGAGGACTGTTAGGGGGACTTTAGAGATATTTTTCTTGGCTCAGACAGCCAATGTTGAAAACAAGCATTAATAAGTCCTTATGATTTGGCCCCTAATTTGTATCTCACAGTCCATATTTCACAGCCCAGTTCATGACAAAGCTGCTGCTTGTAGTCACATGGATCCAAGTACTTAAAGGCGCTGTTGGCTTCATGGATCTCTTCTTGGGGCAGGCTGGAAGGAGGAAGAGATTTTGGAGGAAGATAGACTCTAATATATGTGTGGGTTTTGCTGAGGTAACTGTCCATATCTTGGCTTCAACATAGTGGGATTTCATGACCCCCTTACCTATTTATGTATTGACATAAAATTATTAAGATTAGCACTTTTGGATTATGAAGTACTTGTGTTTACTGCTTAATTATTAAGGAATGGCACTGGCCTATCCAAAGTTAAAAATTATCATTTCTATTTTGTATTTTTATTTTTTCTATTGAGAACCAAAACAAAAAAAAGCTGATTTAGGCTGCCACCAAAGTGATCTGTTAATCCACAGTGTGGCTAGACCTGTCCTCCAGTTTTTGGAAATTGGAACTGGTAGGAGAACATATCACACCAAGGACTAAACCAGATATGGAGCTAAGACATGACCATATCCAACATGTAAGCTAAAAATCCTGCAGTCTTCCTGGGTCTCAAAGTTCAGATGTAGTCTAAGGTCAAGGTCACAAGGGAAGGCTTTAGCAGATGCAGCTCCTGAAAACAGAAAACGAAGTTTGGTGCTTCCAACGTTTTGGCAGCCCACATGGCCTGGCTCCTTCTGCCAGTCCCACATGGCCTAGTCATGTTCTCACGGAATCCAGAACCTTTCTGAAAGTCAGCATCAGTTTTTCCAGCAGTCTGTGAAGTTGATATGATACATGGAGGTCTGTCCTATGCCTGCGTTAGGGCTGCACAGGTAATATTAAACCAGTAGCAAACTCATCCATCTTCATGCCCGTGTGAGTCATTCCTTCCTCCTTTCATGTCACTCATGCTCTACCCTTAAGGTCAAACCATGTTCTTTCACCTGTTTACTCCATGTCTGTTGCTTTTTTTCTCCTTTCTGCGGGCAAGAAGGAAAAAAAAAGTATGAACAATTCTAAATGTACAAATTATGTACAAACATCTAATTGATCGAATAGTGCAAAAGCTTTCTTTGTTATTAATTTTTTTATTTTACTTGTATGAAGTCTATTGTGCAGCAAGAATTAAAATAAGCTCTGTATATTCATTATACTAAAATCTGCAGAAGTAATGCCTCCTTTCAAGTTAAGTTTGGGTTGATGCATTTCCAATGTCTTTTGATCACCTTTCTGTGTGACACAAAGATAAACTAGCTCTGGAAGGTCATGGCATCTACCAGAAAAGGTGACATTGTCAAAACATGAGAAGTCCTTCACTGGGCATTTTCTGCCCTTCTTCCCTAATAATTGATGAACACCATGTATAGACTGTTTAACAGGCATCTCTGTATAACTGTGTGACTCAGTGGGAATTATTTAAATTCTATTTTGGAGAGAAAAAGCCATGCTACACTTCTGTCTTAGTGCTTAGTTATCTCTGTAAAAATTACATGAGAAAGTATGAGGGGGAAGGTAGAAAAGGAATAAGTCCTTGTGAACTGTAAGCCAACCTGCTACGACAAACCAGTCTACTACTTTGCTTGCAAGACTCAGGTTTTGCAAGCGCTGCTTCAGTCTAAGCAAGTTCCTTTGCTTTTCTCTGGGCATGGGACCTCTTCAGCTCTGCTTGGCAGCACAGCAAAATGACCAAAAAGGGAAAGAGAGCAGGAGCTAAACTGATGTGTCTCATTGCATTTTTCCTCTTTGTCTTTGATGCTATATATTGATTTTCCTTTCTACATTTTCCAGACAAAATAATGGCCTTTAAAACATCTGAAGTCTTGGAGAAGTGATTTTTTTTTTTTTTAATTCACAAACACCTATTATTTAACGAGGCAAAGAAGCCTAATTTTTCTACAAAGAAGTAATGGCTTTCTAAAAATTATGTCACTCCATGATTAAACGGAAGAAAATGCCACTGTGTTAAAAACAGCTTGCCTCACACCCCGAAGCTCTTGCTGCTGTAAATAGAGGAGGCTGGCAGCCTCCTGCTTGCCATCTTCCCCTGCACTGACACACCGTAGTGCCAGCGAGGGGTGTGACTGCTGCCTTCACCTGAGGAGAGACCACTCTGGTGTCTTGTCAGTGTCTGCTGGGAAAGGGCTCCCAACTGGCTGGTTTCTACCCTGTTAGGAAAATTACAGCTCTCCTTGTTAAATCTCTTCCCTTCTTTCTTGCCCAGAGTGGCACAGGTAACAGATTCGAATGGATAGGGTATGGGTGTGACTGCTAAAGAAATGCAATAACAGTGACATTAAAGGGAACATGAACTCAAATCCAGTCTGTAAATTAATGTAAACAGTGGATGTAATCTCTGATTTGTAATGCACAAAAATAATTCTAAAAATTAATTACAGGATACAACCTTACAGAGGAAGATACCAAAATTATTCCGAAGTTGTTTGACTCTGTATATAACCGATGAACTTAATTTAAAACCGTGAAAAAGAAAGGCAACATGAAGCACACATTGCAAGGTTTCACTTATCCCAGAATAAAATGAAAGAAAGGTGTTGCCCAGTGTACCCCCTGCAACAAAGCGTTGTGGAACAAATAAAGGTTAAATCAAGTCACCTGGGTGTGATGTGTGCTCAGAGCTCACCTCTCTGAGTGCAGGAAGGCTCATGTGCTTCAGCAGACATGACCCTGGCTCAGGCATTGCTAGCAGGGTGCCAAGAACTGGGACAAGGACAGGGACTGGCTGGCAAGATGCATCACTAAGCAGCCCCAGATATGTGCAGAAAGGTCCTGGCAGGACAGCCTGCCCATCCTTCCTTCGGAGGAAGCCCTCACCCCTGCCATCACTCCTTTCACTCCCAAGAGGTTGCAGTGCTGCTCTGTTGCCCTTCTCTTCCACACACAACCTGCTGTAATCGGCATGCTGGAAACTCTTTTTCCCAGACTGGGGTATAACCAGCTTCAGAAGGATTAGACACATCAGTATCAACAAAACACAGGAAGAGTCAGAGCTTCAGTGAGCAATTTACTGAGAGGAAAAGAAAATTCTCTTTATTACGTGCAGTGACAAAGCACCAGGCAGAGGCAGCAACTGAGCTGCAGATTTCTTATTTGTGGCACCACAGCAGCAATTCAGCTCAGCCCCTCTGCACCTCTGTACAGTGTTCCCTGTCAGGGTCATGCTGCAAAATATGGCAGCTTCCAAGAGAGGAGAAGGGCAGGCAGGAAACCACAGATGAATTCCCCCCGGATCCCAGGCGGTTTATAATTGCCTGTTTATAGGTAGGTTCTTCCACCGTGTGCCTGTTCCTTAAATGTCAATGGATATAGTCCTTAAAATTTCAGGGCACATTTGTGCTCTACTGCTTGATTTTTATTTCCCTTAGAAACTGGCACAGTTTCTACAGAGGAAGTAGAGCTGACTTTAGGCTCTAGGAGCAGTGTCTGCACCAGGAATTAGGACTATTTTTTCCCTTAGGACAGGTAATTTTCTTTTCCAGTCTCCCCAAATTTTGTGGACTTCTCTCATCAGCTTAGGTAAGAAGATACCAAGTTGGAAAATTTTCCCTGATGCCTTTTTTTTTTTGTTTAAATTGAAATCAACATTGTTTTAACATGTTCATGAGGTTAATACACTGCACTGAGAAGCTAAGGAGCAAAAAGAGGGGCAGTGACCAATTCACCTGCCAGCTTAATAGGCTGTTTGGATAAGGCTAAAAGCAAACTGTGGTTTTGACTGCAAGCAGCAATGTCCTCAGAATCAGAGATGTTATTACATACTTGTGATCAATATACGTTGCAAAGCAATGTCTTTTTTTTTCCTGCTTTAGCCTTCAAAAGTGCATGTCTCCAAAACACTACAATAAGTCACAATATTGATAATTACAGGTTCTAAATTATTTACCTATCATGGCTACAATATGAATATCATGAAGCCTAAAATTCAAATTGTCAACAAGTAAAACATTCAGGAAAAGGATGACTAAAACGTGATCACAACAGATAGGCCTGAACCAAAGCTTACAGCAAATACAAACTGAAGTTAACTTGAAGCTTGGGAAGTGTAGCAGTCTGTATTGCCTATTTAAACAAAACAATTCCATAGGATTTTATTGGTCACAAAATATTTTGGCAAGTAGCTCTAAACACTCTCACCTTCTAATTGTCCAGGGAAACTATTCATATTTAAGCATTAATCCACCCAGTGCTGAGAATTATTGCATTGATCAAAAGAAAACTGACATTTAAATCAACATTTTCATTTTAAATAATCTTTTGTTCAGTGAATATGAGACAAAGAAAACCCAGCAGAGGCAGCTATGGTTCCTTGTATCATCATTGATAATCTCATTTTAACCATCTCTCTCCTTACTTTATTACCACAAACCTGTCCTTTTTTCCTGCTTCCAGCTCTTCCTCAGAAAACGCCACATATTCCAGCACTCTGCAGTTTTTCCACTTCTTCATGAGGAGCACAAACCATTTATCCCTATTAGCCATTTGTGCATTCCCATCAGCAAGGTTCAGACAGACTGAAAGCTCCAAGTCCCATTGCCAATTCACTAAGTTATCTTGTTCCAACTTCTTTCTGTCTCTAACCTTGCTATTTTCTTTGGAACTAGCCTTTAATTTTAATTTTTTTTTTATTTTGGCCACATGCAGGGCCAAATACAGAGGTAAGAAACAGTGAAAAAGTAGATCCACACAACATAAAGAATATCTATAAAGGTATAATGTTTCAAACTGCTTACACTGGTTTTGGTATATAAATTGTGTTATTTTTCTTAAGACCATGTTGTGATAAATTAACACTATTACTACATGATCACTTATATCCTGTTCTTATAAAATGCCATTGTCACTTGCAAAGTGATACTTATCCTCTTTTGTTTTATGCTGTTAAGGAGACTGAAGTAAAGGCTGCAGTGCTTTAAATTCCAGCTTTTAGTTTGGGAAAATACCAGCAAAAAGACAAATAGAGTTCAGTAAGACTGCAGATATGAGTGTCTGGAGCACCCAGGTGAGCTGTGCCGCTCCATCTGCACTCTGCTCTCCGTGCCAGGCTGCTTGGCAGAGGAGAGGAACGGACAGGACCCTGCAGTCCAAGCATTGCACAAAACATGAATCTTGTCAATTTTGGACTGAATTCCCTGCCAGTTATCAAGCAAGCCGCCAGCAAACTGCAGCACAGCGCGCAGCAATGTGCACAGCAGCGTTTCTGTGCCTCACTGCCCTCCCCTGGATGGTGCCTGTTAAGGCATTTCCGTGGGCTCCAGGTGCTGCAGAGACCAGCACCACCACCAATTCACAAGCTGAAACACATTACACCAGCTGAAACACAAGCCTATGTTTACATACAACATATCTCAAAACAGCTTTGATGTGTGACTCAAAACGAAATCTCTTTCACTGGGCAAGCTTATAGGAGCTATAACCTGGTTTCGCAAGGTTCGGGTTGTTTGGATTTCTGTTACTTTAAGGTGCTGAACTCTAGCATTGTCAATTGTTTTCTCAAGGGTTTGAATCACTTCCAAGAGATTTTATCACTGTATACTTCACATTAGGCAGGACTGCAGTCATATTCAAAGCATATTGTGGCGGTTAACAAGGAAAAAAAAAAACAAACTAAAATACATATTTCTTTGTTTCTAACAACTTTTTTTTTCTGGATTAAATTCATATTTGGCAGCCAGTAAAAACATGTTATTTGGTTTTCTCTTAAAATGATTCCTTTAAGTAACCTGATTCTCCAAATTGTCTTCCTTACTTTCCTCCTCTAATTTTCTTATATTTCTTCTTCAGTTTTGTTCTATTCTTCACCTTATCCACAGCAATTTCTTCCAGTCAAAGTATTAATCAATAACTAGAGCCTTTCAGAATGACACAGAAATGTATTTAAAGGGGGAAAAATATCTTACTTAAAGATAAAATGTCTTACTGATATATTTACTGTCATTTACAGATTATATTCATTCTGTTTTATCAGCTTGCAATCAATGAACCACAGGCATGAAAGTTTGCACATAAGTTTATCTTAATGTGAAGAAAATCAGAGAATGGAACTGTAAGACTTTTACAACCCCCAAAGAAGCCTGATTAGAACAGTCACAAACAATATGGATTCTCTGGGGTTCTCCATAAGGGGCTGTGAAAAGTTTAGATTTGTTCATGAAGCTGACCAGATTTTGCATCTCTCCTCTCAGATTAATTTAGCCAGACTCTGATGATCTCCAGAGCTGCTATGGAAATAGTCAGGGATTAGGTGCACCAGACCACAGGAATCCTACAGCTGGGTCAGAAATGTGCTCCCTGGAAGCTCAGCAGCAGCAGCAATTGTCACAATTATGCCTTGTCCTTACCCCTGGCTCCAAACAGGGCACTGTGACTTCTTCATCAAAGGAACAGTCTTCAGTGTCACCCTGATTTTTTAAGATTTTCTAAGCCATCTGATGTTTACATTCTTGTAACGAACTTTCTCACACACTTTGTGTAAATAACTCATTGTTTTGTATTCTTTTATGGAGGAGGAGAAATTTGATGGACTGTTGGTTTGTCCAGTGTCATTGGAGAAGTGGCACTGTCGCCCTCCAATCCACTGTCACTTTTGGAAAACTATAAATATTGAAGTCAGAAAATAAACTTCCCTTTTTTTCTTCACCTTGAGAGCAGTGGTGTGCATTTGTGTTCTTTCGTGTCCTACAGTGACATTTCAGGGTCATTTATGAGGGTGACCTAGGGTACCTGAGTGCATGCCCATGTTTGAGGAGTTTGTCAGCCTGTTGTTTGCAGGCTGAGCTCCTGGAATCACTGGTGGATGGCTGGGAGTGTTCAGTTAGCCCATCCCAGGTGTAAAGTGATGCGACTTAATTGAACTTTCAATTTAAAGTTAATTGAAAGGGGTTAATGCTAAACTGTATTATCTCGCAACTGGAATGGGCCAAGAATGGAAAATTACTATAGCTCAGCAGATGGGCAACAGTTTAGTAAACCCTCTTAATTTCATTTTGTTCTCAAATACATCTGGCCTGACAAATATCATGACTTCACAGAGCAGCTATCTTCCAACAGACCAAGGAAACCCCTGTGATGGAAAATTTTAGTGGGGAAAGTTTGACCTACTAAATGGTTTGACCCATTAATGGTTTACATACCTGAAGTTTGCTCTTACAGGACTCCAGAATGGCACAACCACAGGAAAAATGTTGAAAGCAAAGCTTTCCCCTGTATCTCAAAATAGTTACTTAAAACAGTGCCAGAAACTGATAAGAAAAGCAGATCCCAGACACCATTCCCAGGCCTGTTAAAAAAAAATTATTTTGAGGCCTTGAGCATTTTTACTTTTTTTTTTTTTTTTTTTTTTCTGGGAGAATGAGTGACATGATTCAATGAAGAAACGTGAGCATTTCTGGGAAACATCCATTTGCTACCTTTTGGTTGGAGTCTGAAGCTATGTTATTATGATGCTGCAGTGTGAGCAATAATTTAATTCCCAGGCTTTTGTCCTGTACTCACACAGAACATCAAAGCAAGCCTAATGCCATTTGAAAGATCATAATCTAAACTAGAAGATTTAAAATGATGCCCAAGTCAACCTCATCTGCCAAGAAGATAGGGAGAAAGTGTGATTTAATCAGCTGGCAGATTTTTGAAATATTTGTTCGGCATCTTTTTTTCTCCTAATCAAATTTACCAGTAGCAGGGGAATTAAAATAAAAACTGTCTGTACAGATAGATATCTCGCTTATCCATATTTTCCAGAAAAAGGACACACATAGCAGAGATCTTGTGAAAACTCAAAAGAATATTAAGAGCATAAAAAAGTCCCAAACCAAACCAAATGCAGGTACTGAGGTACCAACATCACAGTTTGAGCCAAATGGTTTCGTTGGCACACAAGTCATATCAGAGCTCCTCCCAGAGGAGAGGGCAATCCTGACTTAGGAAGCAGTTCAGGGAAAGTCAGGCTTGTTTATGCTGCTTCTGTCTGCCTCTGAGAGAAGCTGTGGTGCACCATTAGGACCATCAGCAGGGGATGGGCTCTGTGCCTTCTTCCTACCAACAGCAGACAGATGTGTCTCTTTTGTTCAGTCACTTTCCTCAGTCTGTCATTTTTACCAGGGACCATGACCATTTGCAGTAGCCTGACACGAAGGTCACACAAGGAAATAGAGCTGTGAATTTGAATTTTGTTTTTAATTGGGTCTCATTAGGAATGGCAGAGACCTGCTTTTTTTTTGCCTTTTTTTTTTTTTTTTTTTTTTTTCTATCAAGTTCTGGTGAGTGAAATCATCCCAAATACACAAAACTTGGATTTGATACTCAAAAACAGGCACTGGGAAAGCCTGTAGCTCTATGATGGTGTTGGAAAAATCATGTGCAACCTGGGAAGCACTACTTCTTCTAATTCCTAGCTGCCCTGGGATTCTGGGATAAGCACAGGAGGGAAGAAACACAAAGACTTCTTAAAATCTTTATACTCACTGTATGATAATGCAGAAAGGGGGCAAGATTGACAAGCTTGTTTTCAGACAGGAAGCAATGAAGGCTTCAAAGAGCCTACAATATTTTTTAATTAATAAGGGATCAGTAGGAGCCAATTAAATCATGGCCATTCCAAATAGAGAAGATTGCATTGCTCTTTTTCCTGTGCTGCTGTACAGCAGTCTTAAATTTGCCCGTTCCTTCAAAAAAAAAGTGCTCTGTGCCTTTACAAATTACTTTGCTGTTTTCAGCCATAATTAAATGGCAGTTAAGAAGCAAACAAAACTTTTTATTTTTCAAAATGTAAGCTTTAGTTATCTGGGAAAAGTTTTCATCATCGGACTTTGTAAGAGTGCAGGGAGCTAACACTTCAGAAAATATTTTGGTCACTGCCCATAAATATGTAGTCTAGCTTATTGACACTCAAATAATTTGATGCCTTTCTCATGTCATACTCAGAAGACAGGCAGTTTGGGGAAAAAATAATCTGTGTAGCTCCAGGTTATGTGGTCTGCTCCAGCATATCAATACCCTTGAAACAGTGAACTATAATATATTCTATCTGTCAAATCAATCCCCCCACCTTTCCCAGGCAGAGGCAAACCTTACCTGAATTCCTAAAAAGGAGAACTTCCCTTCCTGCTTCCTTCAAATAAACAAATTCAGCCAATTCATTTTAATTACCTTGGAGTGACCAGCTGTGCATCTCAATACTGAAGTCAGACCGTTCTGCATTGCTGGAGTCACATTTAGATGCCACTCTAATTCTGTGCCAGAAGGGCTGCTACAGACCCTGCTTCCTACCCCATCCTTCAGCCTGGGAGCATAGGAGCTACCCTGCTTTCCTCTACACTTTATTTTTGCCACTCCTGCATAATTTCTGTCTTCTTATCATACTCTCCCATTCTCTGGAGAAAGCAGTGCTTTAGCAATCCAATTCTTACTAATACTTAATAGAAAAAAATAACACTGCTTGCCCAGGCTTTTGTTGACATGCTGCTGTGCTCACCACTTCTCCTGGTCAGCTAAAAAGTTGGTGTGTTGTCAGGTTTGTGTTCTTACGTATAATTCAGGGAGCTTTCATTTTAAAATATGGGTCCCACGTGAGTGTTGTTTATTTCTCAGGATTTTGCAAAGTCATGAACTCCTCTGCATTAGCAAAGTGACTGTTAAGACAGAAAAATGCCAAGCTTAATCTGCAATGTGCATTAGAAAGGGGTTTATAAAAAAGAGGAGAATTTTAGATTCCATGCTCATTTTGCCTTGCTTTGCCTCAGAAGGTGCCATCTGATAAAAGCAGCAGAGATGGCTGTTGACTTCATTACATATCTGCTAATTTCAGAGATACTTGCTGAGGATGTCTCTGACTTTAATTGCCATCTTGATTTACATAATTTTGCTCCTTTAACACCTTTACATATACTAATTAGCAAGCTTGGCCCGCACTTTTGTATTTCACTGGTCTGCTTAGGAAGGTGGAGGTACTACGTAGGAACAATTATTTTTTTCTGGTACCCCATTCCCTTAGGGCACAGGGCATCACCATGTGTGTGGGCACGACAGAAAGCTGACTCACAGGCTGCAACCTTTCTAGTCCTCATTTGTTTTCCCTCAGGAAGCCCCAGTAGCTTCACATGATTTCTTATCTTCTATTCTTAGGATCCTTTCTGTGAGGAAAACCATCAGTACCAAGAAGCAGGTGTCTCCTGAATTACCTAATAACCACAACTGTCCCATTTCTTTGCTTTTTCAGTAAGAGAAAAGTGGTAGAGAGGAAAGGGAACTCTGCCAACTTGAGTAATATTCACAGTAAATGTCTTTTTTAAAAAGTACCAAAGTCTGCTGACTGCGGAATTTTTTTTAAAAGCCTGCTGTCAGGCTGGCAATGGAAAAAAGTCCTTCTCAGTCTCTCAGATGCACACTCACAGCCTCAAAGGATGAGATGACTAAGCTGTATGTGCTTTACCACTTTAGGCCGGCACTTTTGGATCTCATCCTTACCAGAATCATTTATGGACGGAAAATTAATCACTTTATTGCTAAAAAGAATTAGTATCAATGAGATTTGAAAATGATGACTGAGCGAATCGATTAAACCTCCTGGAAAGACCCCTGGACATTCCTGAAGTAGCTTTTCTACCTTGTTTTCTTTACACTTCTGAACTGATTAGCATTTTACATGCGAATTTTTAATATCTTTTGATTGGGAAACAGTGGATAATTTTTTTTTTTCATTTTTCTTTCTTGGACTAGAGCAGACTTGATTATATGAACTCTGCAACAAGCTGTCCTGGCTGCTGAAATCTGCATACTACTACTTTGATGGTAGTAACTAAAACTTGGTGGAGGGTTTTATTAATTGTTATACAAAATGACATAAAGCAACCTGTGCATTTTCCCACCATTATTTTTGTACTCTGCTTTTTGAATCTACTTCTTAGGAAAATAAAAAAGCTCTTTGTGATAGGGATTATCTACATTATATGGTTTAGGAATGAAGTAGTTAACCATGTTGATTTCTGCAGTGCTATATTTAAGTTTCAGAGTTAACATCCCTCTGAAACAAATAGAGCTGATTATTCTTTTTAGAACAAATTTTTCTTGTTCTGCAGACTGAGGTATTGTCTACATTAAGAACATTTGCACCATTATAACCACTCTAATTTTAGTCACATCAATCCCACTCCTTGATGTAGACGAATTATACGTAACCACATCAGATAAAGCATTATTTTATGGCTGTGCAGTCTGCTCATATTAGGCATTTTCAACAAAGAACAATCGAGTTCCATTACTGCAAGGTTCCCCAAATGGGGAAAGATGATATTAATCACTTTGCACTATCTTTGTGCAAAAAAAAGGGTGGGGAAAAGAAAAAGAAAAAAAAAGCTAAAATGTTTGCTGAAGAAAGGGAACTAATAATTTAAAAACTAAAACCACATAAAACTCTGTACCTGTCTGGGGCAGCCCCAGCCCAAGACTCTGGAGAGAGTAAGTTCCTGCTGCAAAGGGCTCTATGTTTAATAGATATGGGTGCATGACCAAAGGCTGATACCAACTTTCAGAGCAGACTACTGATACAGCTAAAAATGCAAACCACTGCCTTCCACAGCACCAGCCTCATGCTAAAGAGGCTTATGTTCCCTTGAGAAGGAACAGATATTTTCTGTTTGCATACTACCTAACACAGGAGGGTCAGCTACCACAATATAAATATTTAATCCTAATAACTAGGGAGGCAATATCAAGGGGATATGTTAACATGATGCCTCTCTAAAGCTTGCAGTGAATAAGCAACCACTCCTCTTTCAGAGGTAGAAGAATAGGAGTTGGATTTTAAAATGCCGAATAAAAAGTTGACCAAAGCCTGAATTTCCATGCCCATTTATTCTGTAGCTGAAGAGCCCATATTTTTAGCATAAGGCATGCCATGCAGCAATTTTGACAGTGTAAGGAGTCAGACAATGAAAGAGGGGCTGGCAGCAACAGAAATGGGGGTTTGCCTCTCTCTCCCTCCCCTTTCTTCCCTGGAACACAACATATCAGGAACAAAAATAAATAAATTCTCATTTGTCTTGCTGTGCCAAATTAGTATTCCATCCATGAACTGTCCCATCAGGGAAAAATGCCTCCCTCACACACGTGTTCAGGATAGCACTGATGGATCTGAGGGCCTCTCCAAACACAGTGACCATCTGCTAGGCAAAACATAGGGGTCTGACAAGCAGGAGCCATTCAGCCCTGTTGTTGGGCCACATTATTACATATTTGACAAGGGTAATGAGAGGCTGTCATTAACCTTACATGACAGTCTCCACAATGACACACACTAAAGCAAGAACAAAGAGCAGAACTCAGTAAAAAGGCACCTACTTCTCATTTAACCCCGAAATTGTCAGACACCATTATTGCTAATGGAGGCTGGCGGTCCTGGGGTTAATTTCCATCTCTGTGCTCTGCTTGTTCTCTTTTTGAAATGTACTCCTCATATGGTTAAGGAAGCAGTTTTATCAAGGCTATTGGGAAGGCAATGCATTATTTATCATAACACACTGAGATGTAAGAACAGAGAGGGTCTCCTGGAGGAATGAACAAACAGACATATTTCATGAACCCTTCTGATGGTCTGAAAAAAAATTTCTGAGCTCAGTCTCTGATATTTAAGGATATCATTGCCTGAGTGTGACCTTTCTCTCATCTGCATTTCCTGCCAGGTTTTTGTCAAGCTTGAAATCACAAGGCTGGTTCTCCTGGTGACCTTGTCACAGTCACCTGGCTTTATAATCACAGGGAAATCCCATCGAGAAAGTTAATCGGTCGTCTGACTTTTAGTTGAACAACAGATGTAGGGTGAGACAGCACTTACAATTTGAGGAAATAAAAGGTCATCTGAATACAAGATCTCTGTCTCAGGTGTGATGAGACGAGTTACAGTCCTGCAGCAAGTTATGAAGATCTCGCAATAGAGCTGCTTGCCACCCCAGCAAGACGAGGAATGCATCAATTTCCATGGTGACCTGCGGGCTTAACCTGGGACAGGGGTCTCTGGGAATGAATGCAAGCACTTGTTCAGATGCCTTGGCACATTAAGGACAAATGATAGAAGTGAAAGTGAAGATTATGCCTCACTGCAGGAGACTCAGAGCCGGTACAGCTGGGCGTTAGCTCACAGGAGTCACAAGGTTTGGGAACAGCTCGAGCCAATGAGAAAATAGGACATCAGGTGGTGGGTAGCTGCAGTACGAGGATGCTCAGAGCCATGGAGGGGGGAGGGGATGTCATCTCTGTGGAGAAGCTCTCTATAAATAGCATACAAAAAGCAAATCACTTTCTTTCCACACAAAGAAGCAAATGCAGCAGCACGAAGCTATCCTTCCAGAGGCGCTGGCTGGCTGGCTGAGAAAGAAGCTGTACGAACAAAAGATTGATATTTCCGTGGAAAAAGTGGAAGGTAAAAACTGTCATTAGAAGACAAACTATCCAAGAAGTGAGTCCAAGCAACACTGTATTTTATTAGAAAAAGTAGAATATATGTTGTAGAAGCACATTTCAGATTATTGATTGCTTTTCCAAATGTATTGTGGTGTTTCTTTACAGAGCTGGATGCCACTGTCATGTGCTACCTTTTCTGCTCTCTCACTGGAGAATGTCCTTCTCCCAAGCCACCCACAGAGGAGTCTGATGCAAAATTAAATAAGTCTTGTTTCCATTGAATCACACCTCTTTTGTTATCTAGCTGTCCAGAATTCGTTTTCCATTAACATCTGCATGATCAAACATTTGTTTTACAACCAGTCTCAAAGAGCTACTGAAAAGAGCACAGAACACACACGAAACTGAGTTCTGCCTTGAAATTACAGAAATGGCGGTGAAGCATTTATTTTTCCTTTACTCAGCCTGGTATACAGCTACAGCTACTGGCATTCAATCAGCAGTGGAAATACTCAGTCCCACTTGTCCCACCTTTTTATCACAGGATAAGTCTAACCAGCTAGTACTCCTCCCAACGAGATCCTCTTTCTCAGCTAGCACAGGACTCCATTCATTCATTTCCCCAGTAAATGTGCATGTCAAACCACTAAGGATGACTGAAGCATTTGTGCTGCAGTACCATCAATATATGGATTGTACACTCCTCTCTTTCCTCCTCTCTCCCTCCCTGCCTCCAGCCCTTACCGACCTCCATCCACTCATTCTTGTTATTTTCTTAATCCATAGTCTAAAAAATTATTGGCTTTTTCTCAAGACATAGTAATATGGAAGTCTACCTTCATCATCTGATCTCTAATAATAATTGTAAATGGCATGATCTCTAATAATAATTGTAAAACAATATGGTTTAGAACCCATTGATGGGCAGCACATACAATGAGAATGAACACAAATTACCCCAGACTTGTTAGGCTAAAACTGGTGGAGATGCTCACCTCTTCTTCGTTCTAACTCTGGTCATATGCTTGTGAACAATGGGAAATGGCAGCAGTTTGAAAGGCAGTAATTTCTTGCTAGTTTTTCTGAATATTTTATGTGCTAACCTTATGATAGGCAAAAATTATTTATGAATGTGGAGATATCATTGCTCCTAAGGAAATCTTCAAATGGAGTATGTGCATAATAGTCCAGTGGCTTTTATTTCTGGAGAGAATTTGAGGAGTCTGTGTTATCAAGATCCCTCAGGACAAAAAAGAAAGATTTGATATGTCTTTCCTTAAAGGGAATTTTAAAAGGATTCTTTAACTCTAATTAGTGAATCTACTTGGGAATTCTCTGAAATAGTATTTCATGCTCATAAATGAAAAATAAAGTATAATTTTCAAAGAAAAAAAGTTGATTTCCTGTTTTAAGCACAAAATTCAGACTTTACAGAAACCAGATTTGATGGCTCCATATTAACATACAGTGAGTTCCCCCAACACATCCAGCCTTTAACCTTTTATGAAAAGGTCATCACATTTACCTATAAGAATTATTTCCTTATGAATACAATTATTTATGGGTGACTCTCCTTGTGAGGCTATATAAAACTATTACAGTTTCATTTAATATGATAGCTGGCAATTAAATGTTCATACTATTAATTGCCAGATTTGCTCTTCATTTTCTTTTTCTGAAGCTGAGACTAGTTGCTATTTCACTCCAATATTTTGTCAGTTATCCCATTGTGTATAACTTTTCAAGAGATATATATACTGGTTAGGATTCCTCCTGTGTTATGTTATTAAAGAAATAAAGATCATCATTATATAAATGGTAAAACTGCACTGCTCTGCAGTCACTAAACATTTTCTAAAAGCTACAATCAACTTGCTACAAAGCCAGGGAAATGATCTGAGAATCATTGAATGGTCTAAGTTAGAAGGGATCTTAAAGATCATCTGGTTCCAACCCTCCTGCCATAGGCAGAGACTCCTCACACTAAACCAAGGTCTAACACTGAGCTGTGACTGGAAAACAAATAAGGAATACTAACAGAATGTACCTCTGTTGTATTTTGCATCACATTCAAGAACAGAAATTATTTTTATCACTTGTCCAAGTCACCTTTACATGCCCAGCCTTGAACCTGTAAATCTATTGAGTAGTTCACTGCATATGAAATAGATGTAAATGGAGGATTTACATTATAACCCTTTCTTGCAGCTTTCAAAGAAAGAAAAAAAGGCAAAAAGATGGGGAAAGAAGAAACAATCATCAGCATGAACAGAAACGTCTGCTATCCCAGAAAAAAAAGGAATTTGCAATTTTTGGAATATGGAACTATATAAAAGGGTTCATATTTTAATCAGGAAAGAGTTCATTCTACATCCCTGGCATATGCTGGCAAGTGGTGCCAGTATGATTTTCTGCCTTTAAATTAGCTGCAAACAGGATCACATGAGTCAGACTAAACTACGTTTAATCAGATGCCTGATGAATTATGAATGGGTCTACCAAGCAATTGGACCATTAAGCATTAGATGAGACATAACTGCCCCAGATGCTTCACCTAGGGTAAACTCAAGTATTTGTATTCCAACTTTCTAAAAGTGGAAATGCTTAACAACCAAAATTTGTTGATAGCTCAAGAGGTTCCAGGACTGGAAATTTGCTTGCATTAAGACAGGAATTGCAGTGTTGCAATATATAACAAAACAAAAAGGGCATATATGAAGAAACCCACATTTTTTATCACCTCTGACAGAAATAACTTGACCACAATCTGAGTAACAGAGTTCCAATGAAATAAATGAAGAAGGTAGTGAGATAGAAGTTGTCTCTCTGAGGAAATTGCAGACAGCTTGGACTTAGACCGTATTTCCATATAAAATCATGAAAATTATAGTCCATTCTGAGCCAAGAATTCTAAGAAAAGACAATAAAACAGCACAAGGATCCTGCCAGGCACTATTAAAAGATTAGCAAAATAACTCTGTCACTAAAATCATGATTTTCACTTTCAAAACAGTAGGCAGCATTGCAGATTTTCAAGGTCAGAAGTAAGATGACTGACTGAAAAATTCTGCCCTTCACTGTGGTGAGCAATGACTGCAACAAGGCAAAAATGATCTCCCCATCCTGGTGTCAGGGCATAATTTCATCAAAGGGTAGTGCAAGCAGTGCAGAGTTTAGGCTGTATTCCTGTTATTCCTCTCATGGCACATGAAGGACTTTTAGCTTTTTACAGCAAGTAGCTGTTGGCAGCCCTGCACGTGACCTAAGTGCAGCAAGTGAGGAAAGTCAGCATGGCAAAACGGTTTGCTTATTATGGTCCTAATATATAAGATTCAGATGCAAATACAAAATAAGCAGATGCTGTAGGAGTGCCTGAATTCAAGGCTGTGAAGAGGGAAAAGTAGGTAGAGCCCCAGCAATTAGGTAGGTAGCAGCAATTGACTAGAGGAGCGGTGTCTTACAATTCAATAATTCTTTCTGCTAGTGCTGGATATTTGCCTTGGAAGATGAACTTACTGGAGGCTTCTTTTATGTTTCATATCACTGCAACTGTCCTGGTTCCCTCAAGCTATGCTGAAAACCCTAGAGGAAACATCACATCCCCCCTTCACTCTTCCTGTGTCTCATCACCTGAATCCTTGATAGCACACAGGGATTTGTTTCCCTCCCACACAGAGGTCTACAACAGTACACTCCCTGTCCAAACACTTGCTGTGTTTGCAAGAGCCCTCCACAATTTCCCTCAGCCTAGTCACTTGTGTTCTTCTCCTCCTGATCCTCATGACAGCTCCCTCCAGCTGCACCTTTTCTCCATGTGTCAAGGTGGAGGAAAGTTTTTGTGCCAGCAGCCTCTCAGACAGCAGGAGTTCCTGACAGCCCTTGGCTCACTGCTGTGCTGAGGGTTAAGGGTAACAAATTGCTTCTCTTGAGGAGTTATGCCTCTAGCCCAGTGGCAGTCCACAAGGACACTGATGCTCCCTGCTCTTTCTCTTGGGAGGTCTGTGTGCTGCAGGAATACCTGCAGCAGTTCAAGCCTGTATGGAATTCTCCTGCTCTAGGAAGAAACTAAACCTAATCTACTGGGTTCTGAGGACATTTCATGGAAGCATGCTTTCTGGTGTTGCCTGCTTCAGTCAAGCTTCTAGGACACTGAAGCTTTAGTTAAACAAAACCGGTGATTTATCACAACTAAAGTATACAGGTGGAAACTGCTACAAAGAGAATGAAGAATCAGATAAAGGCCCAATGAAATGTTCTATGAATATCTACGTTGTACATACAGG
Source organism: Zonotrichia albicollis (assembly GCF_047830755.1). Classification (NCBI taxonomy): domain Eukaryota; kingdom Metazoa; phylum Chordata; class Aves; order Passeriformes; family Passerellidae; genus Zonotrichia; species Zonotrichia albicollis. Next base: position 118,982,324 of record NC_133819.1, on the reverse strand, counting down.
AAACAACTTGTTCCAATCAGGGCTCAGAAGATGCCTGTAACCTGCTCTACCAAGGTGCCAGGGAATTAGATCAATTATTTTTGCCATGAGGTTTTTTCCTTTCTAAAAAAATCAAAATGCTACAAGTAATCATTCAGTTGACAATAAATGATGGGACTTCCAAAGGTGGGTAAGCATCATTTTCTGCTCATGCTCATGTTTCCAAAGCAGGTCCCTCTCCTCTGCACATGGAGAATTCTGCAGTCCTTTAGGGAGTCACAGCTGTGCTGGGATGGATTTCTTTTGTCATGAAATTAAGGGAAACACAATACACACCCTACCCTTTCTAGTAATCAAGACCAAATTTTTGCCATGGTCAAAAAGGAAGACACCTCTCTCCAGCTTGTTTCAATAACTCGCATTCAGTCTCTAACATATCCTTTCACTGTCAGGCAGGCATCTTATTCCTGTCCTGGACACCTACTCATACTGTAGTTTTGCAAAGTACTGGAACTTTATGGATGGTATTTACACATCTCCCTACTCTGGACCTTCTCCCAAGAGACTGCTAGGGCCCATCTAGGTAGTGACACATCATAGTCAAACAAATGTGTGACTTTTTTAGTGAAGTATTATTGATGTTCTCAGGAAGGCATAAATAGCTGTATTGTATTTCCTGTCCAGTCACAAAAAGCAAAATAACTCTGTACCATCTCAAAATAATCTGTGTGAGCTACTAAATCAATTCTCTTAAACCTAATGCCAATTTGCATGCTGAAATAAGGGTTGTCAGCAGTTCTGCTGCTTTGAATAGGAGTGCCAACATGCTACCCCTACTCTGCCCTATTACATAAAAGACTGTCACAATCACACAAATGAAGCCTGATCTCTTCCCCAAGAGCCATCTAATACTGCAAGACAAATTCTGGGACCACAAAGGATCTTCAGATTTCTTCAGATCCAGTTTCCAGGAATTTCTTTTGCCTTAGGCTTCGCAATTCAGTGCCCTTTCTTCCCTCTTCACCTTGCCAGAGAAATCATTCAGAGGATGATAGCTCAAACCATTACAAGAACAGAGGCATCAAAACCAGAACCTGGGTGAGACTCAGTGCTGACACTAAATAATTTCTCTCCAGACAGGCTCTGCTCAGCTTCACCTTCCCTCATGAGACTTTGACTATTTCATATCTGCCTCTGTGCATCCTCCACAGTCTTCACAGCCTCCACAAACCTGTGAGGCTCAGTCCCAGAGTCAGAACATTGGTAAACTGCTCCCCACACTACCCTTCACAGGGCTCCATCAGCACCTGCTTTCAGAGTCCAAATGTTGGTCCAAATGTTTTTGAGTCCACAGCTGGGTTCTATGTAGCACAGTTACCTCTGGCTTCTTTTGAGAAATGGTCCAAGAGGGTAACACATTTTGTTTGAAAAGCCATGGGGTTAGAAGTCTGACTTAGCACAGGCAGATTGCAGCTTTGTCACTCCAAGGGGGCAAGACTCAGTTCTCAGAAGGTTTCCTGAACTTTGTAGGAGTGAAAGGCAGGAAAGCATTTACCAAAATCATCTCATTTAAGCTCTGCCTCCATTCAGCAGCAAATGCAAAATGTACTGCACCATGCTTTGGCAAGACAAACACCCTGAGCTCTACAGGTATAAATGACTTTGCTTCAAACTGGCTCCTTGGATTGCTGACAGCAACTTTTACTCATGGGAAAAAACAATGGCAATATTTCTTTTTACAAGTAAACAAATTTTTAGCACATAAAGGAAGGTCTGGTACCTTCATTCTTCACCTTTTATTGTATGTTTATATGTTCCTTTCTGCCAGTAAAGCACTGTGAAGAGAAGATGGTTGTAATCAGATCATTGGCTAAAACAACTGATCAATAGCAACTGCATATGCTGCAAAGAGCCTTTAATGGCTCTTAATCCCCATTAGGCTGATCTGGAGGAAGTTGAAGGGGAAACTGCATCACATTTCAACCATTTATAGCAGCATCCTGGTACTTGAGCAGCTTTCAGGGAATGGGAGCATTTGTTCTGAGGTGCTCGGGGACAGTCATCAATAGGTAGGAAACTATTGCATCATTATTATTCAGGAAATGCTTTGGGGACTCTCCAGGGAATTGACTCCAAGGGTTATAATTTTTTAACAGGAGCCTATGTTGGGTCAACCAGCAAAGAAATACCATGTGAAGATTTTCTACCATCGGCAACAAAACATGTTTTGGGATGTATTTAACAGTAGGCATAAAATCAAAGAGGCTAGTTTTGTTATCTAAGCCACCATACTGTCTTTAGGAACATCTTCCAAACCAACATTATTAATCTTCCTGACATGTACAATGCAGCCACATAATGACAGAAGTTTCAACATATTCTTGGTTTGCTTCCTCACTAAACCAAATCAAAACTCCACACCATGCTCTACAGTACACCCATAAGTGGTTTGAGAACATTTTCTTGTGTATCCCATGTCACTCTTCTGTGCTGAAACAAATCTACATGTATGCCTTTTCAGCCTACATATTTTCTTTGGAAAGAGAAAAGACCAAGATGAGGAATAATGACCTAGAACGTGTACCACTCATTTCATAGCTACTGGCCATTATCACAGGGCTCAACAGGAATTTGTCATGAATTCAGTGTTTAGTTTACCTGGTGATGTATCTTCCCTTTAATGACTTTGAGAAACATAAAGCCTTTGAAAACCAAAGTTGTGAGCTGCTTAACCTGAGCAGTGTGCTGTGAGCAACAGCCCTTGGGAATGATCAGGTTTGATTCCAATTGCACTCAGTGTGGTAAGTGAGGAAAGCTAGACAAGCTTGTCAGGGCTGTGCCTGGGATATAAGGTTAAAGTAACTCTGCTCCCCAGGTCAGGGATCTGTGCATCTCTTTCCCCTATGCATACTTGGTATGTATTGTAAGAAATTCAGTGAAGCTTGTTCCACTGACAAGATCTAGAGCTGTACAAACTGCTGTTTCTCTTTACCAAGAGAATTTTTAGCTGCAAGTGGACTCTTGGGTACTTGGAACTCTGTGACTCTGGGGTAAGTCTAGTGTCAAATGACATCTTTTATAAAATGGCACAGCTGCAGTTGTGTTGAGTATTGCTTTAAAACGACAGCATTGAAACAGCAGCCAACTCTTGTGTTCTTAGAGGTCCTAATTTTTGCTCATCTTCAGTGTCTGGAAGTGTGCAGGAAACAAAGAGACAACTCTGCATCAGTGCAATTCTGCTGGCACTACTGTAGGAAAACACAGCTCATAGAGCTTACCTAAACTATAATCTAGCCTCAAGAGGCCCCAGCACATTCTTGTGAATTGATTTTGCAGCTGGAAGGATTTTTTCCCTTTGCAACTCCAGCCACCTCAGAGATATCATCAGACAAGTATCAGCTTAGAGAAGAACACATGAACTTCTTGTTTCTTTAACAATTCATAGAAAAGGGCCCAAAACCAGATAGGATAGGTGGTTCTGTTCCTAATTTTAGGCACAAAGATGTTAAGTAGTCTGTAGTATCAAGGGATTACTGCGATCTCAGTGAAATTTTGCTATCATATGTTTTTCAGAGCAATTACACATCCACTGCTCCAGAGCAGCACTTGGGAAGTCATCCAGTTATTCCTCTGCACTTTCCATTGAAGGCTCCTATCAAAGCCTTATGAAGTCAATGGAAAAACTTTTCAGTAGAGACTGGCTATAACATAGATGAGAGGCACCTCTTTGGTGAGCAGACTGGGTTTCTTTGCCCTTCTTTGCCATCATCCTGCAAAATCAAAGGTTCAGAAACTGAGAATTTCAGTGGTCCTAATGCTTACACTGGCAATTTTACCAAAAAGACTAAATATAGAATTTTGTTGAACTGAGCCCTCTTCCTGAGGCTTCTTGTGTGTCATTTAAGCTTCTGGTGCTTTTGTGCAGCTTGTTTCATATCTGCCTCATGAAGTCCTCTGCCTTCATAAAATAATAGGTAATTAGCATTCAAGACACATATTTTCTACTAGCAAATGGGAATAAAGAATAGCAGAATTCTTTAAGAGTGCTGATTCTTTTTTTTTAGTGGTTTTCTAATTTGAATGACATCTGCTTTGTGAGAGACTTAGGAATCTGGAAGGAGGTTTGCAGAGGAGAATAAAATCTTCTTTCTGATCCTTCTGTATTCTATCAGCTTCAAAATAAATACTTGTACTTGCCCTCCTGCAAAAAGCAGTACAATGCCAACTCACTTTTTGACCGTTTTATATAACACCCTGCTTTGTGGAAATATTTTCAAGTTTATTTTGGTGTTGTATTTCAATTAGTCTAATCAAAACATTTAAGCATTTTAATAAACATGACTGGATAAAACCATACATCTGTCAGAAAACACCAATGATCCACTGTATTATCTGCAGTTTTACATACCAGGAGTTGAAGACAGCTAGTAGAGTCATTCTCTAGAGAGTAAAAAAAAAAAAAACCACAACTTTTTAGCTAGATTATGTATTTCCAATTGTTCAAGCTCTTCATATTAGGGACAAAAATACTCTCCTTATCTGTGTGACAATCTGAAAGGGCTTTATTTGTTTAAATTACATCTTCTGCTGTAAGTGTGTATAGAAGAGGTGGCTGGGGTCTGTTATAGTGTGAGGATGTATGAAGACCCAAACTTTAATCTTCTAGCTCATCTTGAGCTCCTGAGGGTAAGATCTGGCTCTCAGATTTCAGCTCTGGGCTGCAGAGATGCCTGGTGGTGGGCACTGGTGAGCATCTGTGTGGCATCAGAGGTGAGGAAAGAGGTCTCCTGGACCTTAATGGAGTTTTCACAAAGTCCCAACACTATCTCAATGATATGACCAAAGCTGGTGACGCTTTGATGGAAGCACCAAGGGACAGCAGTGGGCCACAAAGGCACCCTTGCTGCCCTGATCTGGTGTCCAGGGAGTTTGGACACTTACTGGGGGCTTGGATGTGGGACACTGTGGAGGCTTATCTGGTTCTCATGCTAGAAGTCCCACTGTTGTTCTACATGGACACTCCCTATAGCACTTCCAGATGAAGTCTGAATCATGCCAAGAGTGATTGCAGGGCTCTAGAATGAGGGTCAAGGATACAGACATTCTTTGGTGTCCCCTTGGACCTGCTGGAGAAGGAGAGCCCAGGGAACATTAGATGAATTCCACAATTCTGTGCATTAACAAATGTTTGCACAGCTTGGGTTGAAAATAGGGATTTGAATTCTATGACCTGGTATCTTCAAGAACTGGCATGAAAAGACAGGACATCTGATGAGGGAGGGAATCTTCACCAACAAGCTGGCCAATCTGGTAAGAGTTTTAAACGGGGAGAGATGAGGGTCATGATGACATTGTCCACTGGAAGAGGTGGACTGGTTTGATAATCAAGAAGTGCAGAGAGATGTGGAAATTTAATCATCAAAACAGGGCAGAAGGGAGTTCAGCCCAAGTACATGCATACAGGGAAGGAAGTGCCTACAGAATATGGAAGAAATTCTCTTAGCATTTGGGGGGAAATCAGCATTATTGAGTGCCTCTCAGTGCCTGTGCACTAATACATGCAGGATGGGGAGAAAACAGGAAGAGTAAGAGGTCGGTGTGCAGGTGTAGGATTTACAAGATTGTACAGATCTCGCTGGAGTAATGATGTGATGAGATAGCTCACATGACTGGAACAATGCAGTGCCTGAATAAAGGCTCTTTGGGAAGGAGGGTGAAGAGTGGAGTTGTTCTGTACATGAGAGAGAAATAGGGATCCATGAAACTGACTAGGGATGGGTAAGGAGCCATATGAGCAACATTGTCACAGCTATTTGTTACAGAACCACGATCAGTATGTAATGTGTCAGTCTTCTTCAGAAAAGTGCTTTGCACACCCTGGTACTCATGGGACAATAACCACTCTGTGTCTTCCAGAGGGGTAATACAGCAGCAGTGGAAAGATAAGAGGCAACAGCAAATTTAAACATAGAAAGTAAACTTGGTTTTTGCTGTAAGAGTCATCAAAAAGTAGCACAGGTTGTCCAGGCAAGTTGTCAAGTCTTCGTCATTGGAGTTATCCAAAACCCCTCTTTGCCAAATTCTAAGCAACCTGGTGTTGCTGACCCTGCTTTGAGCACGGGGCTGGATTTAAAAGTCCCCAGAGATGCTGCCCAACCTCATTATTAGTGTGACTATCTGGGTCATTAGTGTGGGGGCCAGGGGACAATTTTTGCCTTTTGGGAGGAAGTATCATAGGGATGGAGCTTTATCTTAGTCACATCTAAACTGACAGATCCGGGAGCTTCTCTAGGATCTCATTTCTGTGTGCATATCCTGGCATTGGCTTGGATTAGGGAATGCTCCTGCGTCCTCCTCCTTGATTTCTGCTGGAAGGGAGCCACACTGCAGCGCAGACAGGGTTCTGTGAACCTTTGTGCATTAATGATCTCATTTTCCTTCTAAATCAGGAAGGTTTTTAGGGTGTCTTGCTTTTCTTACCCAGTCCAATATAATTTCCTTGAAATTCCCAGCTGGAGGGGCAAAAAGCAAAAATTCCTATGCAGTTCTATTTCATCCCACAGAGGAATTGACAAGGCTGAGAGCCTTAGATGAGTCCAACACAGACAGAAGAGCACCAGACTGAAGCACACACAGCAACCAGAAAGCTGACAAGCTGTTGCATTTTGTAGCAGATGCAGCTCTAACAGGGTATGTGGCTTCATTCCTAGATATAATGAGGTGCAAACACATACTGGGAATGCTGTTTTTGTTCAAAAAAATATCTCCTCGGTTAATATACAATATGTGCACTGGATGATTGTGTGCTTCTATTCCCATAAAGCAGTGAGAGATCACAGAGAGGAGCTGTCACACTTTACTGGTCTGATAGTGATTGTTTTGGCTGTTCATATTGTTGCTGTCTATTTCTCTTCTGAACAATACAGTTAAAAAGCTAATGCTCAGAAATCGAATTAAAGGATGTTTCTTCTACCATAAGAAGGGCAGTTCCAGGCTGTTTAAAGGGATGGGTATATTCTGCCTGAAGTTCAAGTTGGTAGGATTTACTCACACTTTCTGTGCAGAAATCTAAAGGTTAAGTCCTGTATGCATCAAAATGCAGAGAAGTTGTACGGATGTTGTACAGACGAGATCAGATCAGATATGTCTCTTCTGTGTACTCGAGCAAGGAAGCAGAAAGCAGTGACCACACATATTGGGAGCTCCAGAATGGATTAAATGTCATCAAGACAGCGTATAGAGAGAAAAATTCTTCCTTCAAGACAACACAAAGTCAAGCATGGGTAATCAGGTACCAAAGAGGTAAAGAGATAAGGCAAATTCACTAACTAAACATGAACATGATATCAGGGCAAATAAGCAGCACACTCAGGCACATACCCAAGCATGTATGTAATTCTGTCAACTTCATTTCACATCACTAAGATATGAATGACAAGCTTCACAAGCATCAAAGACAAGATGTTCAAAGTAGAGTTTCTGATCT